>NC_137659.1:10038739-10536239 GCF_963422515.1 Blennius ocellaris
ACCAGGTGGGAGTCGGCCCGGTCGTTGAAACACGCCCCCATGGCGAGCACGTGCTCGTTGGACTTGTTCATGGCTTTCATGAGCTGCGGGGACAAAAGAATATGCGTGACGAATTCGACGGGCTGGATTGTGGCTGAAGTCCGACGTTTATCGGGGACAACAACCGAGGCGGGTTGTGACGGGTTTACGTAAAAAAAAAAAAAAGACACGGACGGGGGGTGGGGGGAAGCGAAAAGCTGAAGGATTCCACAATAGTCAAAAACTGCTGGGTCTCCCGGCCCCGGAGCCTCTCTGCAAGATCAGAAATAAAACTGAAAATCTGGAGGGTTTTAACCACTTGCTGCGCTGAAGACTCGCCTGCAAGCTGCCCAAGTAACGGCTCCCATTTCACATTACTGGGCTCCCATCTGTTACTACATCGGCAGCCAAACGCTACAACCAGCAGCTCTCTGTCTACACCGGCCAAATGGTGCATGGTGTGTGTGTGTGTGTGTATCTTCTGCCTGGTGGTTCATTCACACCCTCACGGCAGCAGCCTACGTCTAATGTTCAGCTGCAGAGAGATTTTCTCGTGTCAGCAGCACAGAATAGACCAGCTCCACCGTTGGGAGTCTGATCTGGGAATGATGCATGCGCCCCGTTCTTCTAGAAGTCATGAATCGGTTTGATTATTATTATTAACAATAATGTGGAAAGGGGAGGTTTTTTTTAACCTACTGTGAAGATGCTTAATTAAGTAGAGATTTGGTGAGGGACGCATCGAAGTGGTTTTGGGGGAAATATCAGATTCCCAGAAATGTGGTGGTCAGAGAGAGGAAGAGGTGCTTCATCCGTATGGCGTCGCTCACCTCGTTGTAGCGATTACTGGGGATCTTGATGCTCGTCTTCCTCACCTCCATATCCACAACCAGACCCTTCACCACAGGCAGTGTGTACTGGTAGTTGCGGAAGTCCTGCAAAAGTCAACAGGCCGAATGACCAATCTGCACTCAGGAATGTTTCGAAGCGCATTTAAAAAAAAGAGACAAACTCACTGCCAACAGATTCATGATGGTGTGGCCAGTCTCTCCAAAGAGAGGCTTCCTGAAGCGGACGCTGAACAATGGACACGGATAAACTGCAACACAAAGTCATGACTTATTAAATATGCATTTGAGTTCATTCAGCTTTGTTTTTTTTCTTCTTGGGCATTTCTCTCCTGAAGTCATTCCAGGTATTCAAGCACAGATTAGGTTCTCTTGGTTTCTCTCCCTCTTTATCCAGAAATGCAAATGCGCCGAGCATCAGACCTCACACGCCAACATCAAATGCAGCGCGCCGTGCCCGCAGCTCCGAGGAACACTTCTAATCCACAAGTGCAAAATGAGGCTTTTTTTTTTTTTCCTTCCCTCAGACACTAAAGCTTCTTAGATGACTATTTTTAGCCTTATCTCAGTCAACAGCTGGAAAGACCATTCCGCTTGCAAACACTCATTAGCCCGAAATTAAAAAAAGAAAGAAAAATACAATCTGAGCCTCAATCTGCGGTTCAGTAGTGATTAAAAACGTCGAGGAGTCTCTCAAGACGAATGCTGGCCAGCCTCGAACGTAAAAAAAGAGTCGAGTGCGTAGAGAACGGCGATCCGTTTCACGGCGATGCCACTGCTCTGTGTTTGAGAACGTACGTGGCTTTGTTAATGTATTCTATCCCGGCTCGCTGCATGCAGGGGAGGCTTAACGGAGCCGGGCGGCGATCGGTGCTGACGGCTCTGGCTGCTGAGAGGAGAGGATTTCAAGTGGATGGGAGCATTCCGGATTGAAAGCCGTGGCACAACTTCACGGCTCTGTGTGGGAAGCTTCACGGAAGGGGCCGGGGTGGTATATCGACGGGGTTCCTCTGATCACTGCCACACCGAGCTCTTCAGATCAATCTGGATCTTGAGAGTTTACCACAACAAACTGTCAGACTATTAGAGGGTACTACAATATTATCGTAGCTGGCAAGTCGCTGAAAATCACGTGTTTTTAAGGATGGAGCGAGATCACACCGAAGCTAAATCCAAAATTTTGAGGGTGAAGAGGTTAATGCGCTTGCTTCACAGTAAGAGTATCCCTGGTTCAAGTCTGGTTGAGGGTCTTCCATGTTCTCCCTGTGTACATGTGGTATTTTCAAGCCAATAGCAGAAAGACACCGATGTCTCTGAACCGACCATTCAAGCATGATCGGCTCTCCATTCATCCATTTGACTTTTTACAAACCTAAAAGAAACCACAGCGGGATTTAAGCCTACACGTGAACTTTTCTTAAATATGAATGTATTTAAAAAAAGTTATTGAACATACATAATTACATGGAGACGGCATCCTTTACGAAAAGTTCCAATTCAGGCTCTATCTTCTATTTTATTTGCCGACATGCTTGAATAACCTTCACTAGCCGCTTTCCTATCTGGGCGTGGACTCACATCTGTACTCTGCCCCCAGCCGCAGCATGAGGCGGATAGGGAAGACCTTGGCCCAGGGCGTCTCCCACTTCTGAATGAGGATCCCGAAGAGGTAGGGCGGGTTGGGCAGCAGCAGGTCCTGCAGCGACTGGAAGGAGGGGCTGATGTAGAGGAAGCCGCCGTGCTCTTTGCTGCCCAGGAAGCTCTGTGTGAAGAACGAGTGGCTCAGGTGGCCGAGCACGTTGCCTACGGAAGAAAAAGGGCGGAGACGCATAAGAGGAGAAGAAGCTCAAAAAGAGCTCAAAAAAACACTTTCAATGTATTCCTGGGATTATTCAGTGTGGATAGAGAGCCTTGCTTAAGCACCACGACAGTGAATTAACGCATGCCTGCTCACTTTACCACCTCACGTCGCCCTCGCAGGGCTCGTGTTTCTAATTATCTGCGAGGAGGGATCAGTGGCTTCAGATGAGCACACGGCACCGGAGCTCCAGTGACGAGGGGGAAAAGCTCAGCAGTCGGGACTTGCTGGAGCCAGCACTTCTCGTCGAGGCCTGACAGACACCAGCTTAATCGGGAACGACGCGCACAATGCGGCTCCCTTCCACCGGCCTGGAAAAGCTCCCGTGTGAATATGGAAAAAAAAAAGAAACCGCCCGAGGGGAGGCGAGCCATCAAAGTCAGCCGATATTAGCTGTTTTTCGCTCTGCGGCATACGGAGTTAAACGCTACACGAGCAGTTTGTGAGGTGTCACGCCTGGAGGGAGGCGACCCGACGGAAGGCCGCTGATGTCTATAGTGTTTTTAAACAAACACACGCGGCGGTGGTGGGAAGCAAACCGGTTTGCAGAGAGTTGGTCTAACGCACCTCCGGCGGCACAATCACAAGCATTGCTAACGTAGAAGAACTTCTATTTGTGGGGGAAGAAATTCTGGTTCAAATTTCTTTACTGGAGGAGTAAGACAGTAATTAAATAAATTACAGGCTGTGAAATTAATATTCAATCGAACTAATATTGATGCTCAATGTAGATAAGACCAACTTGATCACTTGTAAAATTGGTTTGAGTTCTACGTTATATAAAACCAGATGAATTTCATTTAAAACACTTAATTGAGAAAGACGTTTATTTCAAACTGAAACCAGCCACCATTGTTTCACTTCCATTTTAGGTCATTCTTTGCATTTTGTGGTTGTTGGCGTGAAGAAATGACTAAAATGTGCTCTATAAATAAAACTGTATGGATAACATTTACTTTCAGCTGCTTTGATCATCTCGCCGCAACTCCGAATTCTGCAACTGACCATCGTGTGAAGGCTGCATAAAGTTTTGACGGCGAGCATACGGTGGAGCTGCCGGCCTGCTTTCTCACCACTGAGGGCCTCCTGGTAGAGCTGCACAAAGTGGGTGAAGATGTCTTTGGGGACGGTCTTCTCGTCGGGGAGACACTGGAGCAGGACGACGACCTCGGCCTGGCCCACGGCGTGCATGCCTTTCGTCGTCACATACCAGCATTTCCTGTTCACGTCTGCAGATGAAGAGCAAACCTACTGGTTCACACTCCAGCATGAAAATACTAGGAAAGGCTTTTTTTTTTTTTTAATAAACACACTCATTAAAGAGCAACACCCAGGCTCAAAACAAGAACAATAGAAAAGAAAAGGCTGTTTGGCAGATCTTCACTATTAAAGCCAAATTTCCATCCCAAAAATGCAAGTTTTTTACAAATATGGCATCATTTAAAATCGAAATACACATATTCTATCAACTCACATGGAGCATTATAGATAATCTAGCCAATTCAAATAACTACAGGCTCTGATTACAACATTAAAAGACAAAAAAACTAAACAGTAGAACATTTTGAATGGCCAATAATCGGTCAACCTACATCTGAGAATTGATCTAAATCCAACACTTCCACTCATTCCTTCGTCATAAATTGTCATACAATTATACCACTGAAAAGACCTGTTACATACTTCACATCCTGTAACTCCTCAGGTGTTTGTGATATCTAGAAGTTGCAGTGATTTGGGGAATGGGGCAGCACTCGCTCATCGTTTTAAAAAAATCCAGTCAATCTAGTAGTTTAAAGGTTAACACAGACACGTCCATTTACCATGACCTTACGAATCCATAAATGTTGTCCCAAATAGTAGGCACACGGCACTCACAGTTGACGAGCTTGACCATGGCGAGCAGGTTAGCGTTGAGCACGAAGACCAGCGGGTCGGGGCCGCCCTCCTCCAGCTGCTGCATGAGAACGATCTCCGAGGGCCGCTCCTCAACCGCGTAGTCTGCAAGGTGACGGGGTGGATACGTTTGGAAGCAGGGGGAAGAAAGAGAGTGGGCGGGGAGGGAGTCCGGGTCAAGTTTAAATAAACAGGAGAAGAGAGGCGATGGGTCAGGTGACGGTGGCCATCAAAGATGAAGATGGAGGAGGAAGTTTAAGTGGGGAAAAACAAAACAAAACAACAACAGTGACCAAACCAAGTGAAGCAACAACAACCCTGTCATGTGAAACAACATCCCATCATGTAGAAATTTGCTCGCTCTCAGCAATGAGTGATCGAAACACGAGCAGTGTGTGGCGCAACATGGGAAACACACTGGACGAGCACAGGCACGGAAAGCAATGAGGAGGCAGCACGATGGTGAGGATGAGGGCAAGCACCTGTGATGTGGCCTCCCGTACCTCCTTTGACTCCCGTGGAGATGAGGATGGGAGGGAGCCCGTCCTCCGGGATCAGGCTGAGCGAGCTGCCCACCGGGCTGCCCACCGGTGCGACGGGGGCGTGGGCCGCCTGAGGGTCGAGAGGAGAGGAGGGGAGGGGAGGGGTGTGGAGTTAGATGTGCTGCGAGTTATAAGACACAGTCATGGCAATAATGGCAACGGCAGAGAACAACTGCGGTTGAATTTTGTTTTTCCCCCCATCAAGAGGTCTTTGTTACCACAAACATTAGAATAATTCATATAAAGTAGTTAAGAAAGCAGGTTTTGAACTGGAATCTCACGGTAACCACCTTCAACGACATCTGACTTGGAACTTGTGCCAAATCAAACATGCAGGTCTCATGATCCACCACAGCGAACCCAGAACAGAGCAGCAGACACACACACTCTCTCTCTCTGTCTTAGTGTGATCAAGTCCTCTCTATATGGCTTCGATGCAACTTTCAGTTCCTCCAAGGAGTTAATGAAGACCAAAAGCAGCCGAAGGGAATCCAAACTTGCCTGATAAACACAACTTTAAATGAAGACGAGGTTCCAAGCACAACGGCTGTGTGAAAGGCACCCGTCGCCAACTCTCATGTCTCTGGATTTTAATATAACATTAAGCTTACGACAGGAAAAGACAAAGCAAATTGGAAAAAAAAAAAGAAGAAAAGATTCAGAAACCATAGACTTTAACAGTTTGCGTTGAGAATTTTGACTAAATCATACAGAGTGAAATTGAAGGAAAAACACCTGAGAGAACAAACATTTTGCAGTGAGTTTCTTACTGCTGGTATTGTTTCAGTTGCTGCGTTACTGGATTAGACCCGACAGAGTTCATTCACAACAGCAGAAGACATCACACGAGTCTTCACACGCCGACTAAGTCCTCCCTCCAACCACCAAGTGCGAAACTGCCCTTTTCGCATTTCTTCCTCAGCTGAACCGAATCCTCTCTTACTCCTTTAATCACTTTTACTTGATGCATTATAAGGTGCTAAATTATGAAAACAGTTGGAAAAGCACAGTGGGAGCTCCCATAAATCAACAGCCGGCTGAGTCCCACTTGTGGGCCGAAGGACTCGTCATCTATCAAGAAGTTTTTTGTTTTTTTTCTACCCTCCCTCGTCAGGATAACTGTTAAGATGTTGATTTTACACTCATGTGCGGTCTGTGTAGCACAATCAGGCTATTCAGTATTCGGAACAATGCTTCTGTATAAGTTGCCTGGATCCTCCTGACAGCTGATGTTTAATGAGTATACGTCGCTACCGCAGTTTGTTTTGTCCCTTGCTGTGAGCCAAACGTTACTGTAACAGTCACAGATATTGAAAGTGTTTTTAGAATCTTAATCCCTCTGGGATTTGTAATTCTTAATACAGTAGGAATGTTTCTCTTGAAGTCTATTCGCTGTCCCATTGTAAGAGACGTGACCCAGCTCATAAACCACTAAAACACCCGGAGAAAAGAGTTCCTTGTGGCCGCAGACAGAGCTAACAAACGGGCCTAATAGCATTAGTGGAGCTGGATGTTTTTACATGCCGAACGGGCCTACCTCGCAGGGCTCGGACGAGGCCGACTTGCTCGAATGCGTGGAGATTGCTAGCGACTGAGAAGAGGCCGGGTTGGAGCTCGGAGGTTTGGGGGACTCCGTAGTGTCTCCATTAGGTAGGACCCCATCGGCAAACCAAACCCTCCTCTGCTCTCGTGTCATTGAGCCTGAACACAAGGAACACGCACAAAAACACCACAGAACTTATTTAGAGTTAGGCTTTAAAAAACAAAAAACAAAAAGACAACTGCCGCCGGGGGCAAAAATGTCACTGCAAAACGTGAAAGATAAAGTTGCGGGAGTATTTTTATCCTCAGTAAAGGTCGTACCCTCATTTCCAGGCTGCTTCAGGACTCCCACGGGCACCATGACGGTGGGAGGGGGCGAGCTGAGCACCCCGGAGGCCTGGGCCTGCTGCAGAGGGGGGATGGTGGAGCAGTACTCAGCAGGGTTGTTGGGGTTTGGACTCTGATTGCTTGCAGGAGCCTGCGTCTCCCATGATTGAGCTGACAAGGGAAAATATCATTAGAAAGCAAGTCCATAAAAAAAAAAAAAATTAACTCGCCAGTGATTGTATGCCTAAATATTCTGCGGAGGTTTTACTTGACTATCCTGAGCTGGCTGTTTGTGAGCCACAGTACCAAAGTGTTTGCGCTTATGACTACTCGGCAACAGCATGTAACTTTTTACTATTAAAAACACGTTTTCGTCAAATGATCAAATTCATCCACCATTAATGAGGAGACCGTTTCAAATCAGCCATGTAACATTTCTAAGAGGATAAAAAAAAAAAAAAAGGCGTTTCTACTTGCGATGCAGCTCACCACTTGTCAGGGCAGAATGGCAGGTGACACAAACACGAGCCTCCTTCCTGTCCATGTACACGAGTCGACACTTCAGACTGCAGCACGCCGCGCAAAACACCTGGCAAGAACACGGAAGGCGCACAGAGGAATTTAGCAAACGATCCTCCAAAAGCAGCCCGGCATTCCCTCCGTATGAAGCCGTCTCCCGTCGTGGCGACGGTAAAAGGTAAAGAGCGGAGAAGATCGTTAATTGATAAGCAGCAAATGTACCATTTTTATGTGTATCGATTTCCTGCACATGGCCAGAGCTTCAACGCAGCTGCGGCATGCGGACGAGACACTTTCAACAGATTAGCGTCTCATTACGCATCATTACCCAGTAACATGTATTTAGCGGATAAATAGACGGAGGGTGTATGATCCTTTTAATTTCCGAGCCACATGGCGCCATCATAACCTTGTTTGTGGATGCAGCACTCTGGCCGAGGCTGCACTTGAAGACCCCGCTGTGTCCATTGTTTTGCGGCCCCCGTGCAGGTGTTAGTAATACTGCAGCGCCAGCTCAAAGTGGCAGAGCGAGTGTGTGTTTGTTTACCACCATGGGAAATTAAGCAGCAGTCCGGCGTTTTTTTTTTTTTTTTTTTTCCAGTGCAGTGTCAGCGACCACGTCTCCCGTTGAGGGCACTATGTGGACACCCCGACATGTGTGTGGGAGGACAAAATGCTTGAAAGCTACCTGCGCGGCCTCTGCATCTATCTGCAAATATAATACCGATTAAGCTTCTGTCCTTTAAAAGCCCTGCAGTTAACCCGACCTCTTTCTCAGACAAAGCTCGGTAAAATAGCTGATGGTAGGTATTTTCTTTCATTTCCTGTGGTATTTTGTCTATATTAAGCAGCATCCTTGTTTATTAGCATTTGTCTGAATCACTTTTCCAACCTAAAGCTGACCGGTGTTTTATTGAAAGTATTGGCCATTTTCTTTATTTGTTGGTTCGTGGTCTCACCGAGTAAAAAAAACAAAAAACTGCCTCCACACCACTCTAGAGGTTTGCTCAGAGTGTCTACAAACTATCCTTTCAGGAAAAGTGTAACAAGATTCAATGATTTAAATCACAAACATGTTTCTAATCACAAGTTCCACCAACAATAAAACACATGGTCAAACTGTCGCTGAGCTACATGTGCAAAGTTAGACTTTTTTTTTTGGTAAGGACATTTTCAATTTCAAATGGATAAAAGAAACAATTCCAGCATTTTGTGGATTACTAGTTAACTGATTTGTGACTTTCCCGGATCATAAGCCTGTTCTTTAAGTCTATTTTGAGTCTCAGAAATAGGTTGAAGTTTAATTTCCGACTACTAAATGATTGGACACAGAATTACTCTCAGGTATTAGAAGTTGTGCTCACAGATGTGTGACTTTACAAAAAAAACAAAAAAAAAACCCGAGCACATCACTGACCTTGCCACAGGCCCTGCAGTGGTGCCTCCTCTTGGTGAAGGTGAACTTGACGTCACACTTCATACAGACGGGGGCCTGGGAGTCAGGAACCCACACGGGGGCGACCTCTCCCAGGGAGCTGGCAGGCTTCCGGCACAGGGCGTCCTGCTGACCCGCCTGGAGGTCGTTGTCCGGGCTCTCTGGGGGCATCGGGGAAGGGGAGTGGACGACGCCGTCTCCGTTGGTGCTGACCACGCTGGGATCGGCCCCGTCGGGCGGCGGCTCCGCCGGCGTGCCTCTCCAGCATTGGTTTTCAAGGTTCTTGTTCTTGCTCACGGCAGACGGCACGAGCTGGTTTTGGACCTGGCTGGACAGCGGCTGCGGGATCTGCAGTTTGAGGCTGACCAGCTGTTTGGGTCGGGCCCCTCCGTAGGGGACACTGACCGGCTGCAGCCGGCTGTTGTTAAGTTTTGGTTGGATGCTACCTGGACCCACTGCTCCGCCCTCGCTGCTCTCCAGCTTGCTCTCCTCCATCTCTTTCTCCTCCGTTACGGAGTCCTCTTTGGAGGGGACGGGAGAGGGAGAGAAGCCCTCCTCCCCCTCTTCCTCCTCCTCCTCCTCCTCCTCCTCCTCCCTCTCTGCCGTCTCCTCAGGCTTGGAGCTGCTCCCACCGTCCTGCTCCAAGCCATTTGGAAGACTCGTTATTCTGAGGAGCTGGTCTATCTGTCCCTCCAGACCACGTGTACTTTCCTTCTCCTCCGCTGCATTCCTGTCAGAACACACGCCATTCTCCCCCAACCCGCCCCACGCAGCCTGAACGGCCCTCCCCCCGTTCAGACGCTCCCCCCGCTCCTCCTTTGAGTCTGGAGTTTGCTTTTCTGGACCAAAGTGTTGTGGAACAACCGCGCTGCTCCCGTCTTCAAGGCCGACTCCGTTGTGCGTCGTCGGCTCCACATTTGGACGCGTTCTCCCAGACGGACTTTGTTCCTCTCCCAATCCTACCTCAAAGGTAAAGTGAGTGACAGCCGAGTCTCCCGCTCCGGCTGAGGCTGCCGTCTCCTCACGTTCAGCCTCCCGCTTGTGGAGCCCATCCGACTGCGGGCTGCCGGGGCAGCCGTTCTCCGCGGCTTTACACGCCGTGACAGGGGGCGGCGAGAGGTCGTCGGTGCCCACCAGCTTGCCGATGTTGGGCTGTGGGAGAGGCGGGCTGTGAACGTCCGCCGGCCTCTCCTCGGCCCAGGACGGAGTGTCGGGCCCGGGGTGTCTTTTCGGGTCCGCTCCCGGAGAGGCACTGCAGGAGGAATCGGGGACGGTTTTAAAGGGCAGGGGGCTCTCCCGGGGGCTGAGGTCTGCGTGGGCCAGCGCGGGGTTCAGAGAGAGCATGTGGGCCGGCGGGGCCAAGATCTGGGTCCACTTGGCGTCTGACAGAATGGGAGTGTCCGTTTCATCTGTGGAAGAAGATTAAAGAAAATTGTAATGACTGGATTTCAATCAACAGACAAGTTCTTCTTTTCTTAAACGCAGAAAGCCAACTGTATCTAAATAAAGCAGATTTCCCCCACATTTTCTGGAAGCCTTCCAGCTTTCTCGTCACGCCGGCGCCACTGACAAAGAGATGGTGAACCCTGGAGGGGCGGTACGAGAAGCTTCACATCAGGTGCTATACGGAGCTGAGACAAAGACGCACACACTCCCAGGTGATTGAAGGAGCTAAAAATGGCAGAGACAAAACCGAGGGACGGATCCAGAATTGAGGTTGGCATGGAGTGAGAAATTAGCGTGCGCATGGACTGGGAAATTCAGGGGAAACTGGGCCAAGTGGCTCCACCACTGGGAGCCATCAGTCAAGCTGATGCGTCTACACTTTGAGGCACGAGTAGAAATTCTTAGATTTATCACGAAGGACTTTCTAACAGTCATGTTAGCTACTGTACACCCCTCCTGCCCCTCCACAGGAATTCATGCTAAGCTGTTTTTGTGTGAGGCGTACCAAGTCCAAGCGGACACACACACACACACACACACACTCACGCAGTTAATCTGCCAAGCTGGATCTCTGGCAGAGGACGCGGATAATCACTCACAGCCAAAACACACACTGAGCTAACAGTACCATTAAAATACAATCTGTATGTGTGTGAGAGAATCGGCAGGAGTTGCATTTTTTTTTGCTGGGGTCATAGGTCATAAAATGCAGAGAAAAAGAGAAACTCCGTAAACGCACCATTTGACAGGCCAAAGCGGAGTAGCACTTTGCAATTAACACAAATAAACTCTGTGAAATCAACAGTCTACAAATATGAAACTAACAAAACTTCTTTACTTACTTTGCTCGCCAAGTGTGACCAAAACAATCCCGATAACCCTCTTATCTTGCACCAATTACACATTTTACGCCCGAGGGGAAAGAAGAAGTTGTATTCCCTCTGTGCTCGTCCTCAATCACTGCCTGTAAATGTTACTCAGTCGTCTCTGATTCGTCTGAAACCTCCACGACTTACTCACAGTGGTTGTATAACCTCACTCTGCTGTCAAAACTTCACTCCCGGTGCGACACATTTTTCCCATTCGTCTTTCATCGAGTATACGCACTCTGCCCCATGCCTTTGTCTGCATGCATTTAAAAAAGGTATAGTGTGTGATGTTTTGATATCCATTTTTTTTAAATTAACATATAAAGGACAATGCAATCAGGATATGATTCTACTGATGTTTAAGTGTTGAGTTGTTAGTATGAGTATTTAAATTAAGAAGCTTAACCAGCGAGCTGTGACGTGTCTCGTCTGTCCAGCATCTAGTCCAGAGTTACCAAACATGAGGCCCGTGTGTCAGAACCAGCGAGAAGAGGCACCGAGACCCCGAGATGTTTGTGGGGAAAACCAACATTAGCCTCCAAGCCAAGCTGTCAGGTTGAGTTTGTAACAACATGCATAATGCTAAAGCTTGTGACATTTCACTGTATTTTACACCAGAAGGCCTCTGAAATTGGATTCATGTTCAGATTGTAGCAATTTTACGGTAGTAATCGTTTGGTTTTGTGAAAATAAAGACATTTTCATCACATGTACTCTGTGATGGAGTGGAAGATTGAATAGAAGACACTATAGTGGTTGGACGTTTCATTCAATAACAAACTATTGTTACCCATACTGACGGAACAAAAAGCTGAACTGAAGTGACTTCAACTTGACATGCGGGAACTTTTCAAGCTCACCTTCGTTCTGCTCAAACTCGTCCAGCACCTTGTCCAGGTTGAAGGCCTCGGCCTGGAAGTAATTCTCCATGGGTCTAGAAGCTCCACTCTGCCGACGGCCGCGTGAACCTGGAGGCAGGACGAGCCTGAGCTCATTACTCATCATAATGTATAAAGCTAGTTTGTAAAAAAAAAAAAAAAAAAAAAAAATTGCTTAATGGAAGCATAAAAGTCAATTCAGTGTTTCTAAAAAGAGAAAAACACTGCAGATCAGCATGTCTCCACCAACGCTTCAACAAAAACAACTTGATTACGCCTTTTTATATAAACATCACAATGATTAATGTTTGATGATTAATGTTATGTTGATTTTCTAATCGATGTAGATCTACGCAAGTCCATACAATAGATGACGCATGATTAATGAGTTCCAGTTTACCTGTATCATCAAAATTAACGTTAGCTTTTACAGTCCACTCGGCACACGCTCTCGCTTTAACAACCTCACTGGAACCTTTCAGAACCGTTACCATTTATTTAACTATTCATGCTTTGAGGTATAAACACGGTTTAAAAACTAATCGGGGGAGGGAAAACTAAAAGCGGATCACCTGCACAGAGGTCCTCCTCAGCAGTCCCAGGCGGTGTGTTTTTCCCCACTCAGCAGGTTTCCCGTTGCTTTCTCACTTCGTCCAGTCTGGCAAGCGCCCAGCGCCCACACCTGAAACGGAGAGAGACGGTTCACAGAGCTGCTTCGCCGCTCAGGAGCAAATCGGGATATTGTTTGATAGGGCGACTCTGGCGACAACACGCGGCTTGGTTCCAAGGTGTTTGCACAACAGACCTACGCTAGCACCAGTTTTTATACATCAGTTAGCAGAACAGTGCTTTTTACTCTATTAGAAAATGTGTACACAGCTTATATTTGACTAAATGAATCCCATTTGAATCCTCTCAAAACAAGTACCGCATGTATATGCGTAACACGTTCATGTAAAATAGTTTTATTATTATTTTTATTTCTATTAAAGCACAGATGTTGACTTGCTGTTACATGCCAGGCATGTAATGTAGTGAAGCTTGGTTTGTGGGCGGGTTGATTTTCTCCCCCTCCTCCTCCGTCTTGCTCACAGGTGTGATCAGCTTCATCGCCTGCACCTCCTGTTGTCCTGTTGCGTCTTCTGAACTGGCCAATCACAGCTGGCAACCCCGGTTAGAAAAGGGCGGCTCTTCTTTAGTTGATCCTCATCTGCTGTGTGTGTGTGTGGAGCCCTGATCTCTCTGTCAATTTGCAGGTTTGTGATGCGAGGACTTTTGGGTCCCCTGTACATTTTTCATTCTCTTGTGAAATGCACAAGGCTATTGGGATGGTGCCACTTTTGATTTACCCGCTGGTTTTAGATAAGTCGGTCAGGTTTTTGGTTATTTGCTGTTTGATATAGGTGAGGGGAGAGTAAGGTCTGGTTATATTGTACCTATAGTTTTGTTTGGCCCAATCCCAACCTCCTGCACAATTGTATTCATTTGGAATATTTAATAAGTCTTTGCTTCGTCACCTTTCATTTTTTTGATTGTCATGTTTACGTCTCTTCACCTTTCCACTTGCTTTGAATTTAAAATAACGAGAAGTCAATCCCCCCCCCAAACTAAAGATTTGATCAGTTTTGGGTTCATTTGCCTTCCCCCCCCCCCCCCCCATTTATGATCATGAACTTAATATTTTGCCGTGCAGGAGATTCACTCTCAACATTTATTTTCCAAAGACTGATCCTAGTTTCCATACGGATGCGTCAGGCAGGTTTGGTGTGCAGTGGATGAATCGAAAGCATCTCGGTTCATAAACACACTGCAGCATCCAGCTCGTCACGTGTGGACGATGTTATCGTCCGTCGTTTGCTCGACGGGGCAGGCAGGCGTCATGAATGGAAAGCAGCTCAAGGGTGAATCACCGCACACTCAACCCGCACAGCGTGCCCTTGCTGAGGAGAAGACACTGAAGTGGGGAAGTGACGGATGCGAGCGTGTGGCGGCGAATGAATAACGGCGAGGATGAACTTCGGGGTCGTTCTCATAAGGACAGGAGCGGCCGGAGATTACGCCAGAGACCAAAAATATTCCGCAGGGAGCGAAGGCCTCCGCAGAAGAGCCGAGTCATCACATTTTCCAGCGAGTTTTAAGATGCAAGCATCGGGGCGCCATGTCGGCACAAAAGCGTGAAAACAAATCATATGTTACATGTGGACGTAGAGGGGGCGGGACACCATCATCAAAAGTAAACAACGAAGAAAACACCCATCAAATCAGAGCAATCACCAAACTGGCAGAGCCGCGGTGCTTTATTTAGATTGTGTTACAAACCTTTGGACAGGCACAGTCCAGATGGGAGTTTGATGAGTCAGTCTGTGCAAAAACCACAGCTGACGTCACCCCGGAAAACACAAACCCGTGACATTTCAAATCTATGACCACGATTTTAATTTGTTCCGTTGCAACCAGCAAATTGACCATCCGCATGCAGGTAGGAAGAACAAACAAACCCCATAATCAACTGAAATGTGGACTTTTGTTTCATATGACTGAAGCACAAGACAACTCGGAAGGGACGACATGCTGGATATGTGTAGTAGCAAAAAGGTGTTTTGTTTTTTTTGTTATGATCGGGCGGCAGCCAACAGAGAGAGCGAGGTGTTTTTAAAGTTATGGCAGAAAGAGCAGCAACATCCAAACACCAGCATTTACCCTCATCTGACCTCTGCGGTGTCCCCCCCCCTTTGAACTGAATGAAAGACTTTCTAAAACGGTCCGGAAGAGTTTTGACCGGCACTCGTAGTCGCACACAAAACACATGTGAACAAACACACACGCCAACACAGCTCTGAGGACGGGAGCCCATCCCTGATTAAGAATTAATTACCCTGCAGAGGCGCTGAATAATGCATCGTCGGTCAAAGTATGAGAAACAGTTGTATTTTTAGACATGTAAACTTGGAGAGATGCTTTAAAATAAATACATTTTTAAAAAAAACGTCAAGTTCTTGAGCGAGCGCGTCACTCGAGAGGGGAAAAAACTGCTGCAGCTGCATCTCACCAGCCGACGGACGAATCGGAAACCGTCGGCGTGTCATGCGGCCCGGGGAGGAACGGGAATGTCAGGATCACGCAGCTCGTGCAACCAGTTTCGCGGTAATCAACCTAAACACAGCAACACGTTTTAAGGTCGTCGCCACGACACCATCGACAGTAGTTAAATACACGTTCAGCAGTCTGTGGTACTGGTTCTATTCCTTTTCTTTTTGGAGTTTCACGGAACAAAAGATTTTTTACAAGTTTTTAATAGAATTGTATACTTTTACAGACTTTCCTGGCAACGCTATCAACTAAACTTTTTGGAGACTAGTCAACTATTCCAAAGTGGTTCTTCCTCAAGCTTTTCCCTTTAATATGGAAACACATCTAGAGCCGAGTTATCTCCTCCGGCAAATAAATTCAGTTTATCTTATTGTGTGTGGCGAGCGCCGTTAGCAGTAGCCATTGTTCCTGCATTTTGAGTATTTCTGGCACACCCTGCATGCTTACATTCTTTAATTTCCGAGTTGAAAGTACAGCCGAAGCGCTCCAAGTCCATCTCTCCAACGCGCTAATAATGTAATGACCAAACAGACCACTAACACAAACTCAGCTTGACAGGACATCCTGGCATGTCTGCTGGATTAAATAAGACGAGGAGTATCCAGGGCGGGGAAGCTGGGACATACCAGAACAGTTCATTAGGTGCTGGCTGCCGGGACAAGACTTCGTGTTTTTGTTTCCTGTTGAGGAACGCCAGTTCACTTCACCACCCATTGAGTGGAAAGCCTTAATTCTGATCGAGTCCGTTACATCCACAATATAAATCAGATTCATCAAACGATATATAATACAGCGTAATCAGATGCTCTATCAGATGATTTCAGTCCACGTCCAATTATTGTAATTGTGCGATTAATCCCAGCCAGAAATATTTGTGAAGACTGGACAATATTTTTGACTAGAATATGTATTTCTATGTTTTCAGACTGAAGTCTCAGCCTCTGAATTATTGAGGAGATGCTGGCGAGGTGCACCCCCCCCCTTGGTTAGGAGTCGCCACCTGACAGCTGCATCTGAACAAAACCTGCTTGTGAGAATATGATGCATTTTCATCGTGTCTCTGGCAGAGTGGATATACAGAGTCGTCACACCAGAGATTTAGAGTAAAACATGCAAAAATGACAAAACGGGCAAAAAATCTATACTTGACAAAAAAATAAAAAATAAATTCCTATTCAGTTATGTAATATATAAACAAAGCTACTGGTGTGATTACTGGGTTTCATGATCAAGATATGTGCTTTTCCCTGCACGTTTCATCACACTGAGGTGTGTGTGTGTGTGTGGTGCCAGTGATGAAGAGCTGTGCATTAAAGCATGATGAATGGGGTGATGCGGTCCTGACGCAGGACTTCACTGGCCTCCCATTGGCCGATTCAGTACAACGGGGTGGGTGGGTGGGTGGGCAGCACCTGACTGCACAGCTGCTGGGTGTCCCCGAGTCAGCACATGATTACACGTCAGGAAACGTTGGGAGTTCTTTTGGAACTGTCCAGGTTATTTCTATTAGAGGACGTGTTGGACAAAGCTTGGATAATTTCTTAAAAACTTTTATCCTTACAGATTTCACCAGATCATATGAAATCTGTCATTTGAAGCTGAAGCCACCTGTGAATGAAAACATAATAACACCAAATAGAATATCGGCAGCTGTACTTGGCTTTAAATATGACTGTCGCTTTGCAGGCTTTCTATTTATAGCAACAATATTTACTTTGCACTTTGAACTCTGGAATCAACTGATTAGAGAATGAATCCATAACGTTTGAGGCATTTTTCAAGCAGAAACGCCAAAACATCTCAAGTTTTATTTCCTATATTCCTGCTACTCTTTTGTTACACGCGATGCTGAATTTGACATTTAGATTAGATATTACATTTATTTTCACACCATTAAAGTGACATGAAGTGATGCAACAATTTGGAACAGTGGCTAGAATTCAAACTCCTGCAATGGAGGTGTATTTGCCTACTCTCACTCGTCCATAGCTCTGAATGAGAGTGTGTGTGTGTGTGTGTGACGGTCTTATCCAGAGTGTATCCTGCTTTCACCTGTACTCAGCTGGGTTCACCCTCGGGGAGCTTAAATTGAGTCAAACTGGATAGAAGACGGATGAATTAATAAATACTACAGTCTGTGTGATGTAATAATAGCCTTTAAAGATCTCACAGTCTGGACCCCCCCCTCCATCTTTTTCCATGATACTTCCCAGGTCTGTAGGCTCACATCCTGGTAAACAACGCTCTCAGATCCATATCCTCCGCCACTGTGGTCCAGACACCGTCTACTGAGGGTGAGCGCAGGAAAACCTCAAATTATCACTTCCGCACTTTAAGAATGGACTGACATCACTTTCTAACAACACCATTGCATGACTCGAGTGACACATTATTACGTAAGCTTCAACGCCCAGGCCGGGACTACACGGGGAGTGGTCCTACCGCCGCCTTCTTGGAGCATTTACCTCCCCCCCCTCCTTCCTTTGCAGTGCAGCTGGAGATGTAATGAGTCAAATGCAGAACACGCTACAGGTTGGTGTGATCCCAAAAAAAAAAAAAAGTCTCACCCACTCCTTAAATGAGATAATTCCTTTGACGGCAGATGTTGAAAAAAGGTAACTCCGCTGAGACGGGAAGAAAGTGAGGTAGACATGATAGGGGTTGCCGTCCTGTTAGAAAGAGCCGCGGTGCTTCACAGCAAGTGTCACAAGCTATTAAGCGCCTCTTTTCTCCGCCATGTTTTGATCTACATTTAACCATCACAAGACAGAAAAAAAAAAAAGAACATGTCGCGGGGAGACGGGCTGCCGTGAGGGAGAGACTGGTAATAATTTCTGAAGGCGTACAGTAGCCTACATCTCCTGCACACATGAGAGAGTGTCTTTGCGTGGCCACCTGCTAGATCACTCTGCTCAATCAGTCCCGGAGGAGTTCCTTCAGGGTATCGTCTTCTCGTGCTTCAGGTAAGAACAGTCAAACATTGTGTCAGGTTCCGATATCAAATCCAAATTAAAATATGGCGTGTAATAATCAAACGGAGGGAGACTGGACCTGGCTGCCGTCGCCAAGTAGGTCGGCTCAGTTTCTCGTCCCTCAATTGGACTGTACACAACAAAATTAGATATTTAATGTTTGATCATGATATTCAAGGTCTGGATTTTAATAGGTCCTGAAGCGTTTTTTTTTTTTTTAGGTGGTTGAGGTAGTTTTTAGGCATCGGATGAGGATCGATCCTGGTCGCCTCCCTGTTAACCCGGCAAAAAAAAAAAATATGATTTTAACAATTTGTGCCATCCATTCATAAAAAAAAAAAATTTTTAATTGGCGAAACATGAACGGAGCCCTCATTTTATGCGTTTGGAAAGAAACGCCTCAAAAGTTTTTGTTTACATCCCGCAGACTTTCTTTTAGATGAGTTCTATGTAGGCACAGTACGTCGTTTCACGCAGGTCGCAGCAGCCGAATTTCTGACACCGTCCGAATATCATCACAGGTCGTCGTTGGTCAAGACCATGACAACGGCTGTGCTCCAGCCGGTTTGACAGTGCGACGTAGGACCACCGATTTAGAGCCAAGACCAAAGATATAGCCAATAGCCTCACACGGTTATCTTCTTTCTTTCATCTGAGATGGCTGGAAATCGCAAAGTGTGTGTCCAGGACTCCCTGGAGATTACATCACTACTTTAGTCAAGGAGCTGGAGGAAGTTACAGGGGGACAGAGATGTTTGGGCTTCCTTGCTCTCCATACTGGACCACCCGGGGACTTAAACGGCAAAGAAGACAGATGGATGGATCCAAACATGTTTACAGACATCAGACCTGTCCTGGGTGTTTCCCTGCCTTTATCCACCTGAGATTGAAGTGACTCCCTAAATTGGATAAAGTGGTATAATAGAAGGCGGATGGATTGGACTATGTGTTGTAGGCTTTCTCTGGAAATACAATGGTTGATGGCCATTCGGGGTTGGGCCCGCCAACTCCTGTCCTTAACCAAACCCCTCCAGATCAACCGATGGGGGTGAATTAAACATCTCTCCAAACCAGATGACCGTTAGCGTTTACTATGCAGCTGTGAGAGGCGGTGTGGCTGCTGCCTGCAGGCCAAACAGCCTCCTCTGGTTGACCAGTTCTAACTGGGAGATTTAAAAAAACAAACATTTTTAATAGAGGGGTAAACACACGGGGAACTAACCGGAGCTGGTTCCCCAGAAACACCAACAGTTTGCGGTTTGTTTGCTCCACAACTTGAGCAGCAGTGTTAGCAGGCTGCTAGCTCCAGAGAGCACACACACACACACACGCGCGCTCACCCACACACACACGCACACACACAAAAAGGCCACGACTAAGTTTCCTCAAACTGTTCCCACCGAGTTTGACGAGGATTAAGAAATGCAGATGACTGATAGAGCTGAAGGGCAGCGGGGAGGAACGGGGAGCTGAATTATCTCGGGTTAGTCCAGAAAGCTCCAGCGGGCAGTCGTGCAGCCCGAGCAGCGGCGGCGGCGGCGGGTCACTCGCAACCGGCAGCGGCTCGGTGGGCGAACGGCGGTTTGTCGCGGGAGGAGGGGGGGGGGGGGGGGGGGGGGGGTGGTGGTAGAATAGGGGGCGTCAGAAAGCCTATTTCATACAGTCAGGAGTCGGAGCACTTCTCCCGCCCCGTCGCACTGCGAGCGTTTTCTTGGACACACGACTCGGCGCGGCGTTGTGTAATTGACGTTAAGAGGCTCGCGCTACGGCTGAACCCCCCCCCCCCCCTTCCCCCCCACCCCGCGTCCCTCAACCGGGGAACCAGCACGCTCTCGCCACCGGCTGCATCCACCGCCCGCCCCGCCGCTGCAATGGCGGTCGGTAAACGTTTATTATTATTATTATTATGTCAGTTGCAACGGAGCAGGCGAGATGTCCTGGAAACAAAATCCACTTACTCACCGGAGGAATCCTCATCTCCAGGCTCGGTCCAGAGGAGACCCTCCGACCGCCGCATCCCGCCCGCCTAATCGCCTTTGGAAGCTATTTCTGAGTCTCCCCGCGAAGACCCTCCAGCTCCGCCTCACTCCGGCAGCACAAGTCGGAAAGTACAGCCTGTAGTCTGCCGTAGTTGTGCGACAGCACTCAAGGATCCCTCCCCCAAGGTTTACCAGGGAGAAACACGGAGCGGCGTCAAAAGCCCTCAGCTTGGAGGCTGCACTTCCGGTTAATCATGTCAAATAAAAACTTGTGTTAGCAGCCGCGTCTAAAAATAATAATAAATATAATACGAAGGAGCACTTTGCATGATGGCAGACAAAACAAACAGAACAAAAACAAAAACAAAAAACAGTTAAGAGATCCAATTTTAGTGGAACAGTAATTGGCAAGGTCATGGGTTCAAATACCATCTGACCTGTTCTGTGAGAAGTTTGCAATGTCTTTCCGTTATGTGCATGGGTTTCCCACCACAGTCCAAAAACAACAAAACCTACTGAAAATTAATGGATGAAGTTTCTCAAAATATTGTTTGTTGCGAAAATACTTCTTGCACCATTTGTCAGTCCAGATTGAGCCAATTGTTTTATTCTTAATGTGGCTGTTGAATTCAGGTCTGAGTCTATAATTGCACCTATATGTGCCACCTGATTTCTCATCACGAGTGACATAACATTCTGAACAGCTGATTACTTGAATGAAATAGAACTATTAATGATTGTATGCATATAGTCAAGATCCCGGGCTTTTATTTTGACACCGTCGTATCCGAGTGTGACTTCCTGTTTTGATCCGGCTCCTTCAGTCAAACTCGACGCGGCTCCGAGCGGCTTCCAGCGGCTCTCAGTTTCGCCCAGCGGCTCGCCGCAGCCTGCAGCAGGAACATTTTGGCTCAGGCCGGGCGGAGCGAGCCGTTGGTTTGGGCTCCGGGGCTCCGTCCCGCTCACGCTCGCGACACCGGAGAGCCAAAATGGCACGCGCGCGCATGTAACCTTGGAGCCCCTCAGAGAGGAGGACAGTCATCCATGCAGCACAGGAGCACATCGCCGCCTCCCTGCTCATCTGCAGAACCCCAGCGTCATTCAATCCGACTCAATTTTGCAGACAATACTCAGATTACTGATAAAACGGTCATGGAAGCAAACAATCAAAAACACTGGCGGTAATTTGAGCAAACGGTATGTCTAGGTAGATGTCACTTAAGGTTTCCTTTCACTCCTGCTGGAGCACGAGCCACATCATGTCTTCAACTTGCTTTTCTGAGAAGATTGCATGTTCCTCATGCGTGTGAACGCCCCCACCATCCAATCTACCCTTCTCACGTTATTCCTCAAAGACCCAACTGTTTGCATGTTCAATCTTTTGTGCGAGCCTCTTTATGTAGCATTCATAGCTGCTTTCAATTGTTAATGTATTTTACATGTCGAGGTTTAGATTGTTTGTGCAATGACCACAAAAAGACAAATGCAAATTAGCCCAAAAAAGTTTTATTAAATTTATAATCACCACTATAATGTTCATTCACTTCAACTGTAATTCCATAAACAATCTCTTAAATACTAGCCATGTTTAAATCACATGAGAAGCTTGTTTCTAATGTAGTTGAGTCCTTTGGATGCTGTGAGCCGCAGGGATCCCGCGTTCCACAGTATCACCGCCTCCAGAAATCAAAACCTATCTGCACGTTTTGTTACTCTGCTGCCGCAGCAGGCGAAACCAAAAGAGGTTCTCGTCTCCGAAGACGATGCGGTGCACCTTTTAACAACCCACGGGAAGGAGATGCCCTCCGTGAGTCCACCGGGAGGTGAAAATAAAAATGAGAAATGATCAACATTACGGGGGGGAAACTACAGGAAATTCGTCAGTTTGCTTCGTTCTTTGAGGCCTCGTCAAAGTTCTCCACAAGATCTGCAAAACAAAAACGGCAAGAAGCTGGAGTTAGCCACACCGGTGCTTTTTCCTGTTATCACAGATCACATTTGTGCATAGAATAATTGATGAAATTGGTTTAACCTGGTTTAAAGTGAATTACTGATGAGCCTAACGGGTGTAATCGAATCTAATTCTGATATTTCTACCACATTGTTGCCGCCGTACCTGGAACATCGTCGTCCTCCTCCTCTGCATTCTCCTCCTTGACGGCTTTAAGGTCCATGGCTGCAGAGACAGAATCATGGCATTTATTCCACATGTACATCATTTTATCATTACCTGGCAGCACAGAGTCACCAATTTCTCAAGGTCACGTTTACATCTAACCTTATCTGGTTTTATCCAAATTGAAAACGAATAAAAACACTTATTTAAACCTGCCAAGAGGAATCTGTACAGACAGAGACACAGAGACAAAATGTAGGAGGCATCACGTTCATGTGTTGATTCAAACGGCTTCAGCTGTGACGTCTCCTGACATCTGAATCATTTATGTCAACGGGGTGTTGTTTTTGCCAGCAGGAAACCCCGAACTCTACTCCTGTGGCTGAAGGCCCGTGTCCTCTCTCATATTCTGCTCCCAGTATCACAGAGAGTGCGTGTTTTCTGTGTCTGTGTGTGTGTGTGTGTGTGTGTGTGTGCGTGCTCACATTGCCGCGGGAACTGCTCGGCCAGCTTGCGCAGGTTGCTGAGGCTGTCGGCTCCCAGCTGGCTCAGGATGCCTGGCAGCATCTCTGTCAGCTGTTTGGTCTCAGCGTGGCCCGTGATGGCGAAGGTGTTGGCAGACAGAGACGCCTGGACTTTTGGGTTATTGAAGTGGATGACCGTCCCGTCGTCTTTGATCATATTCACCTGAGAGAAGAGAACAGAGACGGGATGAGGATCTCTGTCCCGGAAAAAGGCGCGACCCGTTCCCCCTCCGTCGGCACAAGTTGTGTCGAAGAACTATTTGCGACATCTCGATGACCAGAAATCGACTTTTTCACATCAGGGTAGCGTTTCCTTTTCGTTTGTGCTCCGATGTCACTAAAAGCGCTCTAAAAATAAAGGGAGCTGATTGGGGAGTGATATACGTGGGCACTCAGTGTCTTCTACCACCCGTCTTGCCCAATCACATGGTGGTGATAAAAGATTCAGGAGTGTTCAGACAAAAATAAAGAAAAAAAACAACAACCCTAAAACCCGTCCAGATGTGGAGGAGAGCAGTAACTTACCTCTTCTATCCCTGCGATGTTGTTCACCGCCAACTTCTTCAGTGAGCCCTGCAGCTTTTTGTCATCGGCTGTTGCGGTTTTGTGGACGACCTTTTTCTTCCTGCGAGCCGTTCCCTGAAAGAATAAGAGCGGCTCCATTAGCAAGGGGGCCAACATTTTACACTTATTAAACAAAAAAACCCACATACTGCACACCGCATGTCTTGCATTAAATATATATTAAATGTCATTTTGGGGTTTATTTAAAATGTTGGATGCTCTTAGTGATGCAACCTGAGCAGACGGGGTTAACGGCCTTGCTTGACGACCATCAGGCGAAACTCCATTGAAAATACTCCTTTCAAATCAAAAGCTCGAGTTAACGACCCGAGAAAGAAACTTGTCTCACTCAATTGATCACCACCATCACCATTATTATTTGATCAGTGATGTTTTGCTGCAGATGATTGAATCATTAAAAACTAGAAACTGAGATTTTGCCCAAAGAGTTTGAAACACTTTGTGAGTGAAAACTCAAGAGGAAAATTGATGAAAAGAAGAAAATTGCAGTTGCATGTCTGTTTTTGATCCTTATTTTTTACAGAAATATATAGTCTAGGATCAGAAACTAATAGCATTATAATTAATAAAGTGGTTTTGAGAATGATATAGAAACAGTAAGTAGGTGTGTTTTCATGGAGCTGCCTAGTAACTAATGACCCACTACAATCTGTTACTGGACTGTTACAGAGCTGCCATATAAAGATTTGGATTATTTTGTTGATTGGTGTGGTGACCTTAAAACCAGGTAAAAAAAAATAAATAAAAAATGCAGTAAAACAACATACACTAATGGATCTGTACAACAGGCAAATAAGCAGGGAGGCTCAAGCCGTCCTGTCCCGACATGCTGAGTTCCAGTTTTTGTCTTCTGGTTTGAACTTTGAAGGGCAACAGGTACGAGCACTTCTTCGTCCTTAAAACCATTTCCTTCTGAATTCAGGCCGGGGTAAGAAGAGTCTGACCTAATATCATATCACGTGGCTACTATTTATGCATTCTTTATGTGTTATACTTTTCTGCAACACTAATGGCCAGACAGGAAAACTGAAGTGTATTTTTAATAATCCATGCAAGGCTCTCTCCAGAAACATGCCACCGAAACAACATAAAATACAACCGACTGTCATCATTGTTTGGTCGTAACTATAGGTGTTATGGTGAATCTGAAGTGAAATTCTGGATCTGTCAATGTTTGATCAAGAAAAAAAAACAATGAGCTCAGAGCCTTTCTCAGCTAATACATATAACGCCACCTAGTGTGTGTCTGAGGACATTACAACCAAAAGGGACCCAGCCTTGTTAGTGAGGCCATAGAGGAAGGGGCCAGTGCTTCATAAAGGGAATGCTGAGGTCAGGAGGAAATACCGACCAGATAACCATCACACCCCCTTTCAAATAAGCAGCTGAACCAAAACTGAAAGTTTCCACAATATAACTCTGGACATTTCTAAGAGTTGCATTGGTGGCAGAAAAAATTAAAGTGTAAAAGAACTGGACGTACCTTCCCTCCTATCCGGACCTGAGCTTGAAGTTTGGCGAGCTTCTCCTGATTCATAGTGTTGTTCTGATAGTGAGATAGAGAAAACATTAATCAGAGGGGGCACAGAGACATGTTGGCACAGCTGACTGGAGACGCATGTGGTTTCCTCTTTCCTACATCAACAGCATGTATTAGGTAAGACCTCCAGTAATCCACAACTACTCCCGCTACCGAAGGGCGAATAAATACATCACTTTGGCCAGAGAAAACTGGTCGACGAAAATTGAACACGTTGATGAAAATTGTTTTGTATTAATGAATTAAAAATATGATTGTTTACCGTAAATGTCGCTTATTGGGTTGCCACCTGATGCTAACGAAGCTACTGCTAACACTGCGGCTAAGGAAACAAGCTAAAATGCGCTTTTCTTATAAGCTACAACGACAGTATGGCTCATGTTAAATTAAAACGACACATTCGACTTGCTCAAATATTAGCCACTCATGTAACTCGTGGTTTTTACCTGTTGTTGAGAAATAACCACAGCCTGGTGAACAGTTTTCGCTGCTAATGAAGCAGCAGATCAAAACCGCGTTAAGAAACAGCAATACAATGGATGTCCGGTTTAGATTTTCATAATAACAATATTCACCTTTTACGCTACGAGACAATATTGAATTTACCTTGAGGAAAACAGGATTAGGGCGCTGAAAAAAATAACATAAATGTTTTCGAAGAGGTTTGAAATAAAAAATAGTCAAATAATTTTGTATTTGTGCATTTTGTTGTATTTTATTGTTTTATTTTTGAGCTCATATCCGGTTGTATGCCGGATTGTCGTCATCGAGCTTGATTATCTGACACAGCACTGAGGAGCACGCGGTGGCGTGGATGTGACGTCATATGAAGGCGGCCCCTCTGTCGCTGTAATGGGTAATGCAACCTTGCTTGACCAGTAGGAGGCCGCGGGGATGGACACGTGACCACTTTTGCAGAGTCACACTACCAAAATAATTAAATAATTGTTTTAAAACCTCTTGATATTTTTGATTCTTCTCTAACGAATCAGTTAAGCTTCAAAAGAAATAAGTTACAGTGAAAAAAATGTAATCGTACCCCGATCCCGTGTTCTGAGATGCGCTATTTAGAGTATTTAATTGAGATTTTTTTTCCATGTGATTGTTATTGTGAAGGGGATGGTTGGGCTTCCGGGTCGTGGCTATAAGAAACACATTCGGTCTGTGGCTCGGTCCGCGGGTCAGTCTTTGAGCCATCATCAGCCGCCAGCCGCACTCTTTACAAAGCAGCCGTCGCCATGCAGACGTCTCCGGTCAGGATCGCCGCTTTCTGGTTCCTGCAGGCTTTGTTGTCGCTGTCGTGCTTCCAGGAGGTCGTTGAAGCGGCCAACAGCAGAGGTGAGCTCTCACCCAGATGTTTCATCCTCTTTTGTTTGTCCAAACATCCTGGTTCACCAAGTCAGAGGTGAGAGCTCTGGATCCAGATGTTTCAGCCACTGCCGTGTCATTTCTCTTTGCGCAAACATCCTGGATCACTAAGCCAGAGGTCTGTGGGAGTTCTGTCCCGCAGGGTTTGTAATCTCGGTTTATCCAGGTTATCTGATCCGAGATGTTTGCACTGCTAACAGTCCTGCACATTCTTCTAAGAGTGAGGGTTTCTGAGATAATACAAGGAAACAACGAATGAATGAGGGGGGAAAAGAACAAAACATGCTCATAGACCATTGGTTTCATTGGTCTGTTCAATTATGGAACAAGCAACGCGGTGAGCTCAAGAGAAAACTTTATTCAGGCTTATCATGTCAAATAATTAAAATTTGAAGCAGATTTAGGTTTTGTTTTTGTGTCAGTGATAACTACTTTATCCCTTTTTTTACATGGGTTATACAGGAAACTCACAAATAAGCCTGGGTTTCACCATATTCCCGTGTAGCGTATTTATGACAAAAATCCTGTAGAGAAAATGTAATTTGTTATAATTTGATGCACAAACCCTTTAAGATGAATGGACACTAAATACACGTTTTGAAGCCTCACCTCTATTATCTTAATTGTTTTATTGCTCTGAGACTTCCTGTTAAAACCTACCTTCTTAAATATGGCTATTTTCAGTTTAATTAAAGGGGCACGATGAGCAGTCATACCATTGTTGTACATTGGGTGGCAGTGTTGAGGCATTTTAGCGCAGTTGAAGTTTTTATAGCAATTACTATTTCGACAATGCAACTGTTCCATCATTGCACGTTGACTCCAGCAAGATGGGAACATTCAAGAACCTTGGTCGCTGTCGTTTGTTCTTGATTTACTTGTACAGTTGCCAATTTTCAGGAAATCATCATGGAAAATTAATGGCAAAGCTGCAACAAAAGTTTATCATTCAATTGAATGAATGAATCTGGAGCCACAAGACATGTTTAACATGTAAAATAAAGATGACACAGCAAATAAAGTTGTATTCATATTTCAGAGCTGGACATACAGCTGCATCTTCGGTTGCATTTATGCATTTTGAAGTGTTCTACTTTAAGAGTAGCGCTGGTTTTTTTCCCCCCCTTTTTCTACCGGTTTTAAGTCATTTAGACAATATTGCAGGTTATAGTCTGTTTTTCTTGTTCAGCTGTGTCAAGTAGGACCCGGCGACAACCTTGTTATCGAATTACTGCTCATCAGTTGTTGCCCTCTCATGTGTCTTTGTATGGATTGTATATTTAGGGGACACACGCCCTGCTGTGGAAATGTGACACCCGTTACACAAAGCTGCTGTGCTCATTAATGTATGTTTTGGGGTTTGGTTTTTTTCCTGCAGGGTTTGGAGATAACATCCACTGGAGGACGCTGGATGACGGGAAGAAAGAAGCTGAGGCAAGGTGAGCTGAAGATGCCATGAACACACAAACCTTGAGTGTGTGTGTGTATATGTGCGTGTCTGCGCAGAGGTCTTTTGTTGTGTATTTCTGGGACTGACCAAACATGTTTTGAATCGACAGCGCACTGCCAATCATGGTCCTGATCCATAAGAGCTGGTGTGGAGCCTGCAAAGGTACAAACAAAAATATTTCTCATGTATTAAGTCGACGCGCTTCAGGTCCTCTCTGTGTTTCCAAGTCTACAACCATTTTATTTGGGCAATAATGAGGAATGTCTTATTTTTGCCTGCCAAAGAAAACATGTCCAGTTGCCAGTAAGTCATTCTGCAGGCTGACTACTTGTAATGTGACGATTGGCTTCGTATATTAATGGGAAACGTCTCGATCAAGCGGGGAGTAAAACCAAAATCCCGTTTGGTTGAATGATCGACAACCGTAATGTGTCCGACGAGGACAAACGACACCAGCAGGGGAGCTGGAAGAGGCCTGAAGCTGGCAAGCCCCCGGAACGGCGATTCTGTGGGTGTTTTACACCTTCCTCTTCTGTCAACACCAGATAGTGGTGATCTGGGAATCTGTATTTATCAGATCAGACAATGAGCCTTTTTCTTTTCTTTTTTTTTTTAATAATTGTCCAAAGACATGCTTGGATGCCTTTTATAATCACTGTATATGAAGACATCGTTGATAGAGAATATTCATCGGTGCAGATTTTCCTTCTGTCTTCTTGATGGAAGCGTTTAATATCTCGTCTGTTCCCACAAACAGCTCTGAAGCCCAAATTTTCTGAATCCAAGGAAATCTCTGAACTGGCTCACAACTTTGTGATGGTCAACCTGGAGGTGAGTACGACCCGTGGCCTCTCCGGCAATGCTGTGGCGGTCAACGTATGAGTGGAACTGAGTGAAGATATTGTGCTGAATGCCTCAAGCAGGAGGAACTTTATATCCCTGGAATAGAGCTACTATTTATCTGTTTCCAATTAAAACCATACACACATTCTCGTCGTGTATAATATTTATTTAAATAGATTAGTGAAATGCAGATTCAGGTGCCATAAAGGAAGCATAAATGGCTCCATTTGAATATACTAAAATGGCATTTATCTCACATGTCATGTGGGATTGTTGCCTACAAAATAAATCATCAATAATAATTTAAAAAAAATGTAGGAGTAGTATTGGGATGGGGCTGATCTGTTTTTATCATGGAGGTTTAAACACTTGTGAAAAATGTTTCATTGCAATAAAGTGAGGATATTTCACAAATCAAAGGGAATTGTTAGAGCCCTGATTAGTAGCTCTTATTAATTCTCATATTTAGCAGGTTATACCTATGTTTTAATCAAATTTGGAAGTTTAAACCTTTAATCTGCATTGTTTGGACATAAATCGGGAAAGCAAATGACCAACTGAAATATCGATACTTTAACATTATAATTGCTATCAAAAAGCACTTTTTTGTTATGGTCTGTACAGGGATAAAGAAAGAGTCAGGAGATGTTGGACGCATCTTAAGCCCCGTCTATTAGATTGTATTTATACTTTTACAGTGGAAGCTGCTCGAATCACTGCAGACGAACCTTGAACACTTGGTGTTGTGTCTCTGTATATCAAAATTATGTTGAGAATAGGAAATGGTTGCAACATGAAGACGTTTCTCCCTCCCCCCCCTGAATAGGATGAAGAGGAGCCAAAGGATGACTCCTTCAGCCCAGATGGGGGATACATTCCTCGGATTCTTTTCCTCGGTATGTAGAGCGAGAGCAGCCGGGGGGGGGGTTCAAATCACTCATTCATGAGAACTTATGTGTGTTTTGGTGTGATCGAACAGTCGTTCTCCCTTAATAACACCCACTCGCTGCAGAACGAATCGGACACCTCCACCGTTTAGCTTGGATGGCTATGCAAAACGTGGTGGCAGAAGGTGAAAGTTCAAACCTCTTCTCAAGAACAAGTTGAACGACTTCGAAACGGGACAAACGAGAAAAATAACAAATGATGCAGCTCGGATACTACAGGCGGAACAAGAGGAATAATTGAGCTTTCTGATGTTAAAACAGTTTTTTTCACAATACTATTGTTATACTTTGTATATTTTTAGTGCATTTTCCTCGTCACAAGCCACAGATTTCATAGTTTGACTGCCTCCGCTGGGGGGGGCAGAGAGCTTCTACAGGAAACGGCAGGAAATATGAGGTTCATGGGGATTCCTTTTACGAAAGTGATTCTTTGATCATCTTGTCACCTCGGCTTAATTTTTAACCTTCGGTGATCAGTCTATGCAAATGATAGAATTGCAGCAAAATGGACTATTTGATCAGAAATGAATAATTTTAGTGAAATGTAGTCCGTTGTAGACAAATTGTACGTGTTGTACCATTTCCAACATGAACTTTAATCACTCAGGGAAGACTAATCCAGATGGTCTTGATTTGCTATTCTTTATATTTAGAGGGCTGGTGCAGGTAATAGTCTAGTGTGCTGACAATCAGTGGTGGGAACATTGAAACTTCAAACTGAATTATAATTTGAGAGCAATAATGGATTTTCTTGCACCTTTGTATGGCTTCTCAACATAACATTTCAAGGCGGCAAGTCACTATCTGTACTTTTTTTTTTTTTTTTTTTAAACTCTTAACAGATCTTGACATGTACAAAATGAGTTAAATCTGTACGTTTCCACCAGTTGTAGGCCGTTCTCCTTGACTCACGCAGGCGAGCTCTCCGACGTAACACTGGTCTGAACGGCCAGACGTTCTGGACTACATGTTTGAACCCTCTTCTGACTCCTCCTCTCGTCCACAGATCCCAGCGGCAAAGTCCACCCCGAGATCACCAACAAGAACGGAAACCCAAACTACAAGTACTTCTACAGCAGTGCAGAACAAGGTATGCAGATTTTTTTATAACTCCGCGGTGAAGATTGTGACTGGATGGGACCGATTCCTGCTGAATAACAAAACGCTTCGTCTGCTTCTTCCTGCTCAGTGGTGTCCGGGATGAAGGAGGCACAGGACAAGCTGACGGGCGACTCCTTCAAGCAGGGCCACGTCGGAGACGAGCTGTGAGGAGGAGGCGGCGGCGGCGGCGTCGGGCTGCAGGCTGTAAGGGCTACACTTCCTCTACTGGAGCCTGCACTTCCAAGCTCGTACTGACAACCCCCTTCAATACTAAAGCGTCACAGCAGACAAACATTAAGTCATTGGTGTTTTGAGTTTTTTTTTTTTTTTGTCTTTGTACGGTTGTTCCATCCTCGTCTGTTTTACCGCATTTGTAAGACACTCCTGTTCACTAAATGCCATATATTGTACTTGCCGTCTGTAGAGGATGCAACCAAATCAGTTACTAAGTTAGCACCGTCGATATGCCAAGTTTTTTGTTTTTTTAAGAGATTGTCCTTTCAGAGCCATAAAAAGAGCTTTATGACACAGAACTGTGCAAACGTTTGTGTGGGAGAAGAAAGCGGGTAATCGGGTAAATGGATGACAACCGCCAATGTCATTATGGATTGGGAAAAACAAAACCCAAGGATTTTTCAGTGATGCTGTAGCTTTTCCAAAAGTCAAATCGCATTTAATCAGTCTGGGATGAGATGGACAGATCCACAAGATGTTTTGGATTTGTTCAATGTGTGGCCTTTTCAAAAAAGGACATTAGTGTCATAAGCTTACTAAGCTTATTTAAAAAAAAAAAAAAAAAAAATCTTTAATAGGCAAAAATTTAAATGCAATATCTCTAAAAGGCGCGCTTCTTTTGTGGCCTGTGTTCTGAATTATTTCTTTCATAGCTGATGGTAGTGTCATTAGTTTCACAGGGAATAATGGGATTTTCTCTTCCATCTAAAACTTTTGCACAGTATTGTAAAATCTAAAACCACCTTTTGAAGCTGGTGGGTTGTTTTTTTTTATTCTTTCCACATAGCAACAAAAGTACTGTACTACATATTGCGATCAATACTTCAACACAGCTGGTAATGTGCTTCCAAAGGTCCTCTACAGTAGGTTTTAGTACGTTTTGTGAAACTACTCGTCACCTTCCGCGCTGTATTTCTGAGTCACTGGTCAGAACATTTGGCAAAATCTAATTCAATGTCTTTTTTTTTTTTTTTTTTTGTGAACTTGATTAACTCTCCGGTCTGTGTTCATTTACACTGAAGTCTCATTCACTGCACTGAAGAAAGAAAAGAAAAAAAGCCACAATGGTTTCTTTTTTTTTTTAGAAGTAAACCTGAGCTCAACTGTTTTGAAGATGTTTTACAGCGAAGTTCAGAATCATGAATAGAATTATCAGTTCTCATTTTCTCAAGGTTTCAGATTAATGAACCTGATGCATGCTTTCAAAAACCTTTGTTCACCTTGCCAAATCTTTAGTGGCTAATCCTCATGTAATCAATTAGTTTGTTTTCAGTAAACCCTGCCAGTTAATATACACTTAACTATATAAACGGTTGTTGTATTTCTTCTGTTCTACTGCACGTGAAGTGACTCGACTCCCATCTTTTTCTACCTGAACCCTGTTAACTGAGGGGTGCGGACATTGGTGGGGTGTCTTTATGTATTTTATACATGCAAAAATAAAAGTTTGTGGTATTGAGGTTTGTTGTGTCGTTGTGATTCAAGACACTGCGTCATTTAAAACAGTATATCAAATTTTATTGCCTACGCAACAACAGTGATCCCTTATGGTTTGTCAAACGACGCGTAACCTCTGCAGAGAGATGAATGAAGTCGTTCTTAATCTCAGTTCCAGTCAGTGCAGGTATTTTAAGACATCGGATTATTGATCTTGGTCATCCTTCAGAAAGGTTTTCAACCCTTCGAAATCATCTTACAGCATTTGGATTTAAAGGTCCCATGTTATGCAGTTAATCAGCAATTTCACTTTGTCCAAAATGCTGGTACAATGTGCTAATGTTTACGGTGGATTTATCGTTATGACTCGTATATAAGTGAGGCAGAGCACCACAACCAGAGGGAGTAGTTAGTCCCCACATGACCTCATGAAGGGAAAGTTCTGAATCGCCTATATGAGCACACATTTGATAAAAAAGTGGCTCAAGTGAGGGCGATGACAGGCCTTCTTCACTTCTGGAGCCTCATGCACACACTATGTGGCTAGAGGGGATGAGAAAGTGAATTTTGCATAATATGGGACCTTTAATGATGAAATAAATTGTAAGAGAAAGACAAAAAAAATGATTCAGTGTGCAGATCTAAATAAGGTTTCAACTTTACAACTAAAAGAGGAGCGACATCAGGAACGCGTGTGGTAAAATAGGCCTTTCTCTGTGCTGTTCAGTGTGACAAGAGGGACAAAGGGCTCAAGCAGAGATTTAAAAACAGAAAAAAACATCACTAGCACAGTGAACTTGGCCACAGCTAAAGCATCTTTTAAAACCACTCAAAAAGGAAACAAAAATGTTGCTGTAGAAAGGAAATATTGCTACAGTCCCTACAGTTGGTCAAATTTCACAACGCTGCTGCAGAATCAGCAGCACGCTCCACATTAAAAACAAAACAAAAACCTATAAAAAGCTGTGATACATCTGTATATTCACAATTACACAGCCAGAAAATGTGATCAAAACTTAAGTGTTTTTTGTTTTTGTTTTAAATTTAAGGTTGTGCACGTACCATTTCTAATAAGCGTGACCGTCCCCCCCTGTTGGCTACAGTTTGCTGTGACGTACAGGCAGACGGGCGTCATTAAGGTTTCATGAGAGGGCGGCTACATCTGGCCCGACTCCACAGCAAGGTATACACGGCAACGTCTGGAATGAATCACCAACTCCTCAGCATGCTGGGCTCCGCGTCTCGTCGTCACCTGTGAGCGGACGTCGCCGAACGGGCCGACGGCGGACTCGGCGGCTGAGAGCAAAGCTACGCCAAGAATAAAGTGATGGGAGGAACGCTGCTTCTTCCACCCACCCCCGTTTGTGCTGCTTGACGTTTGTCCACTTGGCTTCTGAGGACAGGAAGAGGTGAATTGGAAGAGAGAGTGTGTATGTGTGTGTGTGTGTGTGTGTGTGTGTGTGTGTGTGTGTGTGTGTGTGTGTGTGTGTGTGTGTGTGTGGAGGAGAGGACGGCAGCAGCAGGAGCGCAACGCTTAAAATCTTCCCTGCTTGGCGTCCCCGATGGCCCCCCACACGTCGAAGACGAACTCGTCGGGAAAGGCGAAGTCCCCGAGGGTCTCGTCCAGCGCCATGGCGAACTCGTCCGGGTTCTTCTTGTCGCGGCCGACCTCCACCATGGTGGCGGCTGCGGGGGGAGGAGGGGGGGGCAGAGCGGACGGTGAGAACCTTCACAACACGAGATTTCCATAAACAAGCTTCCTCCGCTGTTTGACGTGTTCCCAGCTCCCGACAAAACACTTCGATATTGTTAAATCCAATATTTCCACAGACCGCAGCCGGACAAGCACGACAAATTAATATTTTGCTTCTCTCCGGGACGGACTGCGTGGGCAACACGGTGTGAGTGAGTCATGGAGCTGCGCGTAGAAAGAAGCGGGGATAGATGCAGTGGTAGTACGGAGGTTAGAGATCGGAGGTTAGAATTCCTCTGCTGATAGGTTCCCACTGTGGCTCTCTGAACGTGACCCTTGACCCCCCAGCAGCTCCTGGGCTGTGGCAGCCCCATTGTGGAATTAAGATTTTGAGAAATCTGATGAATACAATGACAATTTCCTCCAATGTTTTGTGCAGGTTTACTCTATTATCTGATGTATTCACCATCTGTTCACATGTAAAACAGAAAAAAAAAAAAAACAAGCGTAACGTGCATCAGTACTTCATGCACGAAGGAGACGTTAAACAAGTTTAAAGCATGAAAACCCTTCATGTGGCTCATACAGAGAATGACATCACCACGCACGAATTGAAATACGTAAACCGGTTTTCTTATTTCTGACGTTTATGTAAAATGTCACAAGCAATTCTGACAGTTGTTATCATCCCTTGCTTTTTTTTTTCTTCTTTTTTTAACTGATGATTATGGGCTACTGCTAAATAAATGGGGAAAATCTTAAAATCTGACCTTATAAAACACCCTAAGGCACCTTGTTTGAATTTCAAGCTACAAATATAATCATTGATATATTTCAATTAATGTTTAATAAATCTCAAATATTTGACAATGTTACTGAATTGTATTCTACTTTTTTTTTTTGAGATGCTACAGTACAATAACGTTCCAACACAGATAACCTGCAATGAACGGTACTGAGAGGTTAAGTGAGACAAATAGATTAGAAAGGCAGTTTATTGATCCTTTACAGCTCAAAACACACAGACACCCCCTACATACGCAAACACTCATTAATAACAAAAATTAATATTTATAATATATTTATGGAAAAAGGTGAAGGAAAAAAAAGAAGCACATATATGATATACAAGCAGCTGTATGTAAAGATATAAGATGTATAAGTACGGTTCAACATCGCCTCAAGCCGCCTCTGAAATGAGACGTTTCTACGTCACAAACCAAAGTGCGCTCATGAGACCCTCACCCAGCTCGGTGTCTCTGATGCCCATGTAGCTCTCCAGAAGGTCGTCCACTTTCTTCACGGCTTTCTCCTCAAATTCTGTCGGCTGAAACGGACAAAAAAAGACATTCAACGTTCATCCTGGGACGGAGTCGGCGCTGCTTATTCACAGCTCTCAAACGCGAGTGTGTGATGGGAGTCCCCGACCCGTCCCTCACCTCGTCCTCCACCGTCGCCGGACCTTTGGAGCGGAGCCTTAGCGTCCCCCTCCCTGTGCCCACCTTGTTTTCACCGGCAGGTTTGGCGCCCCTCGACCTGGGCTCCAGCATTTCTGTACGACGTGATAAAAGCAGCACAGTGTCATACTGGCCCACTGGTTTCAGCAAACAGAAACGGTGACAAACAGGTTTGGTCTTCCTACAGGAATTCAATAATTTATAAAGCAAAATGGGTATTTTTCACAATATAAACAGTAATTTATTACCTTTTTTCCCCCCTCATTTTGTAAATCTCACATTATGGCGATCATTTCACCTCTCAACAATCAAATTATACAATCAGGAATCTTGTTGTATTCAGCAGATTATCACTTATATATATAGATATAGATATAAATCTTTAAGATTGTTACAATTATGTCAACATCATAAAAGCCCAACTTCAGTGAATAGTGTTGATATGATAAACACTGAAAACCCTGAAGACAATGAGCTAATTGAGACAAAGGCGTCATTATTAAGAGACGGTATTATTACGTTACACAAATATTCAAAATGCACTTTATCTTGTCTATTATTCAATTATTTTTTATCCGATATCTCCCTCAATTTTATTTGTCATTGCATTGCTTTATTCTCATTGATGGTCTGTTCATACCGTTCATGTTTTTCCTTTTACATTTGCGTATTAACCAGTTTTATCATATGTTTTTTTTTTCCGCCTTTGTTACATTTAGTTCTGTGCTCCGTGTTTTATCCGACCTGCAGTAAAACATCTGACTGTTTACGAACAACGAGGCCAACAGCAGGCGGTGTGGACGAACACAGAGCTGCTGCCTCAGTGGAAAGTTTCTCTCAAGATTACATAAACAGAGACAGACGGAAAACTGAAAGATCTCCAAAATGTTGGAAGGACCCACCTGTCAAGTAGTTTAAAAAAAACAACAAAAAAACAAACAAACAAACCGAGAAGAGAACTGGTAGTGCTTCAAAAGATCAGCAGTCGTCAAACTAAATATTGATTTCACACTTTCCTTTTCTTCTTGTTGCTATTTTTATTAAGTTAACCGATAACGACTCATAGCATTATTTTGAAAACTCCTTCTTATACGCTGGCACTCCCGACGTCTGCGTCGTCCTCGTACATGCTGCTTATGTAACGATCGACGTGTGCCGCCCTTGATTCAGTTGAGGGCGCCGCCCACACCCTTTTCTTACTCACCGAAAGCCTTCATGGGCTCCACCAGTTTGAGGGTGAAGTTCTTGTCTCGGGGCAGCTCCTTCAGCATGCGGGCCACCTCGTAGTGCCGCGTCCCCACGATGTTGCGCCCGTTGATGCACTCTATGTGGTCGCCCACGTTCACCACTTTCACGCCGTCCACGACGCTGCCCTCCTTGATACGCTGACGGGAAAGAGGAGGGCAGGGTCAAATATTAGAAGACAATACTGTATCACAAAAAACTGGGGCAGGAGCGCAATGGACTGTGTTATTAAGAGCTACAGCCAGTTGCACTGGAACACATGTGAACTAATGTCACTGTAGGTACAAAACTGGAGGTTTCTACAGGAGAAATCATTAAATGTTTCGATGAAAACATACTTTTCGGTTACGTTAAACTTGGAGTAGGTTTTAGGGGGAGGCAAGTAATTAATGACATTAATGCAAGTCAATAAGAGGCATTTGTTCTTTTGCTATTGTTATTACTATCCACTTGCGGCGACGGCAATGCAAACTTCCAGATTGTGGGCCAATTAAAGAATTATCTTGTCGTCAATCTGCTCGATGCTGGATTTCTGAGTGTCATAACTATATGACTGATGATTAATACAAATATGCATGTAGCTGATATTAATGTGTCGCTTTTAACAGTGTCAGTGTGTACGGACCTTTTTTTTCCTTTTTCTTCTTTTTTTTTTTACTTCATTTATGTACGTCTGCAGTTCAAACCAGCAGCATTTCTCAGGAGAGGAGCCGTTTGTTGACTTGGTTGTTGTCGTTTCTTTTTCGAATTAAGACTGTTTTCATGGAAGCATGAATAAAAGTGATCATTTCTGAAAAGCTTAAGAAAAAAAAAAGACTGAATAAGAACAATTCAGATGGAAATACATCCACTGCAGATGCTCTATGCGGGACTGGGAGCTTCCAAACCATATTTCTCTCAACTTTCACTCCACAGACACATTTCAAACCAATCCAAGTCATTTCAACATATGATCACAGTTTTAATGTTGCTAAACTTTCCACATTATATGGTGATGGTGAACCGTCCGCTGTCAAATAAGCACCACGTGTGTCCACACACACACACACGAGTGGAAAGCTGTATCGGGACTGTATGAGATAACTTTCCAAACATCAAAGGTTAAACGTGACTGAATGAATAAATGTAATCTGAGCCGTCTGACACGTCTTTAAAAAAAACAGTTCTCACATTACCTCGGGCACCGCCACACTGTGAGGCTGTAGTGCTGCTGCAGCATCACATGATGGCACATGTGAGCAGCTTGAGCAACACTGGTGGGACCAGATAAGCTCATTAGGCCCGGATCCATCCACACCAGCAGCATGCAGGACGGAATTATGATTTTCACAGGGACAGAGGTTTGTGAAGTTACGTTAAAGCTGGCGGGAGTTATAAGATGGGTAAGCGCTGTCAGGACTGATGAGTGAATGAATGAATGTCAAAGAAGAATAAATAATAAGCGACATTATGTTCCTCTGACATGAACATTAAAACTATAACATTCATTCAGCTTGAGCTGAAAATATTCTTTTAGACTCCCAAGTTGGGAAACTCTTTTGTTTATGTCATATATTGTTATTCTATTGTATATATAGACAATATATAGTTATAATATAACCTTATACTGTATTGTATATTTGTGTAACGTGTTGAAGTTAATACCCGTTGTGCCCACATTTGTTCTTTTTGTCATTTCTGCCGATTTAGTTTCTTTCTCCAATGTCAGCAATCGTCACATTCATGTGCTTTAACACGGTACCGAGCCTCAACGTGTTCACAACCGATGTGTTAACGTTTCACGTCTCGTTTCTGAACGCTAGTGCGAACACAGACGAGAAGCGACGGCGATCCCCACCTTGATAAAAGCGTAGCCGGCGCCGTTGTCGGTGATGGTGAGACCCAGAGCGTCCTCGTTTTTATACACCTCGATCTCCTTCTTGACCCCTTTGATGTGAGCGAAGATGAAGTCCTCCAGGCCGATCTGGCCCCCCAGCAGTTTGTCCATGTCGATCTTGTGGGTGTTGAGGGTGCAGAATAGGATCTGAATTACGGGAAGAAAAGTAAACACACACATGCATGAGGCGAAGCTCATCAGAAACATTTTACGACAAAAGTAATTGTGGAGGAGGAAAAACACACTGGACAGTTTGTATTTGCGATTAGCCACAGCTATAAAAGTGTATCAGAGTCACAAATAAAGGTAGATGTCAGTGCGGCAGTTCAGTTATGCCCTCTTCAGCCCCACGGTGTCAGCAGCGACTGGCCCTCCGTTTGCCTTGTGATGAAGTGGCCTCTGCTCCTGTGCCAGAAATGTGGCAGTCGCACCTTGATCTGGCTTCACACCGTGTCTTTCCAGGTCGGAGACATGGAAATGTGATCATCGGGAACACGATAGGCGTGGTGACCCGTTTAATCGTTCTTCAAATAGAGGCCGGAGCCCCAAGCCAGCAGGACGAGTCCAGTGTTCCCAAAGTGTGTTTCTGACTCTGGACTGACCGCGGAGCCAGTTCAGATTCAGTCGCTGACTTCCAGCTTTCACAGGGAAGGAACTGATTTGCTTTGGTTCATCAGAGAAATGACCTTTATGCACCAATCAGTGAGGCCTGCCTTGTTTGGGCCTCTTTTTTTTTTTTTCCCCCCCAGTGTACCAACGAGTGTTCGTCTCACAGTCGCACACAAGCTGACACGGCCTCGTTCGTTGCCTTGGGTTACCAGACTATAAAAGACCGGGATTATAATGGAAGGAGGCCACTGGAGGAGAAGGCAGAGAGGGAGAGAAAGTGTGCTAAAAGAAGGGTGCACCGTAGTTGAATTGATGGCTCACTCTCTCTCTTTATCCATAACAGACGCCCCCCCCTCCTCTCTGCCTCCACCCATGCCAGCGCGTTACCCAAGAGCAGGTGGGAGGAACAGCGGCAGACGCCTACAAGTGGTTACCAAGGCTGCCGACTGTATTAAGCCGTTTCTTTGCGAGGCACGCAGCTCTCCTCCCGCTGAGCTGTGTGCGTGCGGCGGCGAGCCGCGCCGCAGCCGGCACAAGGCCGCCGCAGCACCTCGACTCACAAGAACAGATACTACACCGCCCACGGACCTGTGTCACACTGACCAGAACCCTGATAATCACGTGGAGGGAAGAAAAAAAAAAAAAGGGCAAGTCAGAAGAGAACCACTCCAATCTGCTCGGTGTCAACCCAATCAGTGACTCAAGCACCGGAGTGAGAGGATCAAAAACACCCCAAAAAAAAAAAAAAAACCACAATACAGCTGACTAATTTCAGTTTGACAACCAACAGATACATAAGTTTGCATAAATGCAAGAATTTACAAATGAGTCACGAGTCACAACTCGGTTCGTTGAAAAACTGAGTCAAGGTGTGACATGTTCTTTTGACTGCAATTAATCACAGCTTGTGATCAATTAAAAAAAAAACATGAATACAAAATGCACAGTTTAGTCTGTGGAAAGTCACCATTTTAAAATGTCAGGTTTTTAATGCACATAAGGGTCAGACTTAAGAAGAAAGGTCCTACAATTTAGAAGGGTTGAGCCTCGTGGCAGATTTGGCCTTCACTCATGACGTTTGCATGATCTTCCTTGTCCTTATGTAGTTTTAGAGTTAAACTACAGTCCCATAATGAGTGGGAACCATAAGATCCATGGGCAAAAAAAACGGCCTGCAAGAGGCTCCAGTCCAGCTCAACAAACCACCAAGCAAAATGTAGGAATTTCAAAGAAAACTGTGATTTTTTTCAACAACACATTTCTTAAGAGTAGTGGATATGAAACACTGAGACTCAAGCTGAGATATCAGTAATGCTGCCATAGCCTAAAAGCCAGGCTGTCAGAAAAATGGAAAAGTTTAAATGTACACGAGATTAAATTGGTCTGTATGAACTAAAACGTGTTCGGCTCCTCTGGCTTACCCCAACAGGGACCTTATTAGTAGCAACAAGTACAAAAAAACGTGATTTAAAACTAAAGTCATTCGGGAAATTTGTAAATAGTCCTTTTGTATTAACCAGTTCTCGAAAAGTTTTAGTTCATCACTCCTTAGCCTTGTGATTGAATATTATCCTGACCTTGATAAAAGCAGGGAAGGAAGAGGGCCGACATGGTTTTCAGCTTCCATTAACTGTATCCAACATATATATCTAAAAGGAGGAACATGTGGGTGACCAGACCTCCACCTTGTGACACTATGTCCAGCTACTTTACACTGAAAATATCCGACGACAGTATTTCTCATCATTCCACTGAGGCAACACAGATCTTCTTCTGATGTTGTCGTCAGTACAGGGAGTACTTGTAACTCCCAAAAGAGCCGAGGATGCTACAAAAAGATTCAAGAAGGGATCTGAAGAGACACATGATGAAGTTATAATCTCGATACAATCACTGAATTTCTTTCTTCACCTCCAAATGTTCCGTACGACTCAGCAGTGGGACGATAGAATCACGACTCCTGCCTCTGTGAAAAGGTGAGGTTAGATAAATACAGCCTCTAATTGGATTGCAGTGAAACTAAAAGCTCAGAAAACCTGCTTCTCCCCCATTTCAAAGCCTCTTCAACTTGAACTTTAACGGAAGAAGAAAAAGGTCAAAACAGTTAAAGAGGCGGAAATGGGACCTACAGTGTGTGACGGTTTAATAAGCTGCTGCTGCGTTAGGTTTCGGTGTTCTGCCTTCGTCTGGTCCTTTTCTTGTCTGTATTATTTTACAAGGAGTGCTGATGCAAGCCGTGTGTCCTGGGTAAAATCATACTCATCAGCATTTGAACCTTTGCAATCATTCACCAAACTGCGGATGTGAGATTCCTCAGGGTGACGATGATGATTAGGGCTTTAATAAAAGTGACTCAGAAAGCGGAGGACTGGATATTTAGAGCAAATTTCAAATAAATCCAAATTAAAACACAAGATCACATCAAGTCACTATTATAAGACATGTGAAAACACGAAAAAATAATGTTAACGACCATACGGATGTACATAAAGGCTATAAAAACAGGAAATACTCCTGGTAAATATGTAGTAAAATCTGTACTGTGTCAACTCCACTTGTTTTATTAGCTAAATGGTCTGTGCATGTTTGATTCTGTGACAATTAAAACCAACATGAACAGTGAATTTCATTTAAAACCACAACATTTATGAAAACGTCTACATAGGTCGCATTCATTTACCAAAATGTAGTTTACATTCATGAGAAAGACACAAAATGTTTCACGTTGAAATGACAACAGAAAACCTGGATACGTTCTAACTCAGACATCCAATCATCAAGATTTCCGAAAACCACAGCTGTGGGGAATTAAAGCAAACCCGTCTCATCCTGTAACATAGTACCGTTTCGTCAAATCTCTGATTAAGATTTATCTCTGCTTGAGGGGCACCCACATACTGAAAACTATCAAAAGACTATTTACACGCATCTTATTTGTTGAAGGCGGGGCCGGGGCGAGGTTACGTGAACGCACACGTCACGTCTTAACAAATATTAGCTTTCGTCACCACCGTCACGGCGACGATCTCCGCGAAAACTCCAGCTGCTTCCGAAAACCTGTGTGTTGACTGAGGCGTTGCCATGGCAAACCCCCCCCCCCCCCCCCTCCTCCAATCATGACTGGCAAACAGCCACTTAGGTGACTGGATCAGAATCACTCACACTCGCTTTGCATTTTACATACGCTTTCTTTGTGTCACGTGTGCGCCGTGGGTTTGGAAATGCGGGGAGAGATGATGCTTGTTTACATGCGAGAGCACGACGGATGGAAACACGACAGCGGATATTTTCAGAACATGTTATTAGACGGTGTAATGCAGGAAAATAACAAATGCAACTGAATAATATTGTGAAATGATAAAGGACTAGTTACTTACCGCATGAAGCTCGTTCATCAATAAGCATGTGATCGATGCTTAAAGAGTTCAACAGAAATTAGTTGATTTTTTTTTTCTTTATCGATAGTGACTCCAAAAAACGAAAGAAACTTAACATTTGCCAACAAGTTTGCTCTTTTTGTAAATTGCCACATTTGTGCTCCATGAAACAAACGCGTGATATTATACATCTGTAATGTATCAAAAAGTGAGAAATTACAATATAATAAAATGCATTTAACTTCTGCGCCAAATATGTATGTATTTATCTTGACATGCGCACAGATTTCAGGGTATCGTCATGCTTCTTGTTTGGGTTTTGGAAGGATTTGTAAAATCGGTACAAACGAATGGGGCGGTTCAGTTTATTCCCTGTGTGGAAAAAGCCCAGTACAAGAGCTCAACTAACTCCTGTAAGCTTTGTGAACGTCGAACAGGTGGCTGAGCTGTTGTCCTGCATGCTGATTAAAAGGGAGAGGCTAAGATCTGAAGTGCCCCTAAAGAGGATCTGAATACAAAAGGTGTGTGGAAGCAGTCTGTTGTGATCATGTCCTGACAGACTGCATTTACTCTTGGTGTATAAAACTGATAAATTCAGGTACAAATCAAGATAAGGCCACGTCATCCGAACTAGGAGACGTGTAGGACTGACTAATATAACTCTGTATCGGCCTTGAACATTGCTTTTTTTCTTCCCTTTCTTTGTTGATCTAATTATCAGCATTTAGGAAGTGAGTGCAAGAGCTTAGCAAACACAAACACCAGACTCAAGCCTCATCAAATAAGATTGTTTCACCTAATCCTCACCACCTGATTAGGAAATATCTGGCTGCTGTGTGTGGAGGCAAAGGCAACGTGCTGGATAGAAACCACAACGTGGGGACATTCAAAGTTGTATTCAAATATCAGGCGAAGTCACGGAGCCACACCTCGGACTCCACAGCTGTGGGGCCCAAGAAGCAGACTTTGACCGGGGCTGAGAGATCTCACACTTTATGGAGTTCAAGATATTCCACGCAGACCCCGGTAGCTCGGATAACAGACTGGACAGAGCTTACGTAATATGTGTGTCACCATCACTGTGAGCCCTTTCAGTGCCACCGCGATTCTTGAGAACTGAGGTTCAAGTTAAACGACCTGTCCTTTGGTACGTTCAAGCGATTGGAAGAACTGAGAGGCGTGTCGTTTCGGAGTTTTTAGCTCAATGCAAAAGGTGGGAGTTTAGTGGAGAACTGAAGCACGGCTGTCGTCTGACGCAAGTTTAATCCTTTGCAAATGTGAATTCTTCATAAAGAACCGGACTGAGCCGGCAGGCTGAGGGGAGTCGCACCGGGACCAGCTGCAGCGAATGGATGGAACGCAACATTGTTTTTCAATTCAACCGTTTAGGTTTCAGGTGAAAAATGTTGCTACTTCAAAGTATCGTCCTGGATTCCCCCCCACTTATATCTGCAACTAGTTGCAAGTTGTTGCAGCTCGGTGAGCGACATATTTTTGTCCTGTGTTTTCACAGCGGCGCTGGAAGGAGAGGATGACAGCTCTTTAGGGGCACAACCTTGAAAACGCTCTAAAATTCACGAATGAAATGTCAAAAAAGAAACGAAGCACGAACAATAAAATCTGAACAGAAATCCAGCAGAACACAAAAGAGGGCCCATCCAGGAGAAAATAGTTCGTTTTTTTCTGGTGATATGTTGAATTTATTTATCATTATTGTCGTAATATAGGCACAAACGTACTAAACTCCACCAACTGTCTAATACTGATAAACCTGATATTTGAGATCTAAACTATATTTCACCATCGTCTGTTTTTTTTTTTTTTTTATAATTCATGCAGGGTTGTCCGCTCTTATTTAGACCTCAGACTCTTTATGACAGAAAAAAACAGATGGCCCATTCATCTGACGCTCAGCGGGAAATTTTCCTTTTCACCGAGTCGAGAATCCCAACTGCATTTGACAGCGAAGGAATAATAAATAAACCGAAGCACTCAAATCTTCATAAAAATACATTTAAATATCTTAAATGGGTCAGCGGGAAAAGTGTGGCGAGTTATAAAAAGGAAGAGAGAGATTAGTCGGATATTGAAATCTTTGATTACATCTTCCAAGTGAAAATGCGACATTGTCATTGTCGCGTTCGTGTCTGTTTACGTGCTTTAATGATGCTCGGAGCCACTGAAAACGGCCGAGTTGGAACTTTTTGAAAACTCTCCGACTCCGTGGAAACAAGAGTGGCCGGTCAAAAGAGAGACGCACTGTTGGTTTCTGAGCAGGTTCCTGCTCAGAAACCAACAGTGCGTCTCTCTTTTGTCCGGCGGCAAGGAGGCCCAGGGCAGCTCATCTGCCCCCCCCCCCCATCAGCCCCACCCCCCTCCTCAATGTCCCCGGGGACGTCTCTGGCTTTGGTTTGGACAAGTTATCTGGTTGGATTTTCAGGCTGTGCCCACTGAACCGGACGTGAGGGACTTCCTGAGGTAGAAACTGTGGATTCCGACGGCTCACATTCGCACATCACTCACGGGGTCTTTTGTCTCCGATGATCTGTGCCACAGCTCTGAAGGGGCTTACTGTACTGCGTATGCACACGCCGCCAATGAGACCGGCGCCGAAACAACTAACTGATTGATCACTAAGTCCTTTTGCGAGTAAATATGCAAAGAATGCACTCATTCTAGTTCCCTCGCACATGATTAGCGGCTTGTTTTCTGTCTGTTTTATTGAAGTAAAACAGCATAAGTCGATCTGTAATTAGAATATCTGCGAGTTACAGCATAATCACGGCACAGGACAGTTTTTATGTGTTGATATTTTGGCCCCCTCTGCATGGCTTCGAAACGTAAACAGGAAAATAATTATTTTCTCTCAGTGTCACCACAACAAACACTGGTGATATTCTTTATTTGATCTTTATCCGTGAGATTGTCTTCTTCCCGTTGAGGTGGAGATCACAAAACAAGCCGCAGGACAGGACAATAAAACAACAAAGAACATCTCAAATCCAATCCTTCCCCAACCGCTGCTGCCACTGCGGCTGCCCTTAAAAGAAACGTGCTGTTACAAGATAAATACCCACATTTGAGTCTCCTCAATGGTATTTTCCTGCCGTCGGGTCTGCTGCAGCTCACTCTGATCATACATCTACGATTAAATAAGTCGCTGTAAATCACAGCGCCTCATTTCTTTCTTTACAATTATTCCTCGTCGAACTTTCTGAGCTTCAAAAAGAGGGAGTGGGGTGGTTTGGTGGTGGGGGTGGATAACTTGCATGCTTACTCTGACAAAAGCCAAACATGCCACGCAACTCTTTTCTTTGTAAAGAAGAGCTCAAACGGTTTGGTTTTCAGGACCTTCACATGCAGCCTTTGTACTTGCTTCCGCAAGAGGAGTCAGACATGACGAACTGCATCTGAGAATAGATGCACATTAATTTGACGCCGACTGCATTAGAGAGATAAGACGCAGATCTCTCTTGGTCTTACGCGGCTTAAGACAATTTGACTGACTTAACCTGTTAATGGTCACAACCAGACTGTCCCTCCAGTGCAACCACTTAGAAGACTGTTTAATCTTCACCTTTACTGGAACAGGCATTACCGTGAGAGCGTGCTTCAGCTGGACCTGTCTGCCCGATCATGTGATTTGCATGTTTGATTTGGCACAGGTTTCACGCCGGATGTCCTCCCTAACAAAAGGTGCTCAGGACTTTGCGGAAAAAAAACCCCCAAAAAAAACAAAAACACACACAGCAGTGACCTGTGGGCAGCTGGGTTGAAAGCAGAAAACGTGAGGTTAACATCCCAGGTGAAAACATGCAATTTTACGCAACTATACCTGAATTAAAAACAAAAGTAAAACTACTCACTCTGAATGAAACTGTTATATAAAAAAAAATAAAAAATGTAATATCGTGACAGAAATATCTAAAATATTTGAATACTTATTTTATTAATTTCAGTTACTGCCAATTTCTGTTCTTATTCATTTGAAAACCTTTGCTAGAAATTCTCACTAAATCACGAATCAGCATTGGAAATATTAGTTGTTGAAACCAGTTATTGAAACCAGTGCCAAAAAGTGCAGTTTTAAAATAACTGCAGTGGGAAGATGAAGAGTGTGGAGGGTCACGTTGGGCATCCCAAGCGTTTGGATATTAACCTGAATGAAACCACAGCTTCCACTGCACAGTAAGTCAGTCATACTCATGCCAATTAGCCATTGTTTACACCGTGATCCATCTAGTGTGAAAAGATAATGCAGCTCCCACTTAACTATATTGAAGGTAAAAGGCTTCAGGAAGTTAATGGATTTCATTCAGCATGAATGCCCCGTGCTAATTTAGAACGGTACATTTAAAGTCTTGGAAGTAAATAGAGCAGTTGTTATTTACATTTCTACTGTTGTATGAGGAGCTGAGAAAATGAATTTCCTTGTATTCCTTAACTATGTCATTTATTCATCTTTCTTATTGTGATTTAAAGACTATGGAGAGTCACGAATTACTTTGGTTTCCATTTATTTTTTATTTGTTCCATCTCTTCACATATAGGTAAAATATGGAATTGAGTGTTTGTTGATAAGTGTGTACAGTGTTTTATCTTCAAATTAAATACATACATACATACATACATAACACAGGGATACACCATATGGGCAAAAACTTACACAAGGAGACGAGAAGGTTGCCTACAATACCAAGTAAGAAAAACGAAGTTCTTTAAATCTTGCTAAAGTCATTGAAATAGGACACAAATACAAGGAGCTGACCCAAAAGGTAAATATAAACACTACCCAGGATTGCAAAATTGCAAAAAAAAAAACAATCGAAGCAGAGGTTCAAAATAGATTCAAAAGGTATCATGACAACAAAAAGAATTCAGACTTCGATGTTCACAGTTTCATATAAAATCAGAGGAGAAAAAAAAAAACATTTACATGAGTTTGTGAAAGTTTACTTCACGGACTCTCTGTAAAAAAGAGCGTTTTAACGCTCGAAAGCGACCCGAACTATTTTGTTTACGTCGACTTCCGCTCCAATCAACAGGTGCTCTCTTACCTCCGGGGGGCTGATGTTGAATGCCTCCGCTATCTTGCCGTACAGCTCCTTGACGTTGGTGAAGCCCTCGATCCTCCCGGTGGGGCTGCCGTGCGCCAGCTGCGTGTGGAACACCAGCTTGGGCCGCAGGTTGGCAGGTGGAGGCGGGAGCCCGGCGGCTCCGTTCGCGGAGGATTTACCGAAGCTCCCGGCACCTGCGTGTCCGCCGCTCACCTCCTCATTATCCACCAAATGCTCCTTCGTCGACTTGTTCTTCTTCCTCCACGGTCCCAGCGGCATTCTTGTCTTGTTTGTTGTTATTGTTTTGTCGACGTGTGTGTGTGGAGAGGGGGGGGAAGTCCGAGCCGCCGCTAGAACATTGAAGTAGCTTAACCTGTTGAAGCCCCGCGGTCGGCGCAGGAGTCCGTATTTACTTCCTCCTTCTCCCTGTCCTCCTCCTCCTCCTCCTCTCCCTCCTCCCTTCTAGGTCCCTGACGCTCCTCCGCTCACCTGTGCTCGGCCCGAACTTTGTTCCTCGGCCCTCTCCCGGCAGATAAACGCTGTCAATGTTCAACAGGTGAAGAGGAAGGACTGAGTGGATAAAGCCCCGGGACAACCTGCGTGCCGCCGCGGCGCTCGGCTGGCTAACAATAGCTGCTCTGTTTGTCAGTCAGCGTGTCGAGGGACGCAGGCGCAGTGGGGGCGGCCCAGGGGCCGGGCGGAGGCCCCGCCGAGGGGCCCCCCCAGGTGCACCTGTGCTCCTCTACCGGAGGGACCTACACTTTAAAACAATTACTTCAAGTTCTTGCTCTTCCAAACACTTTGCAGCAGCTAAATGGAGGAATAGTGAAGACTTTGTTCAATCCCCACAAGCGAGAATAAGACTATGACCTCTCGTGTACTTTGTGTTGTATATCATTAATTTGTCATGTTTGCTACTGGGTTACTTCTCTTGTTTCATGCATTGATCTGTAAAAGATTAAGATAGTTAACAGAAAATTAATTGAATTATAAATTAAATGCATTATTGTTATCTATCCTTCTGTCATCCTTTCATCCATCCGTCCCTCGGTCCATCCATCATTCATCTGTCCTTTCGTCCGTTCATTTGTTCATCATCCAGCCATCCATCTGTTTCCACTTTCACCTCAAACCAAGGAGATCCTCAATTCACTGTGTGTTTACTCCTACAATCCGAGAACCTGCATTTGAGGTGAACTAAAATTAACCTTAGCGGTGACTGACTTTGTGTGATTGTCTGTTTCTCTATATATGGACCGGTGATGTGTCCAGGGTGTGGACTGTCTTCTCTCAGTCAACTGAGATCATTTGGTATAGAAGCTGAATGATGGATCAATATGAAACATCTGCACAGATGTACAAATGCCTCTTTGTCTTATTTGTTGCTTTGATGCAATTTGTGTTTATTTTGTCTGTGTTTGTTCAGTATGTTCATTTTACGATTGTTTTTCATCTTTTTATTTCTCGGGTTTTATTTTGTGGTCTTTTTCAGGATGCCTAGCCTGGACGAGACACTGGCTTTCTCTGATAATCAGTAGCTTGTTCAGTGTGAACTATAAATCTTTTCGGCGAAGCCAAAGTTAAAAACATTGACTTCAGTGTCATGCTCAGGCAATGATGCATTAATAGCTATTGAGTCAGTATCGACATGTTTATAAAAGGTTTGAGTTGAGTTGAGTCATGAGTTGAAATTATCTATTATATTACATTAAGGAAAAGTAAATCCAGTAAGACCTGACAAGAGTTTTTATAATGTTTGCCAGTAAAATGCTTCTTAGATGCTCTGTAATAAGTTAATAAAGTCTTGTGATTTACCAATATTTAAGTATCATCACTCTTTTAAAATTGCCATTGTTTTTACAAACCAAGGTTGCATTCACTGAATTTAGATGCACATATACTGCTTAAAATTTAAACACAACAGTGGAGATAAAAGCTACATACAGGTAAAGCTCCATAAGCTCTTATGCCTGTGGTAATAATTTTACCAGCAGCCACTGAGAGAACCTGCCGCAGATAATACGTTTATTTATTTTTTTCCAACAAAGCCCAAACGTTCCTAAATTTCCAACCACTTTCACAATGGCATAATCCAGACAGGATTGTTTGGTGGTAAGCTCCCACACTGAGCGGGAGCAGGTGTGTTTACTCTCCTCCCTCCCCGGACGATGGTGATTCATCATGTGAACAAATCTCAAACACATGCTGACGAGCACGCGAGCGACGCAGGAACAGATGAGCTATTTGGTACAAATCTTCGTCTGCACTGTACATGAATACCGTGGCCAGAAAGATACACTAATCAGGCTTTTATTATGTGCTGCAATAAAGCCCGGCTGCAGCCAAGCAGGCCCTCCCTCGGTCTGGCATCTCCCCGCCCCTGGGCCCCTGAGTCATGCTGAGTGATGTGGCGTCCCCTGCTGGGAAAATGTAAAGGCCTCTGAGTTGGCAGCTGAAAGTGAGCAGCTGAGGGCACACAGCTATAATTACACACTCATACTTTGGCCGTTAGTAACTTTAAGCGTTAAACTCAAGCCAAGTTATTTTTAATTTTGATCTTTGCACATCAGAAATGCAACCGTATATCTTTTTACAACAACAAAATATTCACATTTGACTTATCAAAATATAGGTTTTCTTTCATTTCTCAGGTGCTGCAGAGAGCTTCCTCTGTGCAATATTACCACGCGGGCTATCAATAATCCAAAAGCAGCACGAGCAGTTTTATATCAATCATTGCCATTACACTGTCTTGTATCATGGAGCAAGTTTCCATGTCCAAAAGAGCTAAAAAAAAAAAAAAAAAAACAGCTCATGTGGAAATATTTATTTTAAAATTCAAGTTTCAAGATCCTCACATGTAAATTTCTAAAAAGCACACATTGCACCAGTTGACTTCATTGAGCCAATTTTCTCTTGAATAACTTGAATAGCACGCGATAAATAAGACTCAAAGCCTGTACCAGTTCATGGTAAAAGAAAACATCTCAACAGTTTACAAAGGGTCAGGAATTCATCTAAATGACAGCAAAATAAATGTACGGTTTGTCAATGATGTTATCCCAGGCTCAGTTTTTTTTTGTGTTGTTTTTTTTTGTGTTTTGTTTTGGCAACTATAGACTCATTCACAGCCGATTAATTCCAACGCACAAAGAAAGTGATTGCAGCAAACAGCCAGATAAATCAAACGTGTACTTTCAGACATTAACCATTCAAACCAGCGGTTTTCAAAGTGCAAAGGTCTGCATTCACAGCAGGACTTGGAGGTGGGGCGGGTCTGGATACGGTATATTCAGGGGGTGATTTGTGAAGATAAATCAACGGGAGTCCTCTTCCCACCATACCTTATTGTGATTGATGAGAAGAAATTATAATAAAAACACGAGTAAATAGAATTTACCTAAAACTAGTATTTGCAAACAAGTGCTTAGCTGACTATAAATAAACTCACCAGCAAGTAAAAACTGGCTAATACTGTGTGGCTATTAGGCTTTTTGTCCACAGATCTCCTTCATGTAAATAATATCTTTTCGGGACAGAGTCATTAAAAGTCCCAACACAACGAATGGCAGCTTGATGAAAGACAAGCCATAAAAGCGGCATTAAAGCTGAGTGTTAATTGTGTGGATTTGTCGTACCCTGATTTACTTTTTAAATTATGTAAATGATCAAGCTTTTAGTCAGATATACAGAGGAATTAGCCTTGATCAGGCTAATGATTTTATCCTGACGTGCAACGCAGATATTTCAGCATAAAGAAGGACACACGACTGATATCCCTACAACCCCCCCCCAGAAAATTGCACTCTGGGTGTATCTATATTTTCATGTTCATAATGTCTGAGGGGAAGGTTCATCCTGCTACACTTAGAAAAGCCTTGATCTAGACAGTCTTTCACTTACACTTGTATCGACTTGGCAGCATGCATGGTATTAAAAAAACAAACAAAAAAACAACAGCTCAAAAATAGAAATTGCACATTCTTCAGCTGGGGTCCATCTGTGAGCTGTGGGAACTGTCCTTTGGAGTGTCACTGTATTCGAAGGGGAGAGAGCGGTCATACCACTCTCGTTCAGTTTGCATCCCTTTCCCGTTCTTCTAAGCGGGCAAATGTCGCTTCAGGACGTCCCTGGCGTTGGTGGGCAACGACTCTGGAAAATTGACATCAAATTCCACCACCAGATCTCCTCTCTGCTCTGGGTTTTTGGGCAGGGGCAGCCCCTGTCCCGCCACAGTTTTTCTCATGCCGGGCTTGATGACGTCCGTAATCTTCATGTTGCACGAGTTCCCGTCTATCGTTGACACGGTAACCGAGCATCCACACAACGACTGCAAAGTCGAGAAAAAGAGGTGTAAGAGAGGATCGGCAGGAGAGCAGCAGCCCACACATGAGCCACTGCAGGCAAGAATAACCCTCAAATCTGCTCAGAGGCTGACAGACAGGCTAAAATAATAAAGGTATCAACCAATACTATAAATATTCCCTGCATGATGGTCCAGATTGGAAAATACACGATAACCAGACATAGATTGCGCTCTTTAGCCAAGTAGTCATGCCTGTAAGATAGACATTAATGAACTAGGAGTATTTAAATACCAGTAATGACAGATATGTCTCTGTTGGGTTATGCTGGATTTCCTAGTCTATACGGATATATGTGGAATTCATTGACAGGAATGTAATTTGCATGGTGACAAAAAACCACAACTGATGTTTACAATAGTGAATAATGGCAATTTAGTTCTTGCAAAACTGTTTTAACAATTAACTTGGCTTTTGGAATTTATTTCGCTGTAGATGTCTAAAAGCTGTGAAGACCCAGCAAATATTAACAATGTTTCAAAAACCACTGCCACTCAACTATTTGCACAAAAACAAACTTTACTGAAATGTGTCAAAAAGCTTTCCCTGGACTTTCACACAGGAGAACCCGTTAAAAACAGTGATGTTTAGTAATGAACTGCTGCTGCTCAGATTCAATGACACACCGTATTAATCAGATTTGTCTTTTCAAATCCTCTCGACGGGCTGAAGAGAAAGATTTGGAGGTGTGATCAAACCATAGCAAACTGTCATGCTCATATATATTCATCCTATGTGAGTAATCAGGTGCATTGTTATTGACGAGTCTTGTTTGCAGAGACAGATCTGATCACATATTTGGAGATGATTCGCTGAGATGTATCACTGCAAGATGAGGAGAGTGGGAGGAACCGTATAAGTACATCTTGCACCGTGTGCACGTGGGAGGCCGTCGCTTCTCCCCGAGATGGGGCTCCAATTTCTCAATGTTGCTGATCCAGGTTGCGCAAGTGCACAGCCCAGGTGTGTGTAGCTTTTGTACTATGCTCATTCACCATCCCCATGCCGTCTAAGGAAACAGCTTTCATTTGAGGGTACCAACAATAAAAAAAATGTTGTTATCGGGCTTCTGTGAGTCGAGCTGCAAGCTTTCGAGCGGCGCTCGCGGCTAAGTGTGAAACCTGTGTGACTAATCCCTCTGTCAGACTCTTATTAATACTACGCTGAGTCAAAGAGGGCGTCGGACACGGACAACGTCTCACCTGTCGTAGGCTCACACGAACAGGATACACGATGTTGGAGCCCTCTCGCCTAAAGTGCGGGTGCGGTTTGTCCTTGATGACGAAAACAATGTCGGCGGGAATGGTGTTGGCCGACTCATCTCCCTCCCGTGGGAACGTGATCTTGGTTCCCTCTTTCCAGCCCCGCTTGATCTCGATAGTGAGGATTTTGTCCTCGTTGCGCATGGTCCTGCCGTCTGGGTTTAGCCTCTTGCGAGAGATTTTCATCCTCTTGGCGCAGCCGTGGAAGACCTCCTCCAGGGTGACCCTCAGTTCGTGGATGATGGCCGGGTCCTGCTTCCGGCGCTGCTGCCCTCCGAGGCCCACGTGGCCGTCCCGGGGGAAGCCGTTCATGTTGAAGCTGGTGAAGGAGCCGAAGGGGTCGTTCCCGTCCACCTCCATGTCGTCGTCGTCCCTGCCGTTGGCTTTGCGGCCAAAGAACATCTCGAAGGGGTTGGCGCCCCCGAAGAAAGTGGCGAAGGTGGCATGAGGGTCCCCGTGGAAGGTGTAGGTGAAGTTGTTGCCTTGTCCATCATTAGTGGGCCCACTTCCTCCCTTAAGACCTAAATGAAGCATCGAGAGCCGTTCAGCAGTGAGGAATCATGACTGACACTCGACAGCAATGGTCACGAACGAATCAATCTACACTAAGTATGCAGTTTATTAGAGAAAGACTGAAAGGTCTGTTCAAGCATTACTCAAGATTCTTCAGTAAAATGTACTTTCCCCCCCGAACTATCTGCAACAAGATGGCTTCTTCGGGGCAAAGATTTTAAAATGACTGTTTATGAGTGTTCAACTAGTGAATTGTGAGTGTCGTAGTTGCCTTCCGGTGTGTTACAGTCAAAACAAAAAGCAAATTGCAGTTAACTGCAGCTCTATAATTAATTTTTACATACCGGTATGAAACTTAGCAGCGATATAGTGTTTAACACTACAATCACAATGATAATATCCTTAATTTAATTCCCAGTGTGTGTTTGTGTGTGTGTGTCAGACTAATGACCTGTTCACTGGGAACCTATATAAAGTAGACTGCTATAACTGTTTTAAATCTTTCAATTAGGTCATAACAGTCCATTTCTGCCAGTTCAGGAACATGACGTAGAAGTGATAAAAACAACAGAATGACTAGCTGCATTTTAATGTAAGCCGGCATTCAGGGATTAAGCCAAGTAATGATTGAAGGTGATGCAATTAGTGTTAGAAAATGGAAATCAGTGCTTACATTTTCACAGCTATTATCCTTTATTACATGTAATGGTCCATTTAGACTCTCGAGCAGTCTTTAAAGGGGCCTCGTGAAACACATTCACACGCGTTTCCATGGCTTAATACATATATATTTCTTTTTAACATACAGTGACTTATCATGTGAATAAGTCATAATTTGCATGGTGAATATAGAAATAGTTCATGTCTGTTCATCACCACTTCCAACACGACTGGATGAGGGTGTAAAAGAGTAAATATAATCAGTTTTCTCTCCTCTTTTTTTTTTTGTCAAATGTGCTGTCTCAGTGGAGGCGTGTCTTCTGGTTCAACCGACTGGAAAATATATGCAGTGAAGTAATCCTCACAGGAGGGGAAAAAAAAGGGCATGCTGAACAGCTGTTTTCTGTTTTTCCTTTTTTTTCCTGGTTCTTGTGTGCTTTAAATTCAAGCCAATTGTGTTTTCCGTCCATCAGCAGCAGGGTGAAAACGCAGACACACAAATGAGCAGGGTTAACAATACGACACCTTACCTTCTTCCCCAAACTGATCATAAATCTCCCTTTTCTTGGGATCACTGAGGACTTCATATGCCTCTGCGATTTCCTTGAATTTCTCCTCGGCGGCTGCAGACTTGTTTTTATCCGGATGCCATTTCAGCGCCTGCTTTCTGTAGGCTTTCTTTACATCCTCCTCGGTCGCGCCTTTGGAGATACCCAACGTTTTGTAGTAGTCTTTCCCCATTTTTTTCCCCCTCGACCTGTGCGCACTGAGCTGTGGATCAGAGAGGAGACGAGGCTGTGGAGACGCGCTTTGGCAGGCTCTGCTCGACGGATGGTTGTCACAGCAGACGGACAAACAATAAGCGGCCGCAGACACGCGCACAGTGCGGGATGGGGACCATTTAGAGGGGGGTTAGTCAACGCAGTGGACCCTCTGTTATTTATCCGTGGCTGGATGACACTCTTTAAATAGACACAGCTCCCTCCTCCCTCGCATCTATCCACACAGCGCCAAAGTCAAGCTGCGTAAATGCGCACGGAGACTCACTGCTTCCGGTTTTCAATGGCTCGTTCTCCCTTCGGAAATACAACGGAATAAAGTACACTTGTTTCATACAGAGGGTTAGGGAAGAGGTGGAAAACATAAGGCCTTAAACCAGCACACATGTATACTGAGCACCACAAAAAAACAGTAACAACAACAAATGTAAAAGTTATTATGGTAGTATGTTGCCAGCCGGCCCTTACAAGATGAGATTGGGCTGTATGTGGCCCCTGAACTTTAAAAAAGAACTGTTTCATAAAATAACAAAATGAACATACAAACTACTCTGCCAAAATTGTGAGTTTCATTTAATGACATTGTCAATAGGAGGCACTTATTTGTTAAAGAAATATAGAGAAATATTTTCATTAAAATGATATTTCTCAAAATAAAACGATAACAGCTTTCAACCCTTGGAAGACTGTGGAAAGTATATGTTTCTATTATTAATTATAAAAAAAACAGGTTGATAATCTCTTTTTGTTTTGGTGTTTCTGTGCTAAAAATGTCATGTAACTTGTTTTCCAGACCAAGAGAGTGATTTTATTCTGAAACCTGAGCTTTCTGCAGTGATCCCCTCCAGCTTGACGTGCTGAGTATTGGAAGCCAGAAGCTCTTTCTAGAAAGTCAGTGGGTTCGTCATTCACTATAAACAGCGACCCTTTGCACATCATCCAGGTGATGGGAGGGAAAAGGTCACTTTTAAATGTCCTCCCTTGTTTTGTCTGAGTTGAATGTCATCTCAGCAAACTGACACTTCCAGAAAACACCAATATTTAATTTAATAATAAACTACCATTTTACTCGTAACATGCCATTTTACCTATTATACAAGATATGCTAGTTATTTTGGACGACACTGAATGTGATTGAATGAGAATTGTCTCAAACCTTTCTAGTGTGTCTCTTTCCAATTTGATATGTCGTCTGAAATCTCACTTCAGATTGATTATGTGCCAATTTCTCAGTCTTGCATCTATTTTTGGACATTTGAGTCTCCATGTGATGGTTTTATGCTTCTGTAGTGTGTGTTTGTATTTGAAGACACTGACTTTACCTTTTAAATGGATACATTTCAATTATCTCTTTTACTTACAACAGCATCTAGTGTTTACTACAGACAACTCGAATATTTCACACTCAGTTGTTAAGAAAGCAACTGGTAGAATGAGTCTTTTATTAGCTATTTTGTTAGTTTTCTTGCTTGTTGTTCCTTGGTCCTTTAAAATGAATGGTAATGATTTCATACAAACCAGTTGAAATTCTTTCCTCTACTGCACAGTTTTATTTCTTGTAATTCTGTAGTATATTCCAAAATCTAGTGCATCTAAAGGCCAAGAAAAGGTCAAATAATATTTTTTGTCCAAATGTTGCAATTAAATATTGTAATTTAAACAAAAGATACGTTTGCGTAACATTAACGAAACGTGCTCATTTTTATTTTCATGTCCCACGAATGAGCTGCCTTAATATAATATCACACAGAAAACCAGCAGTTATTCTTCATGCGTCCATGCTCAAAATATCAGGCTGCTCAAACAGTTTGTTCTTTTATATTTGAAAGTCATTGGAAAGTACTATCATAATTGCATCTCTCTTACGGTCCACGGTGTTTATTCAGCATTATTTACAGACCTGGGGAAAGTCATCTGATGGCTGTTCCTCTGCAGCCGCAGCGCCCCCTGCTGCACCAACCAAGAACTACATATACCTCTTCAAAGCTGCTGGGTCTCTCTCTCTCGCTCTCTCTCTCTCTCTCTCTCTCTCTCTCTGTCTCTCTCTGTCTCTCTCTCTGCATTATCAGTGAGTCAGCGCCGGTGCAGAGCTGCAGATCAATCATCTCTTACGATCACTACTATATTGACTTTATTTTTAAATACTCTGGATGCGGATAACTATTTTTGTGAAGCCGCCCCCGCTCATTGTGGATTTTATTATTCCCTGCACGCACCATGGACCAGTTCCGTGGCTTGTTTGTGAAGCTGGACCAGAACAAGGATGGGTTTGTGTCGGTGGCAGAGCTGCATGACGAAATGAGGAAGCATGGGATCCTCTCAGCAGAGGCAAAAGTCCAGGTGATTCACATATTTCTTCTCATCTACAGCTGTCATTGATTTAATTCATTCACAATGTATTTCCTTTCTCCTAGAATATCATTGATTCCTATGACACGGACAAAGATGGCCTGCTGGATTACAAGGAGTTCCTCCGTTATATGATGGACAGAGAGAAAAAATGGAAAATACACTTTGATGATCTTGACAAGAACAAGTGTGGTGAGTTAAGAGAGTCCCAGCCCTCTAAGAGATTCTCTCATGAACATCAACCAAAGCAGTATAGATTTCATTCTGCAAACACAAATGCAATGATTTCATAATATAGTTTAAGAATTATTACTTTTTTTAAGCTTTATATTAACAGAATATTTTGACTACATATGCAGGAACTTGCATTACTCCACCTGGCCTTTTTCTTTACATTATTAAAGTTGATTCTCTGACAACTGAATGTGTTTTCAAGGTCGAATAGAAAAGGCTGGCAGGCACATATGAGTTTTGTTTATGGTACACAGTAAGGCTCTTCAGTGGCCTTTGCACTCACAATGACACCTTAAGCACAGCCAATGCTTGATATTACCGCAGGTGATAAGAAGACGACTGCTGAACTACTGTCTGTTTGTAATTTTGTGCATTTCTCCTTCGATCAGGGGTGATTGACCAGGAGGACATCGTATGTTTGTTTAAGGAAATAGGAGTGGTCATTTCAAAGACGAATGCAAAAAAAATTATACAAATGTAAGATTTCTTTGCCCACTAATTCTTGACTCTGTTGCTGATTTCAGTAATTATTAACTGTGCGCGCGATAGCAAAACAAGTGTAACTGTGATGGTATCACTGCACAATGAGATCACGGGACACGACTCATTAATTTATGATTATAAATGAAATATCATGCTGAGTGATGGTTTTGAGTTCAAGAGTGTGAGTCCACGCTTAACTTGGAAGTACTCAATCTACATGATCAATTACATACAGTATGCAATGCAAGCCGAACATAATTATCTATAAATACATTTTGCATGCAAGTTGGTTTAAACAAGTGTGATTATACCTTTGAAAATACTTAGAAAAAAAATGCAAGTTTAATATTTCAATGTCTCACAATGATGTTTAGCTTTGTAGATACTGTCTGCTGGTGAATGAAGCAATGCAGTCCACTATCACAAATGAATCAAAACAGTGTTTGATTTCTGGGGAAAAATACCTCTAGAATGTGTTTTAAGATGGATTTCAACAACATGTGCAGCCGGACAGAAACGTGTTTCTCCTGTTTAAAGAAATGGACTATTCACTGTTTGCAGGATGGATAAAGACAGTTCAATGACGGTGGACTGGAGCGAATTCCTGCACCACATCATCCTCAACCCCGTCAACGACATCGGGGAACTCGTGTCGTCATGGAAACACAACTTGGTGAGATCTTTACTGCCAGCAACTGGACTGGATGCTGGATTCTTTGTCAACTCAACAACGCAGGAGTTTACCAGACGGGATGTTTGTCCTCCCGCAGGTCTTCGATGTCGGAGAGAGTCGCGCCATGCCCATTGAGATGCCTGTCGAGGCGTCTGGCTTCAGTGCCTGGAGGACTTTTGTCATGGCAGCGGGACTGGCCGACGCTGTATCCCGGACTGTGACAGCACCCATAGATCGCCTTAAAACCCAACTTCAGGTCAGCTGCATATCATTTTGTTTGTTCGGTGCAATACATGGAAAATTGCTTCATTACTGTTGGAGCTACAAAAATAATTCTACTAACCAATTCACTCAATCTATTAAACTACACACGTAAACAAATGTACTAACAGATGATAATAAGGAGAAGTGAATACTGGTTTAGAATTTGAAAGTCTCTCATTTGGCTGTCACGAGCACTGAGTTAGTTTTGGATTAATGGGCCATTGCTCCTCTAATAAACATGTATGACAGTAAAAACAGTGAGCATGGCAGAGAGTAACAGCTACTCATCAGCTCTCTGGGTGTTTTCATTTACAACAAAAGTGACAACTCGTTATATCACAGAAACTCCAGAAAGTCTAACGGCATTACAATAATAAAAAAAAGTAATCAGTTACTAGTGCACTGGATAAAACAGACTGAAACACCTGCAGACACCTTAAACATTGGATAAAAAATATTGCGTAAATCATAAAGGTGTTTTCCATTCACTTGAAGGTACTAAAATACCCTCAGATAACACTCTGGAGTGTGGTACTTGATTGCATGCCTGATAAAGGTTTAAAGTTCTGAATGTCATTTAAAGCTAGATTAGTGCTACTTATATCTATAAAGCAGGGACTTCCTACGTGCATTTAGAAATAGGCTAATGGCAGTATCATGTGATTTATATTATTAATCTTTGTCTGTGCTCAGTGTAGCCGTACTCATTTTGTCCAGTGCTGCTGTATATTTTTCTGAAAAGCAGATTTTGCTTTAATTTCACCAGGAAGTCTCCCTGCGTTGAAAAACTATTTTGATGTGTTGCCCTTCTTGCTACATAGCACTCAGAAATGAAAGTTTTAATAACAAAACAAAGTATAACCAACAGAACATGAATGCATCATAATGATTACACAAATAAATGCAAGAAACTCCAAATAGACGCAAAAACATTCCTCCTTGATTGAATATAATGAGGGAGAGCTGCTTCACACAGCTTGTTCCTGATATTCACAGTAAAACCTGATTTATTTCTAAGTGCATTACAAGCCCACTTTCTATCTGTGTATTATCACAAAGTTTTTAATTTGACCAAATGCAAAGAACGTTTATATAACACATCCTTTTCATTGACTATGTTTTTGGCGATTAATTGTCTTCATATTTTTGATGCTGCACATCTGTTTATGAAAGGCATTGAGCTGAAATTATCTCTGAAAAAGAATAGCTGAATAAGTTATTAATTCAATGCACGTCCATGAGAGAATTTCATTGGAAAAATAGGATCAGATTTTTTTTTAAATTTCTAACACCAAAGATCAGGAAGGAAATGGTATCTACCTATACATGGACACACGGATGTAAATCATACACACAGAATCTGGTTAAGATTGATTAAGATATTGGGATAAAATATAATGGGTTTAAGAAAACAAAACTGATATAATTTACCCAAAACATTTCAGAAACTTCATTTGGGAGAAAGGAGGAGGAAAATCTAGTCAAAATATCACTAATGGAAAGTCAAAACAGATTTGTGAAATAATTAAATAACAGTGGATATTTGTAATGGAGAAGCTTAAACCTCACAAAAAAAAATCAATCAATCAGATAAAATTTTATTTGTATAGCCCTTTACAATAACCCAATGGTACCCAAAGTGCTTTACAACAAAGCTATAAAAACAATACATTAAGAAATAAATACAAGAATAATACATATAAACAATAAATAAAACACAGGTGCTGACTGTGGGAGGTGCGACAGTGCTGCAGGTTGGTGGAAGCCTTCCAGAAATTCATAAAAACAGAACATACAGAATAAATACACTGCCCTAGACAGAGTTAAAAGCCAACTTAAAAAAAATGGGTTTTCAGCTTTGATTTAAAAATGCCGAGATCAGCAGTGGTGCGAATGTCAGGGGGCAGTTTGTTCCACAGTCTGGGAGCAGCAACAGCAAAAGAGCGATCGCCCCACTGTTTATATCTCAACCTTGGAATGTCTAAAAGAAGCTCAACTGAAGAACGCAGGGCCATGCCATGGTCACGTATAGTTAAAATATCAGACAAGTAAGAGGGACCCAGGCCATTGATAGCATTAAAAACAAACAACAGAAGTTTAAAATCAAATAATCAAATTTATATCAACGAAATTATCTCTGGTCTACTCCTCAGGTTCACGGATCCAAAGCGTTCTCTCAAGGCTTCCAGGAGCTGAGGGCGGGCGGCCTGCGCTCCATGTGGCAGGGGAACGCCGTCAACGTGCTCAAAGGGACGCCTCAGTCGACACTGCAGTGTCTCATCTACGCTCAGGTGAGACGCAGCGGTCCGCTCGGGGTGTCCAGCTTGAAATATTCAGGAGCGGGTTTCCTCTTTCCGACTAACGCGACCTGCTGTCGTCTGCGTAGATGAAAGTTTACACCCAGAGCAGGACGCAGGAGACGCTGACGGTGCAGCAGCGCTTCGGTTTGGGTTGCATCTCCGGCGCTGTGGCCCACGCTGCCTTCTACCCATTAGAGGTATCAGAGACCAGTGGCAGGTTGGATTGCTTTAACGTCCTTCTGTCCTGTCCTGTTTTGGTCCGTACAGCTGAATGTCAATAATTACTCACTTTTCACTCTTGTCCTAAATAGTCAAGAGCGAAAACTCTTGAGGACAGTGGTTGTAGCATTTTTTTTTTTTTTTTGTCCATGTAGAGTACTACATAAGTGGGAGTCTAATGGCGGCATGCTTCTACTTTCTTTTATTTTGAGGTGCTTTTATCTACTCAGAACCCATTTTTCAGGCTTATACGTACTTTTATCACAACTAAATCACATTTGTAGCAGAACTTGATGTGCTGCAAAGCAGATCCATTTGGCAAAAAGAAACCTCTGTCACTGCGTTTTGAATCGCATTATCCCTTTGTGAAGACAGCACAAAGACTTGTTATTCAAAGCCGTGAATAATTTTAGGAGACCAATGACATGGCATGAATAATGTAGGTATGCGCACACATTTATTTTTCCTCACTGTGTGACTCAGACTCATTTTCATCACTTTCAAGTATTGTAGTATTTTAAAACAGACACCCATCAGTCCATCCATCTATCCATGCAAATGGTAAAGATTTTTTGACATTTCTTAAGAGTAGCAGAGACATAATCTGCACCGCCCACTGCAAATAAAATTTCAAGTTTAAATGCAAAGGTTATTTTGGCACTATTTTATCCCTCTGATCCACTCAAATAGGGCTGTATGTGGCACCTGAACTAATATGTGTTTGACACTGATATTTTTTAAAATCTTTATTATTTTTACTTCCATTAAAGCTTCCAAAGGCCTGATACCCAATATAATTTTATGATTTAACTGCTGTGTCTCCCTTGTGAGACTGTTAGATAGATAGCTGCTGTCAAATGGATCAAATCACCATCTTAGCCTGAAATACTTAAAACTACATGTGCTATGAAAAAAAAGTAATTTTGTCCTTTAACCTGAGTGTTAATACTTCCCTCAATGTTTTTTTTTTTCCTGCTGTGGTGTGGTGTGCTTCGTTCATCTTCATATATTTTGAAATACAATGTCTGCCTTCTAGTGATTGTTTCCTGTATATTTTTGTAAATGGATTGAAATGGTATTAATTGCTTGATAAGTTATCACTGTCTCAAGTTTGGTCTGAAGAATCTATATTTAGTAGTAAATATTTCCTTCCACCACATGAATCTGTATTGAAATGTACCACTAAAGGTTTTGTTTGGTAATAGCTGCCCTTTCGTCTGCCCGACAGGTGTTGAAAGTGAGGCTGAACCTGCAGCAAGTAGGGACTTATCATGGCGTTGTAGCGTGCGCCCGGTCCATTTACAGGAATGAGTCTATGTCTTCCTTTTATCGAGGATTCAAGCCAAGCATCCTCTGTATGATCCCCTACGCGGGTGTGGAGTGTGCAGTTCATCAGGTGAGTCAAACACTTGTACAGTTGAGCGCTGTTAATCTTCAAATATTCTAAATGGCGTTCTCTTTCAGTCGATCATATCCTGGGCAAAGAACGATCCAGCCTACAACAGTGACTCCCAGCTGTTTTTCTTCAGTTTTGTGGCCTTTGCATCTGGACAAATGACCAGTTACCCTCTTGCAGTTATCCGAACGCAGCAGCAAGCACAGGGTAACAGCCGTCATTTCTTTGAGCAGTTTGAATTTAAACCAGTCATGTTCGGAAAAAAATGTTGACTCATCATTTCTCTGGCTGTTTTCCAGCGTTCAGCTCAGATTCGCAGCCAGCCTCGGGTGTATTACGGGGACTCATTGGGATTTATGAAAGATATGGATTTAGAGGATACTATAATGGCATGGGAGCCAGTTTTGTCAGAGCTATACCATGTGCCTTGATGAACTACACTCTGACAAGGAAATTTGAAGATCTGTTTTCCTCTATGGAATCTTGAAGAACACACAAGCACAAACACACATACAAAATACTTACACTGTGAATTTTTTTTATTTGTTTATTTTTGTTAGTTTACTAAAATAACATCTAATCCATGAAGCAACGTACAAGGTCTAATACGCTTTTTTGTTATTCTAGAATCATGAAACCAACACATTGGGTTGACCGAATGCAGTAAAGTGCTCATGATGATCGATGTTAATCAGTTTGCAAACTGGCCCTTATGATGGTCCACGTGAATAAGATTGTGATGTGACTGTATAATAAAATGCTGTTTCATGAACCTTCAGGCATTGTTCGTGTACCATTGACAGAGTGGATTTGTTTCTTTGATAAGAGATTTGACAAATGTGATCATATCTAATTGCTTCAAATAAACACTGTTATGGAATCTGAACCACAATAATTAAAGGAAAACAAATTCTTCTCTCCTGCTTAATCCTGTGCAGGGTTGCGGGGCGCTGGAGCCAACCCCAGGTTGATGGCAGGGTACATTCTGGACAGGCCACCTGTCTATCACAAGATAAACACACAGACAGACCCTACGCACTCGCATTTACACCTAGGAGCAACTTAGGGTCACCAATTAAACTCACAAGCATGTTTTTGGGCCAGGCGTTTTTGAGGTATTGGACCTTGCAATTTCTCACTTATGAGACTAATAAACATCCTTATTATATTTTTTGCATTTGCTGCTTGGAAGTAGACACGCTTCACAAGATAGAAGAGCTTTGTACAGAGAGAAGTCCGTCGAATCCACAAGAGCAATAAGCATAAGCAACGGTGGAAAAGAAAAACCTCCCTCTTTAATCTTCCTACAAACTGAATTATCGCGAGATTTTGGGACATTAGCTCGCGAGTTTTCCGCTCCGCCCCCCGCGAAGAATCCCGCCATCTTGTAGCGAGCGGCCGAGGAGCAAGGGATATGGCAGACTACAGCAGCGTGGCTCCCCCGTCCTCTAACAGCGGAGGCGGAATGAACGACGCTTTTAAAGACGCTCTGCAGCGAGCCCGACAGGTAAAAACACCTCCAGATATTTTAGTGAAAAGAATATTCTCCGGAATGCGCTTGCACGTTATAGTCCGCCGTGTGAGTGTGCGGCTAGCTCCGCTAAGCTAACAAGTGACTAGCAACGTTGCGCCGCAGCGTCGAGATGAAAACATCTGAGATTGCAGATATCGTAGCTGAGTCCTCGCACAAATCGTATAATAGCCAGAATTTTTCTGAGCTTAAATCTGTGCTGGTACAATTAACCGAGCCTTCTCTGCAGTGAAATCTGATACTCTTCTTTGTTGGCGCTGACTTCCGGAGAGAAGTAAAGGCCGCAGGCTGTGTGACTCCTCACTCCAGACTATGAAGAGCGGAAAAAAAGTTAAATCACCTCAACCGTTTTCTTCTTTCTCTTGTTGCTCAGATCGCAGCAAAGATTGGTGGCGATGGTGTTGCGGGACCCCCATCGAACGAGTTCGGCTACGGAGGCCAGAAAAGGCCCCTGGAGGACGCTGGTGGGTATTTTCCCATGCCTAACCTGAATATCGGTCAGTGGCTCAAATCGATTTTAATGCAAGTCTTTATAGTTAATGCTTGCCTGCGTGTTTTACTAGTTACTAAACTGTATTTACCCCTTATAGAAATGTTCCTAACTGAATATATACTGTTTAAATGACTGCATATTTACCAGTAACTCTAACCTTCTGTTCGTTATTACTAATCACATGAGCGGCTCATTGCCCTGATGTAGTGGATAATGCATTTAAATTTTTGGCATGTGCAAAGAGTTGAATGATGTGTTCACCATTTCGTTCTCCGCAGCTGTTTGAAAATTGATCCTGACCATGTGTTAGTGTTTAAACAGTGTAGGAATGAAATACCAAAAAGGTGGACACGACTATTAAATGAATTACAAACCTTAATATTTAAGTGTTAAAGCCCTGGTGTTAAACCAGATTGCCACCACTGATATAACAACGTTTGGCTCTTCATTATGAAATAGTACACTATTGCACTGCACTATTGCTGACTGTATACAGCAGGCAATGACAAACCTCTCGTCACAAAGTGTCCATCTGAAATAAGAGAATGTTTATTTTTCTTGCCCAGTATAAGCCGATAAAGGTGCCTCCTCTGCTTTTCCTTTCACACTCATCAAAAGTTTGATATTTACGGCTCATGGTTGATATCTTCACAAGACCCTGACATCTTTAATCCTACTCATCTGTTATAAAGCTTTATTTAATTAAGCAGACTGTTAATTGATGATGCTGGATTTTCCAGTATTGTTTTCGCCAAACAAAAGCTCTTTTGAACCTCCCATACACTAAGCTATTCTCAAAATCCTTTTGAAGTATTTATTTCACAATAAGGTGTTATTGTGTTATAGTGAAATGAGAAATGAGAGTCCTCCAATTGTTCTCAACTGTACCCTGGAATTTCAAGTTATGCTGATGGATCATTTTGATATGTGTTAAATGTTATTTTTTGACATTGAAGAGCATTGATAAGTGTGTGATTAGCGGGTACAATGAGTCGTACTTATACTGGCGATTGTATCGTGTCACAGACCAGCCAGAGACAAAGAAAGTGGCCACAAATGATGGTGAGTGACTTTTTTGTCAACTTTCTGCCTGCAATATTCAACAGGAATAGAGAATTATGGATATAAACATTTTCATGTTCTACAATTCCCCTCCTTTAGCCTTTTCTGCCATTGGAGGAATGGGTGGCCCTCCAAGGTAGGTATCTATTTCGATAATCTTACTTTCCCCAGTTTGCCTGAGACTATTTAATGAAAGCATTTGTTGTGTCGTTCTCAGGTCAACATCAGAAGAATTCAAGGTTCCCGATGGGATGGTCGGATTTAGTAAGTTTCCATTTGAACAGTAAAACACGAAAACAAAATGTCCATGATGTTTGGAGTAAGATGTTTCTTCTCTTATAGTTATCGGCAGAGGAGGGGAGCAAATATCACGTCTTCAACAGGAGTCTGGATGTAAAATACAAATCGCTCCTGGTAAGTTTGCTTTGCGGCTCATACTGGATCAACTCAACAGTTCTGATTGGGTTCATATTTACGTCTCCATCTGTGTGTGTGTGTGTGTTACAGACAGTGGAGGAATGCCAGACAGGTCGGTGACACTAACGGGGCCGCCAGAATCAATCCAGTAAGTGCTTCTGTCTTTACAACTAATTCTTTAGTATTTTCTAAGAGGAATAGGCAATAGGAAGGGGAAAAAGCACCCAGGCTTCTTCAAATCTGGGCCTAAATTATGTAGCCATGGCCAGTATTCTTCAAATGATGTAACCCAGTTTCTTCAAAATAAGCAAGACCTGGCCTTTTTCAACAAAATATTCAAGAATCAAAATTGTACTCTGTCATTTTATCTTAAAATGTTGATTGTGTCCATTTCAAATAAGTTTGATTGTTTTTTCCCCAATCAGGACCGCAAAGAGGCTACTAACGGAGATCGTTGAGAAAGGCCGACCTGCCCCGGCCTTCCACCACAACGATGGTCCGGGAATGACTGTTCAGGAGATTATGGTCCCTGCCACCAAAGCTGGACTCGTCATCGGGAAGGGAGGAGAAACTATAAAGAGTCTGCAGGTGAGTGCTCGGTTAAAGGGATCCACGGAGGGCTAGCGCTTTAAATTTTTCACCCTCCAAAACGCTAACTGATCTCTCGACCTGCAGGAACGAGCCGGAGTGAAGATGGTCATGATCCAAGATGGACCTCAAAACACAGGCGCAGACAAACCACTGCGCATTTCAGGAGAGCCTTTCAAAGTTCAGGTGAGCATTGATCCATGTGGCACTTTTGGTGTTGGAGCATATATCTTAAAATCTTCACCAGTTTACAGTCGTGTTACATGCGTTTTCTTTTCCCCTCCACAGCAAGCCAAAGAGATGGTAATGGAGCTGATCAGAGATCAGGGCTTCAGGGAGCAGAGGGGAGAGTATGGTTCTCGCGTCGGCGGCGGCGGCGGGGACAGCTTAGACGTAAGCATCCGAGTCACGTTGTGCCGTTTGACTGGTTTGGTAGGCAACATTTTAAGAATGTGGTCCTGTTTGTCTGTGCAGGTTCCCGTCCCGCGGTTTGCAGTTGGAATCGTTATTGGAAGAAACGGAGAAATGATCAAGAAGATTCAGAACGACACAGGCGTCAGGATCCAGTTCAAACCCGGTCAGTGTTCAGAGAACAGAAGAATTGTGTGAATTTATGTTGAAGTCGTGTACGGTCAATGATGAAAACACATGCACCACGCTGACAGCCTGATGTATAACCCCTAACCATGAACTGAGACCTGAACACAGATTATTACAGTGGAGTAGTTTTTTTTACAAATGCAGTGATGTACATTTCTCGAGTTTTGCTCTCGGTGATGGAAGCTAATCGTCAGGATTTCCTCACTTCCAGACGACGGCAGCACGCCAGAAAGGATAGCACAGATCATGGGTCCCCCCGACCAGGCCCAGCACGCAGCGGAGATCATATCTGACCTGCTGAGGAGCGTCCAGACTGGAGGCCCCCCGGGGCACGGTGGGGGCAGGGGGCGTGGCCGTGGGCAGGGCAACTGGAACATGGGGCCCCCGGGTGGTTTGCAGGAGTTTACATTCACCGTCCCAACCATGAAGACCGGCCTGATCATTGGAAAAGGTAAAAGGAGGGGATTGAGTTTATAATGAAACCGAATCATTTTGATGAGGTGGAACTTAGTTTACTTCCTGTCCCTTTCATTCATGTACGTGTGTGATCTTTTTGCAGGCGGTGAGACAATCAAAGGCATCAGCCAGCAGTCTGGAGCTAGAATCGAGCTCCAGAGGAACCCTCCGCCCAACGCTGACCCCAACATAAAGATGTTCACCGTCAGAGGCTCGCCCCAACAGATTGACTACGCCCGGCAGCTGGTGGAGGAGAAAATCGGGGTGAGCTGCTGAAAATGTGATTGTGAAAGGTAATCTGCAAGTGTTTTTTACTAATTGTTGTTCTTTCCCCGCACAGGGTCCAGTTACCCCCATGGGTGGTCCACACGGGCCCCCGGGTCCACATGGAGGACCGGGCCCACATGGTCCTCCAGGGCCTCCTGGACCGCCTGGTGCTCCCATGGGTCCCTACAACCCTGGACCATACAACCAGGGCCCACCAGGACCCCAGTAAGTCATCCGACGATCTTAGGATTCGCAAGACTATTGACACTGGTTCCCTGAGCGCGAGTTGATCAGAATCAAAGAATTGTTTTGGTGTGCGTCAGATTGGATTAATTTATATTTTCCACGGTGTTCCAAATGCAAAGAGCTCGGCCATAAAAGGGAAGCCCAAAGTCGAGCCGCCACTCCTTAAAGTGAAGCAGAACCGGTTGACCTGGTGTGTTGGTGCACAGGCTTTGAAATGCAATGACCTGCAACTTAAACGGAAGCTTTACAATCAAGATGGCAACGTTCACACATTTCTGCAAGAATGATTAGGAGCAAATGTTTACTGGTTTCATCTGCTATATGGAGAGTTGATGAGTGTTTGTTGTTCTCTCATCAGTGGTCCTCCTGCTCCCTATCAGCCTCAAGGATGGGGCAACGGCTACCCACACTGGCAGCAGGGACAACCAGATCCAAGTGAGTGTTTGGTTTATCCTCTCAGTCTGGGCATACTTCAACAATGTTTAGTTGTATCTCAGAAATGCCTAAAATAGCCTTGAAAGTCAGTTTTTCAATTAATACTAAAAGCAAATATCTTTGATAAGTCTTATTGTGTTATATACAGCTGCTGGTTAGAAAAATAGGAAAAAACCATTATGAAAGTTAAGATTTTAGATGCAGTAATCCTGATTTAGTAAAAACTAGAAAGGCTTGAAATCTTTCAGTTGGTGTGATGCAGGGTTTAGCTCTCCCCCAGTTGCAGACCACCTGACTAATTGAAGGGCTCGTTATTGGGCTTTTTCAAAACCTTGGTGATGACATCATCATTAGATCTAGGTATGCTGAAGCAAGGAGAAGGTTGTTTTTGCCTTGTCTGGTTATAGTCCCAGACTGAAATGTATTGATCCTGTCTGCGGTGGTCCAGGATTCCACAGGACAGAATCATAGCTCAGTGACCAATAGGAGCGGTGCTCACAGTCTGGCCGCGGCTTACTTTAACGTAGCGTCGTTTGTGGTTCTCAGATAAAGCCGCAGCCGACGCCAACGCCGCAGCGTGGGCGGCATACTACGCTCAGTACAGCCAGCAGCCGCAGGCCCCCATGACCCCGACCAGTGGCGCTCCCGGCACGACTCAGACCAACGGTCAAGGTAACCGGTGCTCTTAGCGTCGCACGGAGCCGGGGTGTGCGCTTCATGTAGAGGAGGCAGAGCTAGTCCAGAGTAGCATAGCCGACCATTAGTGTCACGTGCCCACCTCTTAACTGGTGTCGCAAACTGAAGCTGTTTGACCTTAAAATGGTCTTGCTTCTCTCGCTCTTTTTTTTTTTTTAACATCTTATATTACCCCAGGGTAGTGTAGAGTTCCTCCTGAGCCCCGCCCAGGCAGGTGGAGGACAAACTGCTGAGAGTGATTCACTAATTACAAGTACCGTTCTTTTTGACAGGTGACCCACAGCCTGCAGGTCAGAGTGGACAGGCAGATTACACCAAGGCCTGGGAGGAATATTACAAGAAAATGGGTATACGAACGTAGTTTCAGTGTACACCTATTGACACAAGGCAGTCTAAACAGCCACCGGATTTCGAGGCAGCGTCTTTTCCAGGTCTGGGCATTTGAAGGCATGCATTTTCCGCCATGGAGCCGTCCCACTGTGCCTCCACTTGAGTGAACATTTGAGGCCTGTGCTTGTTTAGACTGCAACACTTTCATGATCTGCAGGACCGAGCTGCCGACACAGAACCACCTTTTTTTTTCTTTCTCAGCTTAGTGTAGCGTATTCTCTAGAGTGAGCCAGGGCTTCATCCACACTGACGACAGAGGTGCCATGAATGTCGTTACTGTTATTGGATCAAACTCTATGGATGTGTGTGTGTCTAAGGTTAAGTGATGACCATGTGTGACTTGTGGATTATTGTTACAACGAATGCAGGAGTTGTGTTTGTGTCTTGTAGCGTTTGGCCAAGCAGATGGCGTTGACACGGGCCTTCCTTTGCTTACAGGTCAACAGAATCAGCAACCTCAGGACTACACGAAAGCCTGGGAGGAGTATTACAAGAAACAAGGTGAGTCTTCCATGTTTGAAAAATGAATTTATGGGCCTTTTGCGGACACGGCCCATCCATCCAGCTTCTGAAAGCGAGGCGGAGCTCCTCCTTTAATGTGGCGTTGGAGTACGAGCGCAAATTATCAATGATTCTCAATTGTACCACTTGATATTTTAGGGGAAAATGCAACAAAAATGAGACTTTTGTCTAAATTGTGAATGCGTTAATAGATGATTTGGAAGCTTACTGTATTTAGACTTGCTAAAAAAAAAAGTGATGTCGAGTTGTGTTCAAAACTCCTTTTCAAGAGAAAATTCACATTGTGGAAACACCCACGTGAACGTGCGTCTCGACCCCGCTGTATTAATGAATCAGTCTTTGTGAAATGGAGGGAAGCAGTGTGATTTGACGCCAGGCTTCATGTGGTCTGAGTGACGAGGTTGAAGGGCGGCTGTGTCTCTCAGCAGCCCTCTGTAAAGTAGAGGTGCTGCTCACACAGCCGCCCGACATAAAGGCAGAAGGTTTCTGACCCGCCACCTGAAGACATGGGTGGTGGGTTCGTTCCCCTTCTTACATCCGCCATTTAATTAAAAATGTAAAAATGTGGAGAATTATTTCCCCTTCATTGTGACAGTCTACCAACACGGCCTCTAATCCCCGCGTCCAGGTCAAGCAGCGCCTCAGGCCACAGCCGCGGCGGCCGCCTCTCAGCCGGGGGGCCAGCCGGACTATAGCGCCGCCTGGGCGGAGTACTACCGGCAACAGGCCGCGTACTACGGCACGGCCAATCCCCAGACGATGGGCGCCGCGCCACAAGCCCCTCAGGTACATCCCCGCTGACATTCTGCTCTCCACATTCACATTCTCAGTCCCATGTTTTACCGTAACCGCTTCCCCCCCCCTGCAGGCTCCCACAGGGCTCCAGTGACCTGCAGCCGCCTCACTAACTAAAACAAAAAAAAACCCTTCCTCCCGACACAGGTGTTTTTATTTTAAATTTGGGAAGCTGCGTCCACTGTTTCTGCTGTTAACATGCAATGTATCTTCTATGTATTTCCTCTGCACAGGGCCAGTAATGTGAAGTGGACATAAAGTAAATGCTACATTGTCGAAACAAAATCCTTTGTTAAATGTTTGGATGCAGACGCCTTGATGAAGATCTTAAATTTCCTTGGTTTGAAAGTGTTTCACACAGATGGCAGATTACCCGGCGAACACGTCCTCTTGATTTATTTTTTTCTTTCTTTCTTTTTTTTCTCTTTGTTTTTCTTGTAAATGCTTTTGTTTTTAGTGAGGTAACTATACATATGGTCATTCCAGCCCTGTATACATTCAATGTGGTTAGAACTCATGTTTATTAAACTGTAGACATTTCCATGTAAATCATCTCAGTTTTAAAATGCTATTGCCTGTTGTGTTTTTGCAATAAAACAAACTGAAACCTCCTGTGTTGGTAAGTTACGGTGGTCCTAAACCTGAATGAATTCCTGTTAGGTTGTGTTGCTCTGTCGGGTGGGTAAGGGAGTTAAATTGTGGGTGTTTTTTTTTGATTGATTGTCCAAAAAGCGTGGGGGGGGGGAGTGGTAATCGGCTAACTCCCAAGTTGTGCTGTCCTGTCTCTCTCCAACTGTCTCTAAAGGCTCGTAGATACTTTTAATGCACACGCAGTGATCCAGCAGCCGTCCGTTGTTGATAGACTTGCAATTGTTTTCACACATGTTTAATTTTTTTTAGCAGTAGAGAAAATGTTTGCCATCAGGAAGTGTGTGTGTGTGTGTGTGTGTATATACGGTGTCTCATGCATTAACTGCGTTGCTGGTTGTTTTGCTGACATTGTCGAGGTAGTATGCACTGTGTTTTGCCCTGATAGCCATTTCCTCCTCCTCCACAGGCGAGATTAGACAAACAAAACAAAACAAAAAAACAGCGGTAAGCAAGTATTCTTCTTCACATGTTCCTCAGAAAATGCGAGAAATGTTGCATATTTCTTTTAGTGTTATTCCATCAATTTCCATGCTGTTCTTTTTCCCAGGACAGTCGGGTTCTAAAACAAAAACCCAACTAAAGCATTATTGCCACTGAATGGAAATACATGCCTTTGAAACGTTTTGTCATGCCCAATTGTGAACTAACTCACATGTATAAAATATTTTTTCAAATGTTTTTTTAATATAAAAACATTGCTTTAAGAAAAAGAAGTCACGTTGTTTGCTGTGCCCGTTTTTGTTAGTGTTTATCCGGTATAAGAAGGTAGATGTTGTAGGGCCGGGGGTGGCTAAGCAGTCTTCATCCATCAGTTGAGCCCTCCTATAATGTAAGTACTGACCTCTGAGACATCCTCTGCTCCTTTTTTGTGATGCTTCATGAATTGCAAAATAGTTTTTTCTCAAATATTGCCATTTTCCCCCCCCCCATCCCATGTTTGTGGGTAAGTATGAATTGTTCTGAGGACAGGCATAGCACTTGAGATTTTGATGATTCTTGCACCACATGTTTGAGATTTATCCTTTTGTGACTGCATAACATCCAGAGTTGATTTTTGTTTTACTTGTTCAAAATTATTCAATTGTGTGTGTTTGTAGGTAGCATTTCCAAACAGGGGTTTTTTCGAATGTCAGCGGCTGGTAGGAACTGTTTAGGATGTGGGTTAATTTTGTTCGTTGTCATTTCTCTGACCTGCTAAGTGCCATTTGCGTAGTCAATGTTTTGTTTTTCTCTAAATATATATATAAAAAAATGCCATTTAATTGCAGCATATTCAATTCTTCCCAGCGTAGCATGCTTTAGGTTTCTGCTGATCATTTCTAATGTCCTATATTGAGCATGATGTTGAATGCAATTTAGTGGAAGTGCAAGCTCAGTATTCATGATTCTTCTGTTCTGAATGAGCACTGTTTGTGAATAAGGCTGTTGAAGTCGGAAGAAAGAAAAGAGAAAAGAAAAAAAACGCAAATTATAATTTCTTTGCATTGTTCACTGATGGCAAACAGTGCGATTATATCTGATCTTTGCAGTGTCGTCCCTGACCTTGCACCTTAGGTTCTGCTGCAATAACACAGGTAAGCACAACCTAAGGAAACCAGTGTATTTCTTTTTTTACCGTCCAGTGACATGACCAGTACACATGCAAATAAATGCTTACCTGTGTTGTTAGAAATGTCAAGAGATATTCATGAATGAACAGCCATTTCCCACCCCCGCCCCCCCTACCCCGCCCTAATAAGATCTGCTTTCATGAATGAACTGCATGACACGAGCTGTATTTCCAAACTTAGATTTATTTTAACAAAGGAGGAAATGTTGTCATTGTGGTATGTGCATTATATTTTATAATTGGCTTGATCTTTTACACTCTGGTAAGTTCTTTTCTGACAGCGACTGTATTGATGCTGTAGATTGGATTAGAAATACATAAAAAAGTAAAACTGCATGCCATGTTGCCATCTGCTAGGATTAAACGTTATAATTTTGTTTTGTTTTGTTGAAAAGATGAGTGATCTCTGTCGTGGTGTGAATCTGCCCTCACGTGCAGTTTAAAGTTCTCGTATTGAAACGCTGCTGCCTTCACTTCTTGCTCACAGTGTTGGAGGATGCTGCAGGCTTAGGTCGTAGAATCAGGCCGTGTCGTAGTTTGTCCCCAAAAGGAGGAATCCTTTGAGTCAATCCACTGCTGAACGTAGACCGTTCAAGAGCTCCAGTGATAAGGTAATTAAAAGAAATGATAATCAAGAAAGAAAAAAAAAGCAACGCTATAAAATTCTGTGATCTGAATTGTTGGTCAGATGTCTTTTCCAAACCATGGTGCACTATGGAGTTGTCTGATGGTTGTTCTCTCTCTCTCGCTTCAATGCCTTCATCAATAACCTTTTAGTAAACAGGAAATGTGCTTTAGAAAGTTGGACGAGGACAGGAACTGTTGTGTACTTTGAATTCTCTGGGGGTTGTCAGGTCACTTTTACTGTACGTTTGGACACAGAGGGGTGTAGAAGACTAAACAAGGAGCATGCCTTAGAGGTAAACAAGGTTTCATGTGCTGTGTATTATAAGTCTATTGGTTTGTTTTCTGAATTGTTCTGACTTTTGATATGTTGCCATGTTCATTAATAAAGTTGTAACAAACCACGTTTTGTGTTGGTTATTGGATGAAGCCACTTGTAGTTCACATTTAATTTTCATTCCCCCCCCATGAGGGAAAGAAATTTGCATCCTGAGCAAATCGGGTGTCAGTAAATGCGAAACCACAGACAATTTAGTCAATTTCTCATTTACTTATGGATTGTGGGACAAAACCAGACTAAATTTGTACTACATCATAAAGAATCGAGATTTGGACTTTCTCCATCAAACTGGCTGCACTGAAGACATTTTAAATAGTGTTACTTTGGTGGACAAAAAAAACAACAAAACCAACCATTGAACACATTTTATTTGATTAAACACGTAGTTCCCTTTGTTGTGCAGACAAGAACAAAGATTTGAATGAAAACACTTAACCAGTCGGATCAGTTTCTTTCATATATGTTCCAAGACACTTTTGGTCGTGTGCTTCTCCCGTTCATATCCACTGGCGAGATCCATTCTAATTCAGTAAATAGATTTTATGTCCAATAAAATACGCAGATTATGGACTGTGTTCCCATCTGCAGCTCCCCCTTTTCAAATCTCTCGAAAGCCTTCCACACCTTTCCGAGTCGTCTTTGAGTTTAATGAGCAAACACCCTAAATACAATCTAGGTATCAAATCAAAAACAGACATTTAAGTTTCAACCTTCAAAATTCACATTTAAAACTGGCACATTTAAAAAAAAAATATATTTGTAAAGCTGGAAACAAAACAAAAATTTGTTGTGGCCTTTCAAGCTGGAATCTTCCAGATTTATATTTCTGCTTTTAAACCGAACATCTTTGCCTTGTGAACAATCAATAGATAAACTTGCGGCGTGTGTAAGAACCTTCAGGATTTTGAGTCGGCTCTTTTTCCGAGCTCTACTTCTTCAGGAATGGTTCTGCTCGTTCCGCGGTGTTTCGTTGCGTTTGTGTCAGACACTCGATCACAGTGGGAGTTACGAAGATGCAGAGACAAAGACAAGGCTTGAAGACGTTACAGTAAGGCTTTATGCGTTTTTGTCCGACGTGCTGTCACGACGCATCGGTTTTTATACTTGAAGGGGCGATTCCTCACCTCGCTCCTTTCTAGACATTTGCATTGCGGCAGCAGCAGGATATTTTAATCAGAAGAAATCTAGCGAAGCTTTTTGTCCACACTCAGGCAGGACTACGCCTACGAAAGAACCGCATTGTTTGGCTGTATAATAAAATAAATATTCTAACATACCTTCAATTGTCACACCGGCAGCAATAAATATTCCCCTTAAATTTACACGGCTCATTATCAGCACGAGAATCGCAGCAAGTTTCAATGTGGTATTATTGCAATGACGTCTGAAAAGTGGCGCACGCTGCCATGGCACTTCAGAGAAGGGATTTCTTGAGTGGAGGCGACGCGGGACGGAGGCGGGTCACCTGTGCACGCGGCTTAACGACCCGGTGGCGCGGGGACGCATCCGTCACTGCACCCGGGCCTCCAGCAGGCCGCTGGGCACCAGCTGCAGCGGCGGGGGGCTGCAGGCGTTGGGGTGGCGCAGGGAGTCGGCTCCCAGGTAGGCCAGCAGCAGCGCGGAGCGGCGGTGCAGCAGGTGGAGCATGTCCTCCGCCAGGCTCTCCACCGACGCGTAACACACCTTGTCCAAGTCGAAAATGTCCTTCAGGAAGAACAGCACCTGGTCCTGGAGGGAGAGACGGCGTTAGGATGGGATGGGGAAACCCATGACGTTTAAAAAAAAAAAAAAAAACACGTCTCACGCTGTATCAGCTGGCTTTTAAAGGGTTAAAATCACAATTATAGTCATGATAATCAAAATATTCAACCAAAAAACGCAAAGGAATGTTCATTTGTACCATTTTTAATAGTGAATATTTCCGTCCTTAATGTGTAAAGAGGACAGCAAAATTTTAATCAGATACAAAAAAAAACATTTCTCAACTCAACATAAAACATTAACAATAGATCCTCCAGCCTCCCATCAAGTTAAAAGAAAAACTTTAATAAATCAATGTATTTTAATCAATCAATAACACATCAAGTAGTCAAATGGCATTTAAAAAGGTTAAAATCCAGAAAAAAAAGTTTACATCTTGGTAGTTTTGTGGAGGATGGATGAGGTTTAATAAAGTTTCTATTGAAGTCAAAGGGATTCTTTCATTCTTGATGACTTAAAAAGATTGCAACCTATTTGTCCCTAGACTTATATTGATCCATCAAACAAGATTTTGAATTCTAAAGTTTTCACTAACAGCCAAAATGATTGCGACATAAAGAGGAAACATTTACCCGAATGGACAGAATTTAATTTCAAAAGTTTTAAAATCAAATCCAGCAGCTTCATTTTCAAAATCAAATCAAATCAAACTTTATTTCTATATTTTCAGTTGCATAGGATCAAATCTTGGTTTTACAATAAGTGTTTTGAATTATTTTGTTGTCAGACTACTTTACATGAAAACCAAAGCCCATTCTTGAGTCTTGCTTTACTTTGATTTTGAAACGTATACATGACAAATCGTGATTCCTACAATTTTGATGGAGTCTAGAAAACATCAAAGAAGATTAATCTTTTTTTTGTGTGTGACGATATCCATGTTATTAAAGGACATCTTCATTATAGCTACACACTGCTAAAGACTTTTAAAGTTAACGTGACCATGGAAAATGGGGGACAATAACAATCAATTTAAGCTCTTGGACGCTGACGTGTGTGTGTTGATGAAGAGGTTTATGACCTTGAAGAAGCAGCAGAAGTCGTGCAGCGAGCTCCTTGGTCCCAAAAAGCCCCAGGCCAGCACGGGGCTGATCTGGTCACACACGGCGTAGAAGTGGGCGATGAAGCCGTCGGGCATCTGAGAAGCGCGGCAGAGGTCGTGAGTGGGATGGCAACTCGTACACAGTGATCAATCGAGCCGAGGAGACGAGTCGTACCTTCATGTGTTGCCTCTTCTGCTTCAGCACGGACCAGCAGCTGGACGCCACTGCCTGTGGAATGGAACACACCCACGTGAGCTCACGTCGCCCGCTGGGTTGGTTTGGTTCGCGCCCCGTCGTCTCGCCCTACCGTCTCCTTGAAGGAGCTGTTGAGCCAGCGGTTGTTGATGACGTTCTGGATGGAGATGGGCGGGTTCTCCAGGTCCTCGAAGGAGTCCATCAGGATGAAGTCCAGCACGACGTCGTAGAAGTTCAGATGCCTCACCTGGTGAGGAGGAGCAGTGAACGTCACGCAAAGAAAATATTTCTTATCGACGGCTGATCGCAGTCCGACTCGGGAGCACTTACTCCTCGAGTGGCCAGCTCCACCTCCGTGTTTTCCCAATGCTCCGTGTGCTCCAGGAAGGAAATCATCTCCTCAAACACTTCCTCAAATCTCTTTGGGCTCTGGGAAACAAAAACCAGAACCATGAGGCGACGGACGACTTGCGGACCAGCTCATTCTCTCACTTCCAGTCTTACCTTCTGTGCTTTAACTATAATAGAAGACAGGATCTTCTTTCCCGTGTCAGCCAGAAACATCCGGGTGGTCCTCTCACACAGAATGAGCTAAAGACCCAAAAGGACCAAAAAAAAAGACAGTGAAGTTCCGTCATTTAATCCTAAAACTTTGGCATCAAATGGCCTCAACCTGCAGGCAATGAAAGAATGCTTGAAACAGGTCCAGGTGTACCTGACACGCCTGCCGCACACAGTGCAACTTCGCCAGGAAGTCCAAGTCCCCGAGACACTCCAGCATCTCCGTTCTGAACAGAAACATCCAGTTAAACATCTTATGAAACCAAAAAAAGGGTAACAACAATAACAGATCATGCTCGTTGCATCTTAAGTTTAAATAAAGCTGAAACTTTCCTACATTTTACACTTATTGAACAAACTAAAATATCTCAAGCCTATGATTTATTATTTTTTGGTTTTGATATGATTAATGAGCTTATAATGGAAGTCAACGAAAAGGTTGAAAATAAACTTTATGTGGGAAGAAAAGAAAAAAAAAGGCTATAATTAATGTGTAGAACGTTTCACTTAATATTGGTTTTTTTTTTTAATGGATCCACAAATCATGTCCTATCTGTTGGAGGTTTTGTGTATTTCATGTGTGAATAATACTCGGTTTACGCAAAGTGAAAACGTTGTCTCTGTGAGAGTATCATGACTTCCGGTCCACATTGTCCCGGGACTTGGATTGTCATTACTGTAACTCAGCTACGAAAGCGACTAACTCATTTATTCATCAGTCCATAAGAATATCTGTTTGCTCGCATCTCTGCAAACAAACAATACCTATAAATGGCCCTACATGTCAACACCATTTCTGCCGTTTCCATGTAAACTGACGTCGTTTTCAAAACGTCGCGGCGTAATCGCAAAGCTTTTCTGAAACCCCCCAAAAAACCGACGCAGTTTTGACTTCAAACTTGTGTAAATGGGATCCAAGCGCGATTACCTCAACACCCTGCAGGAGATCGTGCCGTCCTCGGCCATCTGCAGGGCCTCGTCGTAGAAAGGGTGGTGACCCAGCGTGGAGACGCTTCTCAGCTCCTTGTGCTCCGACAGCTAAAACGCAAACCGCAGAAACGGCTGATTCTTGTTTGTGTGTTTTACTGGACGAGGCTGGATGGGTCGACGGGCTCTCAAAAGCTGCACCTGAGCTTCACCGCATGCAGTTAAAAGCTCTATAACTTAGTAAAGCACGCCAACAGCAAGATGAAAGTGTTTGTGGAGCGGCTGCAGAGCGACAGTCTGGTGTTTGAATCCTTGCAGAGGAATGCCTCGGCTCTATTTATAGTGACTCAGCACGAATGACCTAGTTTGACTGCAGACCTGCACCTTAAAACGTCAGTCAATGGTAAACAACTCCGCCGGTATGAATTCCTTCCGTCTATAAAGGATTTCTTTCATTGTAGCTATCAAGTCCGTTGGGGTGCCGTGGTTTAACGATCATATAAAAGAACGAGGGATCCTTGTCAAGCACCTCGGGGAACTAAAGATTTTAATAACGATTTGCCGGTCAAGTGCCACGGCAGGTCTGGAAGCTCAGCGAGTAACTCAAACTGCTGATGGTGATTCCGATAGAAAGGCTTCTGTCTAATAGGTTATAATGTTATGGCTGATTGACATTTCTGAGACCTTCAAGTCTGATTACAGCCCCCCAAAAAATAGGAATTAATGCGTATAAAACCATAACTAAGCTTTCAGACATCCTAATGAATACTTTCATAAATTCAAGTTGTAAAATGACGTCACTGTTCTAGCAGTCAGTAATTACTCAGCCGACAATCTGTTGGTAGAATTTCAATTATTCTTGTTGCGGAAAAACACAATGACTGACAGAATCCAGCAGATCGTCGAGCGTAAAATGGGGCGAATGTGGAGAATTCACAGCCGAGCTCAGAGCCTCCGTTACCTCCGCGGCAGACACGAAGGAGTCATTGGAGGCGATGCTGATGCTGTCTCTCAGACAGACGTCGTCGAGGTCGTCTCGGCCCAAAACGTCAGCCATTTTATCTGACAAAATAGAAAAACCACAGTACGTTATCTGACTGAACACACACAGAACTACTGCATCGGAAGGCATTGTGGTTGCCGTAACGTACTCCTCTGTGTCGGGCCGGTGTGAGGTTTATGTAACACTGTAGCGGTGACTCACCCTGACTGTTGCTGTGGGACGACGGCTCCGACGTGCACAACACGTCCTCGAACTCCTCTTGGAGGTGGTACGCTCTCTGCAGCAGGGACTTCAGCCGGTGGATGAACTCGGCGCTGATCACGTCCTAAAACACACAAATCAATGAGTGCAAAACAGCAATAGGTGGCGATGCTTTCTGGATTTCTACATGATGCATTTTATTCACTCAAGCACCGTTGCACAATTAGAAAGAATTTGATTTTGCGGAGGCCTGGCCTCAACATTTTTATAGGGACTGCATTGCACGTGATTGAGAACTCAAGAGAGACATAAAACAAACACCGATCTGTAACCTTGAGATATCGGAACTTTCCCCCCTCTTCTTCACTCCCAGGGTTATTATCTCCAGCCCCATGACCTCATTTTTCCACAGCGCTTTCTAAACTAAGACTGAAGCTCGTCTGTTTGGGTGCCCGGGCTTAACCAGTTCACCCACACTAATCCAAAACCCAAAGCCACTGAATAAGCTCTTATACAATCTATCCTCAGACACTGGTGGGTTGTCCACCGTCCAGGTTGTTTATGTTTCTTCTTGTGGGCTGAGCGACCCAGAGAACACCGAGAATGTTGGCAGGACTAAAATCAAGAAATCAGCTGTTGGACCTCAAACTTCAATATAACACAATGTATTTTATGTTTAAAAAAAATCTATTGCGCAACGATCAATATGCATGTTACAGTAAAGTGGGGACCTCACACACGGAAAAGAGTTGTGTTGATCTGAACAAGAACTTATCTCGGGTAAGTATGAAAAGAACCAAAGCATGCCATCATCGAGGCAGACAATCCAAAGTTCCCTTTATTTCTACAGAAGCTACAGCTATTATGTGAACTGCATAGATACCCGGAACCATAACCTGGTTTGTTCACACATATATGGGACATCTTCCTTTTTCTGCGTTTTCGTTTTGGAAAGTAGTCCGCTCGGTCCGCCTCTAACAACGGCTGCAGATCCTCCTCTGCACGTCGCTGATTTATACAAAACATCACAGTGAACAAACTCGCTCTCATCAAAGCGATGAACGGATGCTTTGGTGAAAACAAGCAATCGGAGTAAAGAAACAAAACCAACAAAGGATCAGTGGCTAAAGATTGTGGAAGAAAGCTTCTCAATGGAAAAGGTAACACATACTTTTTGTATTGTCTTTTTTTGTGAAAAAAAAATTGAGGAAATTTTATTTTATTTTACTTATTATTATTTTCTACTGTAAATATTTTTGGCCCTTAGAGTTCTTGATAGTCATTGTATATAAGATACCTCTATTCTTATCTAACTGTTTGCACATTTCTTGTCTTTCCTACTCATGAGTGTCCGTAAGAGCAGAATGTAACAAGTAAATATCTCCTTTGTGAGAAAAAAAAGAACAAAGTGAGTTCATGCCAGGAGATTTTATACTATGAGAACCTCAAGTGAAGGACAAAATAGATATGATCACTTCTGCATGAATCACAGCTACTTAAAGGTTCTGATCAATCACGCAATACAAAAAAAAAAGAAAAGCCTTCGAGGGAGAGAACACATTCCTCTGTAACATTTTGACTGTTTTCTGAGCATTTTACATTATTAGATGAACAGTAAACTAATATTTTAGGGAAATTAGTCGCCTGGTCGACATGGATGAAGATAACAGCGGACGCTTTGACCGGTTGTGAACTGACCTCCATGCTCTGCTCAGCGATGGCGTCTCCTGCTCCCGTCTTAACCGACGCGCAGCTCACGTCGTCCTCAGCCTGTCTGCTCCGGAAGGTCAGCGCCTCCTCCCAGCGCCGCAGGGCCTCCTCAAACAGATCCATACCTGAAACAACACACACACACTGTAGTAACCGAGAAACCAGCACTGCAGTAGTTTCCATGTTGCTGCAATCGAGCAACAATGGCCAACAGCTTCACACACGGAACACGTTCCACTGTTCCCTCACAGTGTTTCAGGTTAGATCAGGTGCTGGTTTTTTAAATTTTATTTTACCCATTAGGTAGAGGTTCTCAGGAGTGGTGACGGGTAGATTCACCACGCTGCACACGTCGTTGTCCCCCACTCTGTCCCAGCAGGACGAATCGTTTGCGTAAGTGCTGCTGCTGGACGAGTTCATGCTTTTCACCTGGAGAGGAGAGCACGGAGAACCTTGGAGCTGCAGCGGCAACTTCCACCCCCCCCCCCCCCCCCCCAACCACCCGATGAACAAAGTAATGAACGGCATTAACATTTCTTACCGAGGCCAGACTGAGCAGAGACCCGGAGAGTTTCCTGTAGTCTCCTGTACTGACCACCAACCCGGAGGAGTAGCCATTCTTGGAGTTAAGCGACAGAGTGATGTTTTGGCTGGTGTTATCTAGACGAGAGGAAACAAAAGATGGCAGTTTCGTGACAAAAATGACAATCCTTACAGGACCACGGTCACATTTATTGCTGAATTTGTGGGGTGGTTGTTCACATTGTGATACGGATGAGCTTGCCCTCAGACTCCAGTGTAAACCATCAATGAGCTCAACATGGCAAAAGACCAGACTTAAATGCAAAAAAAAAAAAAAAAATGTTTCAATGCACTGTGCAGGTATTTAAACCAATCAGATGGCACCTCGCTGCTTGAAATTGAGTTGAACACTGATTGCTGTTCACTTTTCCCAACATTACATCAGAGAGGGTGGCAACAAGCCACAAATGGCTAACGACCACTTCCAAAGTGCAATCGAACAGGGTAAAACATTTATCCAATTCCAGTTCAGAGCAACGCAGGAGTCGACCCGACACCACCGCGTTGATGCCTGAAGCCACAAACAAGGCTATAAGAGACCAGATTAAGATTAAGACCATTACGGGTGTCGAGAAGTCGTACCGTTGTCGACCGAGGGGTAAAATTCGAAGCCAGCCTGCTCCCACTGAGGCGAGAGGGCCTTCTTCTTGCCCTTCCTCCTCTGGAAGCGGCGAGCGAGGAAGAGGAGCGAGATGGCACCGAGGGCGGTCGCGGCCACGAGTTTCTTGGTGCCTGTGCTGACGCTCACCTATAGAGAGGGAGAAAAAAATGTAATTAAAAAATGACAGCAAATCGATGAATGTGTGTTTGATGGAGTTACCGTTAATAAGTCATTTATGTCAACGTTCTTTCAGGCTACAATGCTGATGTACCAGACAACAAACCACCGGGTGGAAAGCAGCTGAGAACATCAGCAGGCTGAAAAGATGTGTCGTTTGGCCCGCTGGATGGAAAGTTCTACTTTAAAAACTGCAGGATATCAGCGCTACTAATACCTTTAAACAACACTAAATTGTTGACAATAATATAAACATCTCCATCTCAATATGCTACCAACCTCTTATTGTCAGATAAATTCCCACAAACCTCAAATATTTTCTGCCCCATGTCATCACAGTTTGTAGTTTATTAGGAGAAACAGTAAAGGCGATTTAGAACCTATAGATCAAGTCATCTCACCGACAAGATTTCGAAAAAGAATAACGAGTTTGGGTAGCGCTATTTTCACCTACTGTGCAGAAAAATAAAAGGAACTGGAGGAGTCACACTACAACAGACAGCATCATCATCATCAGTCTGTCGGAAGAGGAGTTCAACTGAGGAAACAAGTTTAAACACAGCGGAGAGCGAGCCCATAACACCCGGCAGTGAGCGCCAGCGGCCCAAACCGTCAAGTGGATTCAAAAGGGTCGATTTCAGATAGCGTGTGCAGGCAGCCCGCCCCCCGCAGTCTATATTTAGAAACCGTGAATAAGGGGCTGATCATCCACAGACATCATGGTTGCCCCCTTCTCAACAGCTCCACGTTACATAAACAGTCTGATGGAAGGCACGACAACAACTTTAACATTGGAAATAAACAGACGGTCGGTGTGTGTGTATGTGTGTGTGTGTGTGTGTGTGCTGAATGTGCCGGGATGATTAATGGTGCTGCAGGTCTGCGGTGCTTCTGAGCTGTAATGTGCTGCTGCCACATCCCAGGCATACTCCTCACAGAGTCCTTATCGTATCAGACACTCGCGATCTCCATATACATGCTGTAAAAGCTGAAAAAAAACCTAAACATGATGCATTTATCAGTGTGAAAGGTATAAAGGCGTGTATTTGGTAATGTTAGGCTTGCTTTTTTGTCTCGCGGGTCTTTCCATCCCAGCAAATCTGAGCGAGTAAAATGCACAAAGAACCGACACTTCCACACAAACAGTTTTCCCTCCAAGCTGATTGGATAAGCCAGCAGCAGTTTGTGGAGTCGTGCCAAATTCAATGGTATCTTACAAGACCTCAGAGGCACTGTGTTTCTCGTGGACTTCGTGTGTTGCGAAAGTGGATGAATGCTACAACTTGAGGCGTGACGGGCTGTTCGTTTTGTGTGTTTTGAAACAAGCTGTCGCTCCAGTAACTATTACGAATACAAGATATTGCTTTGGTCTATAATGCTAAAATAAAAAGTTTGACTGACAGTGGAAAAACGCACGGAAAACGGGGAACCACACGCTCACCTGTGCCAGGGAGCTGCAGACGGAAAGCGGGAGGTCAACCATGCGCAGGGCAGCCGCCTTGATGGACAGCTGGGAGCTGGAGAAGGTTTCATGCGTCATTGTGGCGCTCTATCCATGTCTTGGCACCTCCTTCATCCTCAGCGCCATGCTGCTGGAACTGGAGCGGATGGCAGGAGTGAGAAACATATGAGGGTTTAACCTTGTGATACAATGACAGTGTTACGTAAAGCCGTAGAGGGACAGCACATGCTGTAGCACTCCTTAAACAAGCTGAATAGAGCTCAAACAATAAGGTAAATAAAGTGAAAATACAGAAAGCTAGGCTGCAGAAAATCTATGATGGAAGACAAAAAAAGACCATCAGCCCCACTTGAACCTAAAACTATATTACAGTAAGGCTGTAAGATGGTTCATTGTTTTTTTGTTTGTTTGTTATTTTCATTGCAAAGCACCTCACCACACCAACATATCTTCTGAGCTGCAGTATATCCCTCTGTCACGAGAGCGTGCTGGATCTGATTAAGTTTGCACAGAAGAGTCCTCACTAATGCACGCCGGCTTCCGCAAGACTGTGCTGGTGTGGATGCTTGCAAATACTCTGCCAATCACTTCACATGCATCTTACAGGATATATAAGAATAAATGTTAATTGATGTGCAAGTCCTAGTAAAACAGAGATTTTGCTTGCAAAGCAGCAGCATCCAATAAAATAATCCTAACTCGAAAGCAGCATAATGCTTTGTTGAATGCACCCTATTAGGAAGTTGATGTCTTCAATTAGCTGCGATATATAACTTCATACCAACATGGTACATCCCACAATTAAAGGATCTCTTTTCTACATTTATTAGTGGCCGTCATCCCACAGTTGGCCTTTATTGTTAACCAATGATTTTGTTTTGACCTTTGCAATTACCCTAAACTCCTGTTTACCGGCTGTCCCACTGTGTACAACATTTAACTTTAACATTGGCCTGCTTTCACAGTGTATCTCATGCATTTCTAGCTTCGATTAAAAGACAGCGAGAATTCAACAGATAAACATCTTATTTACAAGGAGGACTTGAAAAATGGTGGCAGCAAGAGCAAAACTGTATCGACAAGACAAAGAACAACCTGCAAAATGTAACAGTGTAAAGTCACACATTGAACTATAAGCATAGTCCAGCAATACCACTGAAATCCACCTTGAGATTTGAATGCAAATTAATTGACATCTGTTCAAGTCTCTTGGATCAGGGATGGAAATTGATTTTCTCAAGGAGGACACATGGCAAACTATGATTCTTGTCGAAAGAAATTCTACTCAAGCATGTGAAGATGGGCAACGTTTCATCCACAAGCATTCAAAACATATAGCTGTCACCTTTAAAACATAAATCCGCATTGATCATAACAGATTCCCTCCTTCAGAGAGTTTCAAGTGTTTTTTTTTTTTTCTGAAGCAAGTGATATTTACAACTCTAAATCATTCAAAGTTTAATAACATCATAAACATGCTCCCGTATAATGTACATATCTGTCTGTACTGAAAATTATCAGCTCAGGCTCAAATCTGTCGTGGTCGACAATAACTAGCGGTGTGTGAAACATTCGGTGAAGATAATCACATTATGTTTGAGGTGACGAGCTCTCCGCTCGGCCTGGCTCTCGGGCTAAAGGCTAACTCCGCTAAACCAGGCTAATAACGGCCGTCAGCCTTCTAGAAATGACTGAGACAGCGGTTCGAATTCAACACAGAGTCGTGACTCTCCCCTCGCCGACTACAGTCAAGTTAAAATAAAAGACAGGACTCACCGGTTCATGCTGAGGTTCCCTCCTCCGACTGCGGCTGACCTCACCTGCGGGCTGCGGCGGTTCATTGAAGGACTCCGGCTCAGCTGCAGCACGCAGCTTTTGCAGCCAGCAGCTCTCCGCGGTCTGTGCGCCCTCTTCAGGCCGCCTCAAGTATAGCATGTCAGTGCTTTTTGTTTGTTTGTTTGTTTTGAGTTATTTTTAAATTTAAAAGTGCTTTCTTGACCTTTTCACTTTCCAGTGAATCCCAACCTTTTCATTGAGGCACCCGGATTTTACCAGGCCCCTCTGAACGCACTATGTGTGAAATACAGTTACTATGTCATATATATTTTGCCACAATGACTTCCTTTTTCTGAGGATTAAACCAGGGGCCTGCAACCTGCTTGACATTAAACAGCTTGATTTGATGTGCTTTTTGTGTCCATGCTCCCAATGATGTGGGACTAGTTACTAGCAGATAAAAAAAACTGTAGAAAAAATGGAAATAAAAACGTAAATAACAATAATAATAATAATTAAATTAATGGCTGCCTCGGAAAGTAATCTTTGCACCTTGCCAAGAAGACATGCACAACAGGGCCGTAGCCAGGATTTTGGACTTTTTTTTTTTCAATGCATAAAATAAGGTAAATTGTCATATGTTTAACATTTTACATCTATTGTGTGTCTTAAAAGAATATAATATACTTTTAAAACAATAAAGTCATTAAGGAAAACAATAAGCTGCACTGTATGTATATATGTATATATATATATATATATGTTTGTGTCTGCGTGTGTATATGTGCGTGTGTACATGTAAATGTGTATGTGTATATTTGTCTAAATATGTTGTCAAATGAATTATTTGGATTGCAGATTTTTATATCATAAATCTTCAAACTTCGTAAAATTCTTGTGACAAGAATAAATCCAGAGGAGCGCTGGTTTTCATGACACGCTCAAACCGGAAGGGGGCGGAGTCAGCTGCTGTAACGTTAGCAACCACGCCGAGCGACTGGACCGGGATCGTTAATGTGAAGGATTGTCCCGGGACTGCACTCTGAATCCATGTCTTAGACGGCGGCTCCTCTCGAAACGAACGCGGACGCAGCTTATCGTACTATCTGACAGGTAAGGACCCAGGATGACATGATTTATTTCAGCTCCTTGTCGCCGCTTCCCGTGCGGCCGCTGTTGGAGCGCCAGCAGGCTAACGCCAGCTAGCTCGTCACCAGCAAAGACGGGCTCCAGAATCAAACCGTCGCAACCGAGCCTTATCACACGTGTCCGATTACATGAGTCGTGTCCTTTTAGCATCGATACGAGCGATATTTCTGCCCTTTTAGGGCGAAACCCCTGATTGGATGCTGGGTGATTGCCAGCAGGCTAATGCTAACAGCGGAAGATTGCCAGTCAGCCTGTGACGCCGCTGTCAGCGCCTCGCCTGCTTTTGACAGCTCGATTTAAAGCACCGAGGAACAGGCCGAAGCGGCGCACATCTGTCACGTGTGTCTTCACCTTCGCCTCAAACTGACCACAAACGGCGTACATCGTCCATACGAGAGCTAACGTTGACAAGCCATGTAGCGGAGCTAGCATGATGCTACTCTTTTGTGCACAGCCGGCGAAACTGAGCCATCGAGCTACATTTTGTTTACTAACGACACATCCCAGCAGTGTTTGGCGGCTGCTTGGAAATATGATTTATTTTTTCCCTCACCCCGCTGAGAATAACCTCAAATCTTGACAGTCAGCATCTCGTTGCTTTGCAATGGTTGGTCGGGGTCAACGCCCCACCCTGACTGTACCACCCCTTTGTGCAGGATTTCATATCCTGCAGCTCTGATATTTCGTGTGTGAGGACGGTGGAGGCTGCCCGCGGCTCGGTAGTGATGGTGCAACAATCAGATATGCTCTTTTCTATCACCAGCTTTGCGTAATCGCTGGAGGCTTGACAAGGAAACCGCCGGCTAATCAGATTTCCTGGTGTGTACTACCAGCCGGAGCAGCCACTGTTTACTGTTTCACGTCAGCGTTTGTCTGTGCAGACGCCTCCAAAGTCCACGGCTTGCGTGATCAATAGATCTACTATTGCTCTCATGTCTTGTCAGATTGCTTGGCTTGATAAAATAAAGAAACGCAGACGCACAACGAATTAATAAACAGACAGAGATAAGATGTTGACGAGGAGGGACAGTGCATGACCGAACCGCATGTTTCCTTGCATGGAAGACTCGGATTGATTCTTACTGTCAAACAATCAGCTCCTGTTAGGTTTCTTATATTCTAACAGACGACATCAGAGCGCCGACGCCAAACAAGAAGGGTTTGTGGTGCTTAAAATGTCCCATTACATCCACCGTGCCTCAAACAAATGTGATCTTATGTCAAATATCCTGTTTGTTCAGGATGAGCACGTGCTGCAAAGATACTATTAAAGTCATCATGATTGGACCATTTGTTTTAAATAACAGATGTTCCTTTTGGAAGAATACAGGTTATTTTTTTTACATTTCTAAATTTCTTATCTTTATGGAATACAGTCAATGTCCTGCCTTGATCTTAACCACCCCCCCACCCCCCATTTTTTTAAACAACAATTTTTACAAACGGCTAAATAGAATACAAGCATTAACAAGTGTATAACAGTATTGAGAACAGGGATGATTGGGAGGATAGGAACACTACAAGACCATAAGATAATAAAAAAAATTTTTTTTTAAATCAAACAAAGCAGGTTTATGACCTCATGGTTGTGAAGTACATTTCCCATTTTTTTCCCCCCAGAGTGCATTGTATGTATCCTTTTGGAGTCTTAAACTGAAAGTCAGGCGTCCCATACTGTAGATGTTTGTGATTCTTGCTTCCCATTGGCTGATTGTCGAAGGTTCCCCACAGAGCCATCGCTTTGCTGCAGCCTTTTTAGTCGTTCTCATAAATATTTTTATGAGATACCAGTCACCTTTAGGTAACTTTAGGTCCATATCCCTCTAATAAAATGACATGCAAGTGAATTCAGTCTCGTAACCCAGGACTTCTCCGACGGCTCCAGGGACACTTTTCTGAAAGAGTTTTGTAACAGAGCTTGCCTCGACCTACTTGACTGTCCTTCCTCAGTAAATGTTCCCTCGTCATACATATCCAGGCACTTTCCCCCCTGCATCTCGGCTATTGCGCAAACCGCTGGTGTGCTTTGTGATTCAAGACAGTCAATCTTCCTGTGCACAGCTGCATCATTTCCTCCAGCACAGATTTCTCGATAGACAAACCCTCAGGAAGCTACATCCTCTGTCTTTTTTATCAACAAGTCTCCATCGCCGAGTTGTTGCACGGGCTTTGTTTTACTTTGAGTAGGCGACGAGGCTGCAGCCTTGTCAACAAACATAATAGATAATACAAAGTTCCACAGCTTCCTTGCCATCCCAACACACGCTCTTTGTGTTTTGTCAGGAAACTGTCAAGACTTCCCTCTTTTTAAGGATTTAAATCAAGTTGCATAAATATCTTGGATCATTATTGTTTGTACTGATTATGTCAAAATCCCCAAAATAGTTTTTTTAGTGGTTTGGAATTGAGTGTAAAACTTTGAAAGTAGATTTCCTGTCCAATCGTTTATTGTGTTGCCGCATATTTTGAACGTGCTTATCTGGAGAATTCACCTGATTATTGTGGTTTACATTCACTCCTAATGCACGGACAATGGTTACAGCTCCACAACCGATCTTGCTTGACGTTTGAAGTATCTTTCACCCAGAAAGCTTCACCAGCTTGAACACACTAGTCTGGACTAACTTCTTTGCAATTTCAAACAAGTTCGGTTAGATAGACCTGCACGATACGTGATTCTGCACCAGTCCAACACAACTCGCACAACTTCCTCTGAATCAAATGAGCCGATATGAATCTCAATAGAAATCTGTTTCAGCAGTGATACAAAGTCAGATGAGAAAAACAGGCTTAGAAAAAAGTTGAAAACATGAGCAGGTCATTGTTAAAGCTGAAAAGATGGACCCGGAGAGGAGAGGCCGAGACGGCTTGGACGTGTGCTGAAGAAAGATCATGTAAATAGTGGACAAAGGATGCTGCAGACGGGAGGTGCCAGGCAGGAGGAGAAAAGAAAGTGAAGGAGGACGTGGTGATGGTTGGAGGCAGAGGCTCTGCTTTGGTGAAGGAAGCAGCACAAAGATTAAAAAAAAAAAAAAAAAAAAAGATGCCTACAGAGTACATTTTGTGTTGTTGAATATGCTAGATTAAAAAAAAAAAAGTCTTGGATTTCCAACAGCTTAGAATCATTTAGCCCTCTGCCGGATCGACGTCTTCATTAGACCAATGCTAATGGAAATGGAAAATGATGCTAAATATATTGATCTGTATCAGTAGATTTCTGACTTTTTACTCGTCATGCGTTCTCTTTGGAGCAAATTTCCTAAGAATATGTCAGATTTACACTTCTTGCGCATCATCTCGAGAAGTTCAACGTCGAAGGCAAAGGTGGTCTGCTCAACAAAGAAATACTTTATCGAATGTCTCCTTTCTTGTTCACGTCGTCAGAGCCGTGGGTGGAGCGATGCTGCCGGCATCCAGCTGCGACTGCCCTCACTTGGACTGCGTGGGGGAGATCACCAAGGAGGAACTGATTCAGAAATCCCATGTGAGTGATATATGCAGCCACCAAGTCTGAACACTAAACTATTAGTTCGCTTCCACACTAATTTACTGCTTCATCCTTGACCGATTTCATATTTGTTTTTTTAGGGTCATTGCCAAGACTGCAAAGTTGGAGGACCAAACTTGTGGGCCTGTTTGGAGGCAAGTCCTTGATCTGACTGAGAATTGCTACCTCCACACACTTTGTTTCTGTTCTCTAACACCGTGGTTGTCTTTTTGTTATTTTGTGCAGAATGGCTGTGCCTATGTGGGCTGTGGAGAGTCTCACACTGACCACAGCACTGTCCACTCACAGGTGAGAGATCCAACGGCCTCTGTGTTGCCCTTTCAGCATAAACATTGACGTCATTGACAGAGAAGCGGAGACGTTGATAGAAAGCAGAAAAAAGGCCGAGATGCCAGTCCTGGACAGAAATACCACTCTGGGGTTCCCAGGAGCTTCGTCTCAGAATAAAACTCCCTCCAACTCGCCTTTTTTTTTGGTGATCAAAGGGACTGCACGTGCATCTTTTAAGCTTTTGAAGTGCTTGTGTTGTTTAAACCCCACCAAGCCAGCTCTCCGCGCCTACATCTCCACATTTACTTCAATTTCACCGGCGGATCATCCATTATTAATTGCCATTCCTCTGGGAAGTGGGGGAGATTCACTGGCGCTGTTGGTTCCATGGTTACAGTTTCTTTCCCCTTTTGAGCTGCAGCTCATTCAGCCTCTGGTCTTCTCATTCGTGACTAAGGGTTTTTTTTTGTTTTTTTTTCTTTCTTCACCACGCTGTGACCAAACGGGGTCAGACTGAGTGATGGACGTAAAGGCGAACATGTAATTTGCTCTGCCTGTTGAAACGGAGCCTTCATTCATTGTCCAGAAAGGGATTGTTTTGAAGTGCCAATCTATTGAGGCCTACATCTCGATGTAAGATGGTTGTTGGATTACAGAATGTGCTGGTACAGAAATGTAATATTTCCCAGTTTCATAAATCACTGATGGATTTGATTACGCGCTCGCTATCTGAGATGTTTGTGATGTTCTCTGGCTGCCTTTAATGGATTTTCAAAGCAGGCTTTCTTCAAGAATGGCCACAGTGCTTTATTAGAGCCATGGATGCTCCGAGAGGCGTATAATGAGGATCCACGCTGCAGCTGCTTTATTTCAGATGCAGTAATACTCAATAGGTACAGTGTTCACCCGTCAAACTATCCAGAGAGTATTTAATCAATTTCTGGTAACAAATAGACATAAAATCAGCCTTTGCTCATAAATGTCATTTAGAGATCGATCAAGCAGCATGAAAGACTTCTGAGACAAATCTGGGAATCCTTTTCACGTGTTCGACAATTTGAGCCTTCCAGTTGCTCCCAGGACTTCTAAAACTGAGATTATCTGTCTACGAAATCCATCGATAGTACCACCTTGAAAGGAACAGTTGCTCCTCTGGTTTCTTATTTCTTATTGATTTAAAGCAGAGTGCTTTGGAGGCTGCGAGTGTTTCTATTTCACAAATAAAACCAGACCCAACTTGTTTTTTTGTTTTTTTTTTAAGATCGCACAACTAAAGCATGTGTCGCTGCAAAACGATTCTCTTCTTCATTATTTAGTTTGGCTTAAAACACTTATGAGCATTGACTCGGGTTGTCGACTTGACCTCGCATGCCCTGCGACATCTTTTTTTTCCTGCACTGCTTGAATCTGGAACAAAAAAAACCTTACATTCATATACAGAACATTATATGGGCTGCTTAAGCATTTGGTGAGCCCTGTAAATCCAGCTTGTTAATAATGCCCCACTTGGTATATTTCCCTTCATGAATGATTCAAACGGAATAGTTTTTCTGGGCTGCGCTCCGTCTGGTGCGACACCTCTCTCCAGCCGGCTCTGCTCCGCCCGGCGGCGTGAGGCCTAATGCAACCCTGATGAATAATACAGAGGCTGCTTGTTGGCCGCCGCTCGCAGTCGGTCTCGCGTGAACGTGCCAGGCTGCTGGTGTTTGTCAGAGCGGCAGTGGGTCAGCAGAACTGGGCCACGTTTCTCTCCGCAGCAACACGCTGACTGCACGTCCACCTGTAAGCTGAGAGCCGCATGTTTTATTCAAAGAATCTGGCTCAGGTGTGTGTAGTGTGCCCACAGTTATGGCGTGTTTGAATAATAGGATTTATCATTAGAGAAAGTTAAGCGCTTGATTTATATATATATATATATATATATATATATATATATATATATATATATATATATGTGTGTGTGTATATTATTTAAAAAAAAAAAAAAAAAAGCTCCCGGGCTTCTTCATTGTGATGTGTTCTTATAACTGCTTCCTGCTTCCTGCTTTTTTTATTTTTCCAGAGTTGTACAATAATATATTCTGTAGTTTCACACGTTCGTCTAATTTGCCTCCTGCTGAGTTTTTTGAATACTGATGGAGGCCAGATAATAGTAGAACCTGAAATAATCAGCAGAAGCAGAACGAGACTTTACAGTCCTGTTCAGACAGCTTTGTGACGTGCCGCTGATTTCTCTACTGGAGTCGCGTTTTCGAACTTGCCCCAGGCCGTTTGGTTTTACAGGATCACTTTTGTACCACATTCGTCAGTCAAAAGAAGCGGCAGGAAAGATATTTAACACAACAATGGCCGAAGACCTTGGTTATCACGCGCTGATACAGTCTGTGTGATAAGCAGGTAGGTGCAATTCACTCAGTGAACAACTGAAACGAGCAGAAGAATTGCCGCAGAGCCAAAAACTCAAAATAAAGGTGACTCAATACTGCTACTCAATGTACAGCCTCGTGTCCCTTTAAAAGTTTCGTCTACTACCATAAAATAATCTGGATCCAAGGTCGAGTTTACGTTGTTATGTAAGATTTATTGAACAGGAGTGCCAACACTTGTACTATCTCGTGGGTGTTAGATTGTGTCGATGAAGCGAATTCCCGTGTGCTTTATCGCCCCCTTTTTTTTTTTTGTGTGTGTATTTTTGTTTCGCAGGAGACGAGGCACAATCTCACGGTGAACCTGACCACGCTGAGAGTGTGGTGCTACGCCTGCGGCAAGGAGGTTTTCCTGGAGCGTAAATTGGGTCCTCACTCACCTAATGCCAACATCAAACCCCTCCCGTCGCCGCAAAACCCTGCTCAGGTGTGTGACACAGGCTTCCCTCTGTGTTTATCTCACGGCACGTATTTGTTGAAGTCATTAAGCAGGCCGATTGGCTGCAGATTAACACCGCTTTAGTTGCTCGCATATAGAGTCTCTTCCTGCCTGATGATAAATTCTCGCCGTTTATTCTCGGAGACAGTAGAGCTGCAGGTATTGATGTGATGATTTGTGAGATAAGATTTTTCTTGACGCCATCTGTGCTTTCGCTCCAGGATAGTGGCAGGGCCCCCGGGAGCCCGGCATCTCTCAGACTGCCCCCGAATGGAGGCTGTGAAGATCTGGACATGGAAACGGAAGAGGAAGACGACCTGCGTGCCAGAGGTGAGCTGACATGAAGAAGAGTCGTAATACTAAGGTGGCCGTTCACACCATGATGTCAAGTGAAAACGGAAAGCTTTCGTAGCCACTGAAAATGTTGCAGCATATCGTTCTCTGCACGTGTGTGGTTTTATTTCAAAAGTGGCCCAACATGCTAACTACATAGTTTTCAGCATTTCTACAGATGCATGTGGAAATGGAGCTCATTTTCAAAACCTTCCAGTATAAACGCAAAACTTTTCTGAAAAATTCAAATACAAAAAACGACGCGTTTTCACTTGAAAGGTTGTCGTGGAGATGGGGTCCAAAATACTGCATTTAGATTTTTTTTGATATTGGCCTTTTCGGTAATAATGCGCATACTGAACACTGATGCTCATCCTACAAATGCACAATCCTTAAAATCTGCTACCATTTAGAAGGGAAATAATCAAGTGTTCCAATCGTATGAAATTTATAGCCAAGGAACATTGTTCCAACAGAGAAATGAGCCTAAAAACAACTGTCCGTTCTTTTTATCTAGAGGTTATTTGGCCACAGTTGCGCCTGCAGGCAATGAATCCCAAGTGAACTAAAGTCCTGAGAGAAACTGTTTATTGCAGCCAAGTCACAGAAATGCAGTGAGCAGCACAACTGCAACTGTTCCACTGAAACAAAAAACCTATTCGGTCTATAAATATATCAAAAGATATATATAAAGATTGTTGTAGATTAAGCAGTTTCATGTTTTATCATAAAGCTTCTAATCAGCATTTAAAGTGCTGCTGCGGTAGTTACCTGTTTCTTCCCAGTGTTACCATTGCACCAATTAAAATCGTGTTCCTTTGAAGCTAGCGGGGGTGACAAAAAAAATGTAATTACATTTGATCATCTCTTCATCCAAGTCAGATAAAATTATAAATTAAAAAAAAAATAAAAATGCCTCAAACAGGAGCAAAGTAATCAGTTTAGTTCAAAATGGAATTAAGAGTGCTAAACCTCGGCATCAAGACGAATTTCAAAGAACGGCAGCTGATGGAACAACTTCCCAAACTATATTTGAATAAAATGCCACTAAGACAACCGTGATCGTCCTGAACATCTCCTGAACAAACTAAACTAAAGAATAACTCACTGTTGTGAGTCTGAAATGTCTTTTCTCATGCAGTTGCTGAAAATGGTCGAGTCGAGCCGACTGTGCTCGTTAATGCAAACGGTCCCCGAAGGAAGCACTAAAAATGGAAATGTCGCTTAGTGGATTAAGAATAGCAATAATAACACTTCCCCCACTGTAGCCACCAGTGCAAAAAAACCAAAAAACAAATAAACAAACCCCAGAACTGAGTGCGGTGGAGATGGAGACACAAACCTAAGGGACATATGTTAAACCTTGTGTGGTGCACTCTCTAACTTTGGTTATTTTAGTCCCAAACACAGATCGTATGATCAGGAGGGTGGAGAAAAGGAGCGCTGAACACTAACGTGTTGTGCAGACCTGGCCGGGCATGTGGAGGTTTACAAAACGTGAGGCGTGCCGGGCCAGGGGGATTCAGCACAGCTAAAGATGGAGCACAAAGGGGGGGGGAAAGGACGGCTGCATGCTGCCGTTCTAAAAACAATTTTCCTCTCTGTACGTTGGCTGATTTGCCCTACTTGCCTATGCAGTAAAGACAATGTCAAATAAGAAGGTTGCTCACTTTTACTTTTAGTCCGTGTGAATCAGCACCTTTTATATATATATCAAGAGATCTGTTGCATTATAAAGACAATAAACTGACCCAAACTACACAACCAGCTCATAGTAAATTGTTAGATTGCTATTACACTTGATTTCTGCACACCGTTGAAGACCAACATTCCGGATGGATTTCATGCAAACAAAAAAGATTCAATACCATAAAGGTTGAACAGGATCAGGTGCATTGACTGCAGGGAAGTGGACTGTTTGATCACAAATTGTATAGTTACCATTCATTTAAAATGATTAATTTGGAAGAGGCAGAATAAATGCAGAAGTTGCATTCGGGACCCACATTTGAAACCAACAAACCTTTGGTTACGAGCCTGCTCCTCTAACCTCTAGGCCACGGTTTCCCCTTTGCTTCAGTGTTAATGAAGACTCATGCATATACCGTTATCATAGATCGTTGCCACGCCATAACAACAACAGATTTTTAATCAAAGGGCTTAACTCGGCGTGAGCCCGTGAATTCACAGAATTTCCCTTATGCACATTCAAGTGCAGTGTAGAAAATGTAGTTTTAGACCCTAAACTGAGATAAGACTAATAGTTAAATGGTTAAATAGACCGTTAAAGACCTTGGGACAGTGGCGGCTACCCACAGCAGCTGATTTAATATCCAGCAGGCAGCCACTTCACCCCTGCGCCTGCAGTAAGGGGTAATCTCATAGATGGAACGTAGACGCTCTCAACCTGCCGATTTAAAATTTACGGGCGTTTGAATAGATGAGAGACTGGTTTTAATTTCCCCCGTGTGCTCTGTCTCCGCCAGGCCTGACGGGGCTCAAGAACATCGGCAACACCTGCTACATGAACGCCGCGCTGCAGGCTCTGTCCAACTGGTAAGACCTCCGACCTCCGTCATACCGTCACGTTACTCCCGTCTTAGCGCTCCTATATTTAACACGCTCGTGTTTAGTGAGAATTCTCTCTTTTATTCACCACCGTCCCGTTTGTTGTCGACTCTGGGAAAAGTGACGGGCGAGTGGAAATTGCTGCAGTGCATCATTCGAGACGGAAGAAGTGGCCTTTTGCAGTTCCCCGTAGGCTCTTCTGTTACGAATGAACACCGACTCCCGGCCGTGCTCGACTGTGACTTCTCCTTTTCGTTTTCCCTTTTACATCTCCCACTTTTTTACTGCCTCGTCGTCTGCTCTTGGAGTATTTTACTGTTTAGTGTGGTGCCAATCCCCGTGATTCATTGTTTATATTTGGGACTGTCGATGACTTTCACTTTAATTAGAGCGCTGCAGACAGTTTTATGACTTCGCTTTCGTGCTTGTTCCTTCGTTTTTCGTAAAACAATAAAAGCACAGCGAATCGCCTCTGTAATGTCATCCGCCCATGGGCTGGGATTTTGAAAGGAAAATTAAACGGATGATGGGTACAAGTCAGAATGGGGAGAGATGTGGGTCGAAATTTGCAATCTAAATCGTATTCCAAAAATAGTAGAAACTTGAGTCACGCCGCTGCAGAAGGCGGGACCTTTTTCTTGCAACTTTCCCTTTGATGTGCGCTTGTGCGAGCGCCACTTTCCTTCTGTTACCGTCGGGGCCATCATTCACTTCGGAGGACTTTTCTCCTGGCAGAGAAAAGGAAACACTCCATGCTTTATTCATCCTGCAAGTTGATCTGCTTCTTGCAAATTCCTGTCCGGTCTGTGTCCCCATCAAATAAAACTCTCAGAGCTATTTTTCTTTTTTGTTGGTCCTCCAGTTCTCAGATGTGCGAAGATTTTTCTTGTGTGACCCGTTACTTCTAGAATTTCTGATACTTTTTAGCCGCGTAAAGAAAAAAATATAGACCTAAAACAATTAGGACATATTAACTGTGGTTGTTATTTTATTGTATTTACTATAAACGCTACAAGAACCTTCCTTCAAGAGACGTTTAGATATACACGAAAAAACATTTGCAAACAACAAAAATTCGATGAGAGTTTCTGTATTTATTTAAATTGAATTTGTCAAGTGAATGACAGTCGGATGCTGTATTTCCAACTCTCGACTCCTCTGTTGCGTGCAGATATTCAGTAAAAGCCTGTTTGTGCCTTTACATGTGATGTGTTCCTCCTCTCTGTCCCGGGCAGCCCGCCTTTGACGCAGTTCTTCCTGGAGTGTGGCGGCCTGGTGAAGACGGACAAGAAGCCTGCGCTCTGCAAAAGCTACCAGAAGCTGGTGTCGGACCTGTGGCACAAAAACAGGTGTTTGCTGCCGTTTCCCCTTGTTTGGAGAGCTGAGGTTCAACTGTGCTCGCATCTTTTATTGAAATGGCGCTACAGAGATCAAACATTTTTTGATGCAACTCTGATCATTATTAAATTCATTAACTTCTGCACCTTCAGTATAGATGAGCTGCTTCAATCCTTTCACTGTAACTCTGAATCATCATTCAGAGAGTCTGAATAAATTGGAAGGATCAGTTTTGGCAATGTCAAAGACGAGAAAGTAAATGGAGAAAAAGAAAATTGGATACTCACCTTAGGTACATATACCTGAAAAATCTATCTCGGCACAGTAATGAAGTATCAAGACATCTTTACTTTCAACCTCTGCTGCAGAGTTTATATTGACTTGTATGTCTTTCGGAAGCATTATATGACTTTGATCTTCTGTGGTGTCTGAGTTGAATACCAATATGTTCAGAATATCCTTCCAACAAAACTAAATTTTTTATAAGGGCTTCTTTTATTTTCCCATTCTGTGTTGTGGTACGCTATGGCGTGATGACTACGTGTACCTTTTCTTAAACACTTGGTGTGTTCCTCCTCTTGCAGACCTTCATACGTTGTCCCAACCAACTTGTTCCAGGGGATCAAAGCCATAAACCCCATGTTCCGTGGATATTCTCAGCAGGTGGGTCATCCCCGATGATGAAATGAACTTGCAACACAAAGAAAATGACGAGCCACTCATCACAGTCTAAGACGTATTCAGTAGAGTTTTGCTTTTTCCAATAGTGTCAACGTGCCTCACGCTTGTGGTGTTGTTTCTGCGTCTGTGTGTGTATTCAAATATGTGTATTGATTTTGCTTCTTTTAATAATACATTAACAGTCATTGCCAAAGCTTTATCTTGGGCTTGAGTGTGAAATTGAGCTGAGGTGGGGTTGTTATTGGTTTGACCTTAGACTATTAGCTTATTGCGGATATGGAAAAGTCTCCCCTATTTCCCCTTCACTTCATATCACTCTTTTATCATTCCTTAAGAGAAATTGTATTGGCTGCAGCTCAGATAAACTGAACCCTCTGCCTTTGAGCAGAGGTACACACACACACACACACACACACGCACACGCACACACGGCTTAAGAGTAAAATCTATGTTTTGATTATAGGTCGTGGATTGAAAGCAAAGTTTGTTGCATTATGGCCATAAAGGGTTTGAAGTGATGTTAAACTGTATTTGGCTTTTGTCTGGGGGGGAAAAAAGGCATTTGTAAGCCCGAGTGGTGGGATGATAAAAGAGCCGTGTTCTTTTTGGCTTGCCAGTGTTTGTTCTGAGGAGTTAGCTGAGGAATATTCATTTGTCACGCCACGCTGGGCTGCACAGTCTTGAATTTAGCACTGCTTTGAATGAAGTTAACATTCCAGCTCCTGGGAGAAGGGAGTTCATTTGGTTTGCAGAGGGGAAATTAGATGCCTGTGGTTCACTAAGTCTGTGAACACATTTGTGAGCATTGGGTTTTTGGATTCTAAGATACGGGATTGGGACAAACGGGTAGGTGAGGCAGCTGATGCATATAATTTGGGCAAAGATTAGCGTTGAGAAAGCATTACTGTGTCTGTCAAACTTAATTACAGTTTGGAAGGATTACAGCTAAGACCCGAATACACATTTCTTTTAGAGATCGGGACTTAGGTGTTGTTTTCCCACACAGTGACGAGCAGCAACTCGACAGACAGAATTTATCATTTAGAATTCATCGGCTACGCCAACTCAGATTTGATCTGTTTCTTCCACTTTCAGGACTCGCAGGAGTTCCTGCGGTGCCTAATGGATCAACTGCACGAGGAGCTGAAGGAGTCGCTGCCGGAGCCCTATGAGCAGTCCAACGGCATCACAGTGGACGACGGCCCCGAAGAGGACAGCCACAGTCAATCGGACAACGACTTCCAGTCGTGCGAGTCCTGCGGCAGCAGTGAGAAGGCCGACAATGAAGTGCAGGTTGGAACCGTGCTGCCCATGGATGTCACCAACGAGGCAGAAATGCTGATTCCCGAGCAAGACGAGATCCAGGCGAACAGGGAGTGGCAAAAAGAGAAGAACATGATTAATGACCTCTACCGCTCCGGGGTTCACGGCGTCATGGGGGGAAGCGCCCGGGCCGACATGGACAAAGATGTCGACACCACCACGGAGACCACGCCCATTATCAGCAGCCAGGGGGCCCTCAAGGTGCAAGGGAGAGCCTCGGGTAAATACAGTGCAGAAGATACACGCTGGATCGTATTTCCCCGTCGTGATTTTATTTTGGTTAAAATTGTAAATGTTAAAGTCTTGGTCGTCTCTTCAAAAGATTGCTTTCCAGATATCCAGATGTCCAACAACACAAGACCACAAAGTCCAGTCCCCATGGAGGGACACTTTCCTAAGATGTCCAGCAGTCCCCCCAAGGCTGCGTCTGGCTGGCCCAGCCTGAACCCAGCGCATAAGAAAGGTAGAGTCGGTGCATAATCGCACTCGGCCATATCCGAATTGAAAGCTTAGAAGTTCAAGGACATTAGTCAAGTAACAGTATCTCTTGTCCATCTCCGCCCGCCTCATTACTTTACTGTAAGTCGCTGTGCTCATATTTCTCCGGGCTCTCTGCTTTCCCACAGCAGTGACCACATTCTCTCCACCAAAGAACAAGCGTCAGAAGAAATATCGCAGCGTCATCTCCGATGTGTTCGACGGGACCATCGTCAGCTCAGTCCAGTGCCTCACCTGCGATCGGGTCAGTGTGGCGCCAAAGTCTCTGGGATGTTTTGGTGAATCTGGGTGGAAAGATTGCTGATGAAGAATGTGCCATTTTGATGGAATTTATAAAAAAAACCCACATTTTGTTTGGAGAAATCAGTGTTGGATTAAGCCTTGAGTTTAAGTGAAGGAGGAAACTCGTGTTGCTTTATTGTTCTTTCTCTGCTCTCGTGTCCTATGATGTCGCTGAAGATCTGCAACATGCGTTTGCGTTTTTTTTTTGCGATTTGACCCCTTGTGAACCTCCGTCGTCTTTGTGGTCTTGTTGTTTCAGGTGTCTGTGACCCTGGAAAACTTCCAGGATATCTCGCTGCCCATCCCAGGGAAGGAGGACCTGGCTAAGCTCCACTCATCCACCCACCAGACTTCGCTGGTGAAAGCTGGCTCCTGCGGAGAAGCTTATGCAGCACAAGGGTGGATAGCATTTGTCATGGAGTACATTAAAAGGTTTGTTTATATCTGTCTATATTTACGTTGCGTGCGCTACTGTATATATATATTTACGTTTTCACGTTGGATGTTAGTCAGTCACCGCTTCGAGTAAAATCGCCTTCTGCGTTTCTGTTTTAGTTGGTTCTGGGGGCCAGTGGTTACGCTACAAGACTGTCTTGCAGCTTTCTTTGCCAGAGATGAACTAAAGGGTAAACGCGGGCGGGGGAAAAAAAAATTAAATACAAATCTTGTACCAATACAAATGTCAAGATTGATGTTTAAATGACTGTGTGTTTGCTGTTTTCCAGGAGACAACATGTACAGCTGTGAAAAATGCAAGAAGTGAGTAATTCTCTGGGCCTGAGCTGAGCATTGAACAAGACAGTCCTTTCTTTCATGGATTGAAAAATGACTGGACCTCCAGTAAAGGCCCTCTCCTTAATCTCCTTTCCTTATAGATTACGAAACGGTGTGAAGTTTTGTAAAATGCAAAGTCTGCCAGAGGTAAGCGGGCATTTCTCATGTTTAACACTGCGAAGGGACTCGAATTTTCTCCTCGTAAAGATGCCAAACATCCGCTTTCTCCAATGACGGCTATCGTATTCCTCTGCTCCAGATCCTCTGTGTTCACTTGAAGCGCTTCCGACACGAGTTGATGTTCTCCACCAAGATAAGCACCCACGTCTCCTTCCCACTCGAGGGCCTGGACCTGCAGCCTTTCCTGGCCAAAGACAGTTCTGCCCAGACCACCAACTATGACCTGCTGTCAGTCATCTGTCACCACGGCACTGCCAGCAGTGAGTCGGTCGAGCCACGCCCCTCGCCGCGTGAGGCCCGGGCAGCTGCCGTCCGTTGGCACGCGCGAATGTCCCGCATTCATTAGCGTGTAGATAAAAATTCACACGTACTTAGTCAGATTTGTGAATGCGGCTCTAACACATTCCTCTCATGTCTCATCCCAGGTGGCCACTACATAGCCTACTGCAGGAACGACGTGAACAATCTGTGGTATGAATTTGATGACCAGAGTGTGACCGAGGTTTCTGAATCCTGCGTCCAGAATGCCGAAGCTTACGTGCTTTTCTATAAGTAAGTCGACACACGAGAACGAGTCTTTCATATTAAATGATTATAAGCAGCTCACCCCCAATTTAAGATTCCCGGTGCCTCTTTGATTTTCCGACTTACCCAGTTGGTCCGAATAGAAGGCGAGTTTAATTTCCTGGAAATAGGTCTGGCTTTACATGCTGGGTCTCAAATGCTTTGGATGTCAGTGAGAATGTTAAGCCACGGGAGGAGCAGGTGCAGCCAGAGCATGAGAGTGGTGATAGCAGAGAGGAGATCTCTGTCAGGAATAGACTGAAGAGGCTGTAGACTTATTTAACGAGGAACCACCTGAGTAATTCATCAAAGTTGCACAGTTAAGCATGTATGTTTTTTTCCCCCGAAATATGAGACATGGGGCATCGCCTTATGATCGGTATCTTCTTATATTTGGACGAATACGGCTCTCTTAACTCCATAATAGTGGTAGTGATTAATGTGCTCTGTTTCTGTGGCAGGAAGAGCAATGAGGATGCGCTGAAGGAACGCAGGAGGGTGTCGGGCCTGTTCAACATGATGGAGCCCAGCCTTCTGCAGTTCTACATCTCCCGCCAGTGGCTTAACAAGTTCAAGACTTTTGCGGAGCCAGGGCCCATCTCCAACGACGACTTCCTCTGTTTGCATGGAGGTGTGTACAATTACAGATTTGTATTTATTTTTTGACTGAGAGGTCAAACTTCCATTTTTAATACGGTGTCCATAGTGAGTGGAAACACTGAACTGTGCCTTCTCTCTGAGCTCAGATTCTGCCGTCGTCTTATTTGACTTTGACAAAGTCGGCACAGCTGTCCGTTGACAGCAGGGCCAACTTCAAAAGGGGGTTTTACATCTTTTTTGTGAAGATGATCCTTTTCTCCCTTCAGTGAACAAAGAAGACTGAAAAGACCCCGAAAGGGTTGGTGCAGATCAAGTGCTTCTTAATTTCATGCCGCGTTCAGCAGCCTCAGTAAAGTTTCGGGGAGACGGAAATTAGGTTTGAACATGTAGATTTATGATAAAAGCCTTGAGCAGAGGATGTGTTTCACAGCGTAAATATACACCTATAGGTTGTTTCCAAGTTGCCCGCTATCGTCACATGATCTCATAATTTGTTTTTCCAGTATTTTTGTAGAATTGCGATGTGAAACAACTATTGCTTTGCAGCACGGCAGCCATTTATTGTATTCTCAATGCAGAATTGAGGGTGCAGCATCTTGATCCACTGTGGCACACCAAATGGAAAAAGTTGAAAGCAGAAGACTAAATTACCAGATCGTTTGTGCCTTAAATTATTATTATTATAAAAAAAATTGTGATTTATTTTGTATTGATTTTTTTTATTTTTTATTTCATATATAAAAAAAATAAACAATGAACATGAAGACCTTTCGACGAGCACAAAAAAATCTGAGAAAATAAACACATTGACAAAAAGACATCGTCGGTTATCAAAATGACCAAAAAAAGATATTAAGAAGAAAATAAATAAAAACAAAAAAAGTCATAATAATCGAAAAGATTACCTAAAGTCTGGTCTGACAATAGAGATGCACGTAATCCAATTTTGCCAATTTTCAATAAATGCCTCCTTTTGTGTTCTCAGTTTAAAAGTAATTCTTTCCATCACGGATCTTGAATTGATTTTAAACTCTTTTTCTTGAGCAGTAGCTTTTGTTGGCCCAGGGTTTTTTTGTTTTTTTTTAAAGAATAATGTCAGTTGTTATTGTAGTAAACTAAGATATTATTCTTGATCTTTCATCCAGTCTGTGAGAAGAAAAAGCTTTGGAAAAAAGAAAGTACTGGATATTTATAACTAGGATTTAAAGCTTGAGAATCTGTGTATTTCTTCTATTTCACGTACTTTCAGTGTTTTGGGCACTGCTCGGTATTTTCCTGAATGTCTCTCTTATGCTGATAGTTGGGTTTTTTTTAACGGTTTCCTCAGGTGTGCCACCCAACAAAGCCACGCTCATTGACGACCTGGTCGTAATGCTGCCTCAGAATGTGTGGGATCACCTTTACAGCAGGTACGCGCAGTGAACCATTATATAGCGCACTGCATGCTTGTTTATTTCATTCACACGTCGCCACGTGTACAGTATTCATTTTCACAATGTCTGGAAGGGTCACTCTGAGGAAGCTGTTTCAAGCTTTAATTACGGCTTCCAGCTCCTCACAGACGATGAATAAGAATAGACAAGAAAACCGTATTGAACCTGCTTATTGAACAGAAATGAAATGAATTCATTTGGTTTTTTAAATCCTGGTGGCGCGCCTTGGAAAGAAGATTGGAATGAGGTTGCACACTTGATCTTTGAGTTACTGTGCAGTCTGGAGGAGATTGCAGGCAATGAGAGTAGCGGTGGATCTGATCTCACCGTTGTTACTTTCCCGTGTTTGAAGCGTTTGTGTTGTGCGTTCTCTGCAGGTACGGAGGGGGCCCGGCTGTCAACCACCTGTACGTGTGCCACACGTGCCAGGTTGAGATCGAGAAACTGGAGAAGCGGCGCAAGTCTGAGCTGGACATGTTTGTCCGGGTGAGATTTTCTTATTTAATGTATATATTTGAAAGGCTGCGACACATAAATAAATAAATCCCAGTTCACTGTGCGTGAGCGAGCCTCCGTGCAGCCAGGACACCTGGCTGTGTGAAGCTTATTCTCCAGTGTATTTAACCGGTTGATGGGCTGCATGTGTTGGTGCTCTTCACCCCGGCTGGAGACGAGAGGTGTGAGTCTGATGAAAGCCTCATCATTAATGCATTGGGACAGATGAAGCTGTTATTGCCTGCTCAGTGTGCTCGCTCACACACGATGGCTGTTCAGAGGAGGTGGGTGTGTGTGTGTGCAAGAAGAACAGGGATTTTGTTTTGTTTTTTCCCCCAAAGAATACTGAAATTGGTGCAGTGTGGCTTTTAGAGCGTCTTCTAATTGGAAATAACTACCAGAGAGAATTGATTAGGTTTTCCATCTTCTCTCCTCTCAATCCTTTTATCCTCACTTAATTTTTTTCCCCTCTTCTCCTTCTTCTTTGCCCCCACCCCCACCGCTCTGCCCCTCCTATCTCCCGTCTCCTCCCCCCGCTTCCTCCCTATGCTCCCCTCTCTCCGCAGCTGAACAAGGCGTTCCAGGAGGAGGAGTCTCCAGTGGTCATATACTGCATCAGCATGCAGTGGTTTCGCGAGTGGGAGGGCTTCGTCAAAGGAAAAGGGAACGGTAATTGGACAGAACTCTTGCCTTTCCACACCCCCCCCCCAAAAGTCCTCTTTAAATGTCTCATTCAAAGGTTAAATGTTTCCCACAGAACAACAATTGCTGATCCATCACATAAGAACTACTGATTTCCAAACAAATGGCCACTTGGTGAATCTCCATAAATGTACAAAAAAAAAAAAGAGTCTCTGCCGGTGATGAGGAACTGCTGTTCAATTGAAACTGTGTCGTCCTGTTTCTTCTCTTCATTTATCTTCAAAGAGTTTGCTTTGTTCCCCCGAGTCAGGTTTTTACCCTGCTACAGCAGAGCGGAGCATCGAAATGCATTTCATTCTGATTCCTCTTGTTCTGAGGTTTTTTTTTTTTTTTTGGCTTCCCCTGCTTTGTATTGTCACATCTATTTATACCAGCTTGTATCTCACACGTCTGCAAACCTCTTTTTTTCCCTTGACTTCTGCTCCTCTAATATTTGTTGTCTGTCGGAGGCAATTGGGGGGAGCAGAAATCTTCTTTTCATGATATGATGGAATCATTTGACTTATTTAACATTGTTGCTCTTTGAACCAGTTTTTTTTTTTGTTGTAATATTTAAATATGAAGCTAATTGTGGTATTTCCCTCTTTGTTTTTTTTAAGATCCACCGGGACCAATTGATAATTCCAAGATAACAGTTAACAAGAATGGACATTTGACACTCAAACAAGGTACAAATATGACTGTATGATTAAACCTTTTCAGATGTGAATGCTTATTTTGAATTGTAACCAATTTTGCACAAAAAGTTGGGGATTGTTGTTTTTTTGTCATTGTAGCAATGTTATTTAGCATTGGATCTTATACCATTGGAAAGCATAATTATCCCTCTTTCAGATGGTGCTCAATTTGCATTTTTGGGATGAGTAGCAGAGCTAAGGATGTGGCTTATATCCATGAAAATTGTGTCAAATTTGGAAAAAGCCCAAGACTGTTTTTTTTCTTCCGTTAACCTGTTTATCTTTTTTGGAAGGAAAATGTTTTATTCTGTCTGGGTAATTGGATTCTGGTCTTCCCCCCCCCCCCCATAGATTCAATACACTTGCTGAGATCCCACAAATGCACACCCCTTACAAATAGATTTTCACTTGTTTAAGAAATCAAGAAGTTGGAATTTTTTTTTCGCGCAGTGATCGTGTTTTGTTTGCAGAGCTTCTATGAATTTCAGTGTTGTCTTCACATTAATCACGTTTGTCATGGTTTCCCCTGGCAGGAGCCGACTCGGGTCAGATTTCCGAAGAAACGTGGAATTTCCTCCACTCGATCTACGGCGGCGGTCCTTTAGTGACGGTCCGGCCCAACGTCAGCCACCAGGAGGCCGAGTCGTTGCAGTCGGAGGAGAAGATCGAGGTGGAAACGCGCTCCGTCTAAACAAAGCACTCGCCAGTAAACAAAGGAAAATGTTTGAGAAGTACAAAAGAAAAGAAAGACAATTTTTATTTTGCACTTTTTTTTTTCTCCTTTCAAAAAGCATCCAAGCAAAGAACCTCATCTGTTCTGCTACATGGTAGCCTTTGACAGAGGGAATTGATGTCTGAAAAAAGGTCTGCCATGTTGTACAAATCTGTATAAAGAGCTCTTAAATTTCTATTAGCACTGTAGTATTCATGTGTCAGGTTGTTTTCAGAACCAAGCATTTACATTTTGTGCAGCTAAAAAAAAAATTCCACTGAATGCCATAATTTTTTTTTTTTTTTTGACCAAATGAGCACACATTGTACGTTCACGTGTTGCTGATACTGATGAATCACAATACAGCTTGCTGTAGATATATCAATATATCACACATCTGTTCTTGTTGTTTGGAAATGTTGTCACTAAAAGGTTAGGAGAGCAATTCGTGTCACTCAAAGCGTTGGAAATCTTAAAGGTTATGAAGGGACTAAATGACTGAGTAGTCTCAGGAATGAAATCTGTGTTTCTTTGCACTGTTCTGTAGATGTACAAATTGGCATGACAATGTCTGGTTTGTATTTGAATGTACCAGTACTGATGCGTATATTGGTCAGGATTCAGCACTTGGTTATTTATGGGAGGAGGAGGAGGAGGAGGATGATGATGATGATGTGATTTCCTGTGTCAATAATACTTTTGTAGAGAATATGTGGCAGGCAGACTCTGTTAGGAATGCATGCTTTAACACTCAAATCCCAGTTTAACATCACATGTAACTGCATGTAAATGCAAAGCAGCTCATAAATCGTGCACGCAGTCCGGATCGGTCTTCACTGAATTGTACAGCTACAGACCCACGTTGTAGTATGGAATAAGCACCATCAGCAATCTGAATAGTCAAAGGCATTATTTTTGTGTATGGGCATGGTGTTGCTTCATGTGTTGGCCGATGAAGGGAGGGGGTGGGGGGGTCAACACAATGCTGTACTCCCAGGTTTTGCATATGAATAAGATCGATCTTGATTTCTGCTGGCTGACACTTATTAAAACTTGATGAAAACATGTTGAGCGGCTTGATTTTCTGTCACTTCTCGTGTTGACTTGGAGGCTGGGCAACGGGGAGGTAAAGGTTACATAAAAGACAGTTGCCGTGTCAGCGGTCGCTCGTCAATTAAGAAAAAAAGTGGCACCGAGACCGATGGCACAGAAATATAGAAGATAGTGTTGCATTTTTGAGGAGAGCGGCTGAGTCGGCTCGGCTCGGCTCACACACCCCGACTAGTTGACTGGACTGGAAACATGGCTGCGGCCGAACGTGCAGCAGATTTACGGAAGTGAGGTATGTGCATTTCACGAGCGACAAAAGCTGTTTTCGAAGTGTGCCTCCGACTCGGTTCGCGAGCCGGGGCGAACTGCAAAAGTTGAATTTATCAGCCCGCCGGAAATGCGTGCGGCCGTGGTGGTTTGCAGCACACAAATACAATCGGCAAAGTTGTGCGCGGAACAATCAGCTAGCCCGGCTAGCTAGTGTCAGCCCGCAGCGGCTAGCCGCTGCTGCTAAAACTGGTTACCAGCCGCTTGTTCTTACCGCTCGCCTGCTAATCGTGCTACTTCACTGCAAACGTGAACCTTTTTTAGACGAAAACGTCGCCCGGGGTTTGGATTTGTTTTGTTTGTGGGTCGTGCTGTCGGAGTCATCGTCTCCACGAGCTGCGGCGCAAGCTAGCGTGTAATGTTATTAGAGCGGCTTCACGTAAAACCGCCACGATTCTCCTCCGCACGATGCGGTAAACAGCGAAACTAGGGCTAGCTAAGTTGGCTAAACTAGTCGAGGAGATTTGGCTTCGCCAGCTCGCAAATGGACTTGTTGGCTCGCGGCGGCGCGCGCGCGTGTGGGGGCTAACATTTTAATCCCAGCCGCGCAACAGTCTGCAGGCTTGGGAGTTCGAAGCGTTCATGTTTTTATGTTTAGCCGCCGCGGCTAACGGTAAGTTAGTTGCTGCCGCGGCTAGCCTTGCTAAAACGGGTATGCTAGGTCAACTAAGGTTTGGCTGGAAGTTGAGCCATGCTAACGCGTAGCCCCTCTTCGCGGCACCCAGCTTGTTTTTTGGTTAAAGTGTTTTATTGATGGACCCGGGAGTTGTGGCGCTAACCAACCCGCCGTAAACCGCTGCTAACTTAACCGGCTGCACGTGCTCGCCAGTTTAAACGGCTTCCTCGTGCCTGCAACTTTTTTTTTTTTTTTTTTTGAACGTTCGCCGAAGCTCGCGGAAGGCAGCTGATGAGGAGCCGGGATGGTGCGATCTGAGCGGATCTCATCGGTATGTATTCCAGCACCGCTTCGCGGATCTGCTGTTGCCTGTAGGCCCAGTTGGAAGTATTGAACTGCAGGTCAGCGACAGGGATGGACAGTCCGAACACATCGCAGAGTAACAAGTTTCCCACCCTGAACGCAGCGGCGGAGGTTAGCCTAGCTGGTTTCTGTCAACAATAGCTTCCACACTCTCCTTGTTTATATGTTTTGACTTCCCAGCCTCGATATCTTGACTGGAAGCTGCACAGCACCATCTGTTAGAGCCGATCTGTCATGGTCACAGTGATGCAGTCAGCAGGTGCCAACATCACTTGACAACCAAACAAGGCTTCAGAGGGTCATTGGGAGTGGGCTGAAGTGCGTGAGGTGAAGATTCAGTATCGCACTGTCCAGTGTTTCCACTGCTTTGTGTGAGATCTAAAACACACAGAGATTTGGGGTTTGTTGTTGGCAACTATCCCTGTATGTGATTGGTCCAGAAGCCCCCCCCCCCTCCCAATGGTTTGGCTATTTTTCTGCTCCAAACCAGAAGATTGCAATGTAAACTCTGTTATTAGACTTAGGTAAGGAAGCAGGGAGGGCTGGATACACTGTGGACAGACCTCCAGTCCATCACAGGGCAAACACACAGAGACAGACACACACTCATATTCACACCAAGAGGCAATTTAAGGTCATCTCACATGCATGTTTTTGGACCTTCTCACTGTGAGGCATGAGCGATAACCTCTGTGCTACCATGTGGCCCACACACTTTTCACAATACTTATGATCCTGCTCCTACAGGACAAAACGGTTCGCAATTTCTGCACTGCAAACAACAAATACAATGTTCCATAACGTGTTCAATCCAGCCCCCAGGGTGACACTGTTAAGTGTGAAAATCAACAAGAGAGGATATTAAATTAAATTTAAAAAAAGACAAGTTACTTTTTCTGATTTATTTGCTGGGAATTGCATTGCATAGTGGTCATAACACTGACACCTGAACTCTTCAACACTGAATGCCATCAGTATCAAATTCATAAGAATTCAAAAGAAGGAATTTGTAAAATTTACAGTATTTTGCATCAGGAAGTACCATCAACTGTTTTCTCTAAAGTCTTTAACTTTTTATAGTTTTAAGAATTACATTTGAACTTTTTCTTAACGTTTTCATGCCTCTTTGCACCAAAAGAAAGGAGCAACCTGATTTTTTTTTTTTGCCAAATTAAATCAAGACGAACTCGATATCTATACGACACCTGGACTAAATTAAGTTTACTAGACATGCTTTGTACGAAATGTGGCAGGATTTTGAATCTATAACAAAATTGTAGTTGAACAGCTGGAATCCTGGTCACTGGCACCGCAAGATGGTATCTTGAACCTCGATCTCGCACATTGTCTCGTCTCCCCTCGGCATCGCTGTTAAAAACAAACATGTCGACACAGAAACTTCCAGGAAGCTATTTTCCTACTTCTTTTCACTGATGGAAATTAACCCATGTGGCATCGCGGCCTTCTTCATTGTGTCTGGGATAGTGTTAATTTGAGTGTTAGACAGTGTTTATTGGGAATTTTCTCATAGCAATGATAATTTGTAATGGAAATACCGAGCGTAAATGTTTCCTGTGTTTAACCATTAGATTTGTAACTAGCATTTTTAGTCTCTAGTCATGGTTCAGATCAGTTTGCTTCCATTCACATAAAGTCATGACCACATAAGTTCTGCAGATTTTGAGTTAGAGTTCCATGCAGGGAATTTCTTAGTCGCTTGTATTGCTTGATGACTTTGGCTTTTATTTACAGGTTTGTGGTAAATCTTTTCCTCTCCTACAACCTCTGTAGAATCACAGGCCCGTCTGTTTTGTGAATATTTCTTGAAAAAACAATTCAATCTTCTCCTTTAAATTTCGATCAGATCCAGTTGAAGCAGATCTTTGTTTCTATAATAGTCCCAGATAGCTGAGGTGTTCTGATCAGAAAGCATTGCACAGTCCCTATATTTTACCAGTCTGACCCTTCTGCAGCCTATGAAACTGGGCTGTATGCAACACTGCTCGATTTAATTGAAAAGTGTCCAAGTCAGCGACATGTTTGAAACGCCAGCATTCCAAATATCTGTAGTAAAAGCAGGACCTCCAGTAAGGCTGTGTCTGAAAAGTAATGTGGAGATGGCAGGAAAGCAAGGTACTTACTGAATATGGCATATATATCATCAAGCAGTTGGAGTCTTCTCGGCAGGGCCGATGAAAAAAGCACCTCTCGTGAAACCTTTGTTCTCCGCGACATGTTTAGTTTTTAGATGTCACATCAAATTGGTTGTAGTGAACAAAGCTCTGATGCTTCTGCCTCTAGAAACTCTGGTATTGCAGATCTTGCTTGAGGCCTTTGGGCGGTCGCTGCTTTCTCCTTGGAAATAGTTCCACAGCGGCACACTTTTCAGACCTTGGGTCGCGAATGCTGCTACATTGGAGTTGTGATCTGTTGTACAGTCTGCAGAGCTGGTCAGCTCAGGTTGCCGGTCACAAATTAATACAAAGAAAATGTTTTGTTAAAATCTGCCTCGATCTGATCAGGACTTCCCAATGACCTCACATCAGATGACCTTTGTGCTGCTGTGAGTCATCACCAGTTTCATATCAGATCTGGATTTCATTTGAAAGACACTTAGTTGCTTTTACTGACAAATTTGAGGAAAAAAATCATTCTCGCCTTGTCAATGTCTTTCTGAACATAGATTCCATAATTCAAGCTTTGTATTCAGCGAGTTAGTGACATAAATGAATGCACGTAAGTGACACATTTAAAAGCCAAAGGGAGCTCATGCCATTTTAAAGACCGAACTTCATTCACTCCTTTCGAAACAAACAGGCCACATTTACTCTTTATTTTACAGCATTCCAGTCATTACACCTGTCAGGACCATGCTACATTGGTTTAAGTCTGAACTGAGACAGGATAGTCCCATGGAATATTAACCGAGTGCTGAACTTTCCAACAGACATTTAAACTCAGCATTAGGCCTGATTAATTATTAATGTAAGATTTGCCAGTAAGTTATAAAACACGGTGATTATTGCAAGAAATGAGTGTTATATGTGGTTATTGAGCTCCACTATAACTCAAATAATTTTCACATCCTGATTATTATAATTTTTTTGAAGCAGGTCAGACGAGTCGTCGTTATTAGTTTTGTTGAGCAGAGTCTAAGGGTGAGTGCTCAGTGTGAATAACCGGCTCCCTTTTTCGTGTTTCTTTCTCTCCCTTGTATTTTAAGCATGGATAAATCACATTAGCTTTCTCAGCTGGAGTCTGTAGTGAAGTGTGAGTAATTTGTACATGTACTGTTTGCTTGGTCCAGGTGACTATTGTGCCGGCTCTCTCAAGGATTATGATCAAAATGGATTTTGATGCTGGCTCACTTCTGGTTGAGACAGTTCAATCTTACTATGTGCTAAAAGCAAGGTGCTGTCCAAGTATATAACATAAATTAGCTTCGACATTAGTTTTGACAAAGGTCACCCTCCAGATTGCTGGACTCGGAATTATTGTAAATGAGCACTTTGTCCACAATGTTAATTGATGCAATGCGTCTGACTTCAACTGAAGACTACAGTTACATCCGGCCGTGTGCTAAAGGACACCCAGTGAGATCATCTCCGGCTTAATGTCACTTTTATATGCCCTTTACCATGGCACGTTTTTTTATTGTCCTCTTTCTTAGATTTATTAGCTGCACCATGATCCAGAGGACATGTAAGTAGCAAGTTATCCGCGTGCGTGCGTGTGTGTGTGTGTATTGGCAAGAAATATTCTTGGGAATTCATCGTCTTTTAACAGAGACAAGCATTTCTTTGTGATCTCAAAAGATTCCTGCTAATTGTCTGCATGTTCCCATGCACGCATATTGTGGTTGTTGTTTACTGCACTCTCCGATCAGAATGTGGAGATGTTGGAGGTATTTTCTGCGGTCTGATCATTGGGGACATCTCGTTTACTGTTTGTTCGATGAGTTTTTATAGCATCATTGTTTTCAGTCTTCCAAGGCTGTGTATTTTATTTAATTTTTTCTTTATCTCATGTTAGGACTTTTGTGGTGCACAGAATGAGAAACCAGCATATTAAAATGGTTGTGATGACTAATCCTGCACCGGTAATCAAATCATGTTTGCTTCACTAGCATAATCCCATTAGATGTTTAGACATAAGTTACATTTGAATGGAGGTTATGTCTTATCTGTGAAATGAATTATCTATCCAAAATGCGGCGATCTAAGTTGATGTACTGCATGGTCACATTCAGACGGTGTTAAATTTCCAGTTTGCACTACAAGCCTGGATTTTGTTGTAACTCACACAAGGATATCTTCATCTGCAGGACGCCACAGTAACCCAAAGAGCGAGTATTGGAAGGCTTTGTTGTGCTTAGAATTGTGCCAGGAAGTTCATTGTGCGAATCCTTGTTGGAGTGTTTGACTTTGTGTATGTCCTGACAAGTTTTGGGAGGGCTGCAGCCCGTTAGCATTCTGGCACACCTGGTATAAAGAGATAAAAAAGCCTACAGTGTCTGATGACAAGCCTATGTCTGCAGTGTTATCTCTGCTGTATTGAATTTACCCATCACAATGTGGCTTCTGTGTCAGAAATCAGTCAGCCGGGAAATCTGATTTATTTTACACAGAAAACACTTTAATCTCTCCAGCCAGGTAATAAAAAATGCTGTCGCAGTGGCTGTTTTTTCCCCCCTATTTCTTAGATAGGTAATACGCCTTCATAAATGTAACCTGCATTACTGACATAAAGGCACATCATGTTACCAAGCTCATAAAAATGAACTTGAAAGCCTTTTCATTCATGAGTCATTTGTAGATTGAGTTGGTCATTTACATTGGATTGATTGTTGTCAGTGTAAAATTCCCTGCAGTTCTAAATGCATAGTCTTTGTAACCACCTGGTATACGACAGCGACTTTTGCCTGTGGACAGAAGGTGTTGCTTAGATACAATGACAGAAGAAATCAATACCTCTCTGGTGTGAGCTGAGAAATGACCCAAGCAGTATTCAACAAAAGGCTTCTGGAACATGCGTGCGTTTGTGACACCCCAGGGCTAATGCTCAGATCTGCTTTTTTATTTTATTAATTTGTCCTGCTATGAAACCAATCGCGTCAATACTTATTGGCATGTTAGAATTTTATTGTTTAGCTGGGTGAATTGGCTGTTTGGTCCTTAAGCAGTTTAATTAAGGGTCTGTTGGTGTTTGTCTTGCAGGTGCCCACATTCTGCTGCAGAGGAGAGCGCACCAGGATGAGGAGACTCTAGGCACCCGCCGTAGTATGGCCGCGTCCCGTTCCTCGCGTGTCACAAGGTCATCAGTGGGGCTCAATGGATTGGATGAGAACTTTTGTGGTCGAACTCTCAGAAACCGCAGCATCGCGCAGCCTGAGGAGACTCCAGTGTCGCCTCTTCCCAGGGCTCGCTCGCCCAAGAAGAAACAGGAGTCGAAGCAGGACGCCAAGCCGGAGTCGAAGCAGGACGCCAAGCCGGAGTCGAAGCAGGACGCCAAGCCGGACTTCAAGCAGGATGCCAAGGACTCCAAGCAGGAGTCAAAGCAGGACACAAACGACACCAAGCAGGAGTCGAAGCAGGACGCCAAGAGCGAGTCAAAGCAGGACACAAAGGACGCCAAGCAGGAGTCGAAGCAGGACGCCAACAGCGAGTCAAAACAGGAGTCTAAGCAGGACGCTAAACAGAACACGAAGCAGGATGAAAAGCAAAACACTCACACACAAGTTGACTCGCAGCCGACCGTGCTACATGAAAATGTATTGGACACCAATGCGTCTCCAGCCGAGGCTGAACAATGGACTAGCTCCAGGAAGCGGGGCGTGCCCTGTATAGAGAAGGACGTTAGCCCAGAAAAGTCAGAGAACTGTGATAAAGGGAAGAGGGCACAAGATTCTTTTCCTCAAATTAAAAGGGCCAAACGCTGCTCCCGCTCTGGAGAGTCTCAGGGACAGGAGGAGGACCACCCCGAGTGTCTGAAACCTGAAAGTCCAGTCTCTTTACCAGAGCTTAGTAAGGAAAACAGTTGTGAAGAATTACCCAGCCAAAACTCTGCCAACACAGATCCGGCCTCACCTGTCCTCGGTAAGCAGGCAGGTGAGCTGACGGGGAGGAAGGCAGAGGATGGTTGTTTGGAGTGTGATGGGGCAGCTCAGCCCCCAAATGATCACAAGGCCTCTAATGGACTCCGAGAAAACAAAGCAGAGCAATCCGGCACACTCACTGAAGAGCCTCGTGCAAATCCCACCTCTGCCACAAACTGCCCGTCTCTGCTCAACGGCAGTCAGACGGGGGCGCCCTCATTCCCTGACCCCGCCGTGCCTTGTAGAAACTCTGAACCCGGGCAGATGGAGGTCTCTGTATTGCCAGCCTCCTCTGCACCAAAATGTGAGGGTGCTCTGGTGGATCCTGTCCCCGAGTTGATCGTGGCTAAGGAACAGGAGGTAGAGGAGATGGAGGTGGATGTGGTAGGTGATCCGTTGTGTTTGGCTCATGAAGAGCAGGTGACGGAGAACCAAAAAGATGCCAATGGCCGAACTCCAACACCAGTGCAGGAAGTTGCCACTGCTTCCACCTCCTCCTCCTCCTTTGCCTCCTCTTTTACCATAAACATGAACAGTAGTCCAATCAACAACAACAACAGCAACTCAGGAGAAACTACACCCCCTCTAACAAAATCCCCCTCCCCCACAGAGCCCGAGTGCAACCCCTCGATATCCAACATGTCCCCCTCTTTCACAGAACTATATGAACATAGATATACTTTGCGGACCTCACCTAGGAGGGCTGTGTCCGGCGGCAAAGCCTCCTCCTCCTCCTCCTCCTCCAAGCCCAGCTCCCCTCCCAGAGACAATGGTCCCTTGAAGGAAGAGGGTGAAGTGGTGGTGGGGCTGCAGGAGGGCTGCCCCATGGAGGACGAACCTGTGTCCTCAGACTCTGTCGGCCCCTTCAGTGAGGAGCCAGTTTCTGTTAATCTTGGAGAGAGGGCCGCTGGTGAGGACGGTGGTTCTGTGGAGGGCAAAGAAGCTGAGGGCAACAAGGAGCTGACACAGAGCCAGGCTGCTGAGGAGGAGGAGGAGGAGGAGGAGGAGGAGGAGGAGGAGGAAGAAGAGGAGGAGGAGGAAGAGGAGGAGGACGAGCCAGACGTGTATTACTTTGAGTCGGACCACCTGGCTCTAAAACACAACAAAGAGTATGTGGGAGCCCCTGAGGGACTCTTTCTGTTGGTGTCGATCATTATTTCTCACGCACGTGGATTTCTCTTGTGTGGATAAAAACAAATCGAAGCTGCTTTTGAAGTGAAAAGGGATTCTCTGTTCAAAGATCACACTTTCATGAAAAAAAATATTTGAGTTCAGTGTTTAACACGCATGAAGGTAAACGTTGATTCACTTTGATTTGGGCAAAATATAAGCAATCACAATGACATGTTTGACCGTGGCCCTATATTGATGGTCTTTCATCGAAACAAATGAGACATTTGTGTGGCCGATGTCCAGGTTGTGCTCCCATAGACCGCATCAGTACAGTATGATTTGTGGTTCAGACGTTCCCTAGGAGCAGAGACGTTGCAGAGTCTTTACAAAAATGCCACAAGAGCAACTACTCCATTCTGTTGATTTATTTTCGAAAAGCACCAGTGGCGTTTATGGTTGCCATATGTGGCTGGTGTCCACCATAACTTTCTTACATATTGAAGTCTGTTCCAGCAGTTGTGCCCAATTTAGTGGAGCATAAAACTGCTGTTGCACCAAACTATATGAAATCCATATCACACACTGTCGCAGCCAAGGATTTCATCTGACTGCTGAACTCAGTCTGGTGGAGCATTAAGCCTGTTTTTCCTTGTGATTTCTTTTTCCCCTCCTTTTTTCCTTTTTTAAATCAAACATTATCTACTTATATGTCCATCAAAGATCAGTATAACATTTGGGATATACCACAGCTAATTCTCCACCTACATTTAAATGACTGTTTAATGTACTATTCACACAGGATTAGCACTTCTGTGTTTCCTGCTGTGCATTCGCATGGGATAAGCAAACTCTGTATTTTACATGAATTTACTGACCTTACATCCCGGATATGAGGTCCGTGCACGTCACAACATCCACTATTGTCACATGGTCTGTTCTCATCGGCGCAGCAGTATATATATATATATATATATATATGTCAAAGCAGCAACATAACTTGAGAACAGTGAGCCGCATTGTCGGGATAGCGGGCCGTCGGGGCGTCTGTGTGTTAAGCCTGTTGAAAGATATGCCAAGAAAAAAAAATGTCTTCCCACATGCTGCGACACATATCATCCATCTCAATATCCCCTGAAATTTCCCTCTTCTTCTTGATCTCATTTTACCGTTTCTGCAAATGGTCCATAGGTCTGTTGTTTGTAGCCACACTCCTGCATTTGCACCTAAAATGCTGCTAATAATTTCCATTGCAGCCTCAATTATTCAACCAGGAAGAAGGGAGAAAAGGCTGCATGATTTACAAAAACAAAACCAAAATAAAAAAAGACAAAAATACTCTTCTCGCTGAGAGGCAGATGTGCACAGGACTAGTATCACAGTGTTTGGCAAAATATGGTAGGTAATTTACAGTGGCAAAAAGCCACATTCACCATAGCCAGTTATATCAGTCCATGGAAAAATGAAACGTTTCATGATTTCATCCCATTTTTGATTCACCATCTGTTTGTAAAATCAGTTTCCATTTGTATTGGCACCTTTCACAGTCTTTTGTTGCATCCGTCTTAAAATTTTTCTCTCTGTTTGAAGTCAAATTCATGTTTAGCTTTTTTCATGAAATGGTTTCATGAAATTTCCATATCTGGTATTTGTTTTTATTATATTTTTGGATTTAAAGTCATTTTCATCTCACATTTTCTTCTTTGGATCTGCCCATGTTGATTGTTTTGTGCTGATAAAGAAAAATTACATTGACGATTCTTATTATTGTTGATTGAAATCACAATTTCTGAAACAATGTGATCTAAATACAATCAAAATAACAGTAGTTTTGATAAGCAAAAAAGAATCCCAAGCAAACAAACATGAAGGGATGTAGTTTTCTTCTGTGTTTTTAAATAATTTCTGACACAGGTACACAATGCTTTATGTTATTTCAGGACCTTTTTTCCCCCCCCATGAATGTTTGATAAGCATCTAAATAGAGCTGCAGTCTTATTGTTTAGTTTTCTCATGTTTCAGCATTTTTCCACCTTACGCCTGCTGCTGTGATTGTGTGAATTAAGTGCTTGGGGGAGCGGCTGGATATTAAACATGACTGCTGATGAGATGAGTCGTTTTTCGAGGAGACGGATTTCTCAGTGTTTGACCTTTGTTCGTGGTTAGCTGTCCTGCAAGATGGGATGTTTATGGTTGTGGACAAGTCCCACGCTGTGCTCCCCAGCCCCTCTAACTGCACTGTGGCAGCGCTGCTGATTTGTGCCGTTTCTTCGCAGCAGGACGGGTGCAGGGCTCCAGGAGCTTTGAGACGTGATCAGCTGAGCCCCCCCCCCCCCCCCCCCTTGTCTCCCAATGTTATTGTTAGTGAATGTTTCAATTTGTTTGGATTGTGGATTGAGAGCAGGATTTCACTACTCTCCTGTTACAAAGTAATTCAATCAGGTTTCTGTGACACGCTGAGGTTTGGATCTGGCTGAGTAAGGGGAATTCTGAAGCCTGCGATCAATGCAACTTTGGGAGTCACTTTTAGGAAAGCATGACGAGGCATTTCCGAGTTGCTGAATGTAGAGAAATTGTACCGAGGCGTGATTGATGATGCAAATACAAAATGCCATGTATTTGCATCTTTGTGTCAGTTTTGTGGATTTTGACAAATGTCAATTTGTTTACAGGCAGGCTCCAGTTCCTATCAGGCTTTAACATGGTGTCAGTGTTGTTCAGCCCGGCTTTCAGGTCAGTGGAGCTCAGGCCCAGTAGGTGGCAATGAAACACCAGTGTTGTCCCTGGACAATTGGAAGAAGTCCAGAATGATGGTCCGTCTCCTTTTCATTTCTTTAAAACGTAGTAATGCGCGGCTCATCTGGGCAGCTGACGTTGGCGCAGCGACTGCTTTTAATCAGAATAAAACCTCCGTACAAAAACGGTGAAGCAGAAGTTGGTGTGACACTATTGCAGAGCAAATACTGTTAAACACGGTTTACTCATAATATTTAACTTGGAGCATGTTTTAAGCCCTGGCAGGTGTTGAGTAAATAGTGTCGTGTGCATTGATTTTGATTCATGTCGTGTCAGAGGAGATTGATCCGCTCCGCTGAGCTTCACCTGCAGTACGCTCTAGTCAGGCGGGATGCTGTGACATAGATTTAGATTCCGTCAGCCCTGCTCACACAGTCTGAGTCAGTCCCACACTTAGTCATTGACGGCGCAGTTAGCAGTTCTCCTGTTGCCCCAGAGTGTGTGAGTGGAAAGGTCAGACTCGAAGTGCTGAAGGTGATGCAAGCCCTGCACAACCTGAGTGTTTTTCTATTTACCTGTTCTAAAAATTCAGCTATCCTATCATTTCGTTTGCCGCCGTGAGAGTCCACGATGGGGCTGCAATGGAGAGGAAGCTATTTGAGTTGTTTGATATTATGGCTGCTCCTCTAAAACACAACGACTGATTATAGTTGCACGGATAAACAAGTGTTTTGCAAAGCAGGTAGAGAATGTAAAAAAAAAATAATTGTGTTTTGTGCAGTTGTTTTGGGTCTCGGCAGCTTCTTTGAATTATGCATGGTCTGTGGGCTAAAATCTTGATGCACTGCAGCATTGCAAGTGTCAGGTTAAATAATGTAAGCAGTCCCCTCCCTCCACCCGTGTCTAACCTCGCTTCCCTTTATGTCAGTTATCAGAGACTGCTGCAGACCATCGGAGTCCTCGAGGCCCAGCGCACACAGGCCATCCTGGACCTGGAGACGCTGGCACGTCACCAGAGAGAGGCACTCTCCGATCCCATCAGCTTTGTGGAGCAGCTGCAAAAACAGGTAACACAAACGCGGACCAGTCCAACCGCAAAAAAAAAAAAAAGGTTTTAAAATCCAGAACGGTTAGGGTGCTATGGTAAATGAACAACAAAGCGAAAGCAATTATTTGCAAATATCACAAAGTCCATATTTTATTCTGGGTAAATCCCAGGACCATATCAGATGTTAAAACGGAAACATTTGACCATTTCATAGAAAATGAAAAGCTGTTGAGATGGAAGCAGTATGTGGTTTAGGATCATCTTGCTGAAATATTCAAGGACTTTCATGTAAGAGATGTCACAAGGTTGCTCTGAAGCCTTAATGTGCAAGGCCACACCATAGGCACTAATGCAACTACATACTAACGGAGATGCGGGCTTAAGAACTCTTCACTGATAATGTCCAGGAGCAGTTTCCCATTATAAAGCTTTGGCCCTGAGAAGAGGGATTGTTTAGTTTTAACTTAATTTGGTGATAGCCTCGTGTACTCTGTTCCAGTGGTCTTGTTGAGCCCGTGCAGTGATTTCCAGTGGAGCATTATATGTCGGTTATGTAGTTCTAACTTCCAGCCTGGTCTCTTGCACACATAGTAAGATGCTTTCTCCTGATTGCCTGAATCTTTTGAATGTATCCTACATTATAAATGGTTGGGTAACTCTTCCCAAAGTTGCTCAATTGGATTGCGATTTGATGCCAAAGGTGTGCCAAGAATATCTCCTCTATATCACCAGCAGCCCCAACCGTTGATAAAAAGCAGAGCGGAACCCTGTTTTTATGACGTTTACCCCTAATTATGACCGTACATTCTGAGTGTGGCAGCGCTAATCAAGATTTATCTGACTAAGCGATTTCCACATTTTTCTGCAGCTCAGTGTAGGTGAGCGTGTTTGAACTGTAAGCCTCCGTTTCCTGTTCTTACCTGACAGGCGCAACCTTCTGCTCCCGTAACCCATCAGCGTCAAGGTTCTCCTCGTGTTGCGCTGCCGGAGACGAGTGATTTGCTCCATTTTCATTAGCTTAAACCAGGCAATTCTCGTCTGGCATCGACAGGATATTTTCTCCCAGAGAACTGCTGCTCACTGGATATTTTCTCATTTTCTGACCGTAGCCCATATAAATGGCTGTGTGGGTGTGTGTGAAAGACTCCAGCAGATCAGCAGTTTCTGGAATACTCTGTTCAGCCCATGTGGCACCAAAACCAGGCCACATTTAAATTCACTTTTCGGCCCCTTTCTCAGCTGGCCAACTCGACCATGTCTAAAGGCCTAAATACATTGAATTCTCGCCAATTGATTAGCTGATTAGAGTTGCTTTAACAAGTAATTAAATGTACCTGATAAAATGACTTGCGTGTATATGTTTATTGATAGATGATTAATAGTATTATTATCCTTTTATTTTGGCGGTTGAGTAATGTTCACAGTCTGTGTTTACAGTCTGTGCACTACTAATGATAAATGAAGTCTGGATGATGAATATTCTACAGTGAACAGCCAGACCACATTTATCGACGTTAAATACATAAAGTACACATTGGTATATGCTCATAAATTCAGACAGTTTTGTTTGATCGGATCACAGATGTTTTCAGTCCGGAGTCGCCTGAATTTCACTGGACGTCGTTTCCAAACTTGTGTATTTATGAGTGTTTTCCGTATGTTGTTTTAGCAATGTTTCACGAAAGTTTATTTTGGATACAACTACTCCATTTTATACTCGACTGAATTCCAAGAAGTAAACTTGGTGCGGTTGGTTTTGTCATGTTGTTTGTGTCGACTCTTAGCCCTCTGTGCATGCACGGGATGTTTTGTGTATGCATGAATTTATACCGCTGTGGTAACCTCCTTACGGTGGTAAACAAGAGTATTTGACACCCGGCAACCATGGGATAATTTGTATTGATCAGTTCAGCCTGAGCCCCACCGTGAATCAGTCACCTGTCACTGCTGTTTCTTCCCCCGGACCACTTTTGACGACCCCGACCGCTGCTACTCCCAAGATGAACTGCAGTGTGATTCTGACTCCATCACTCAGTCACCACAGGCCACGTCAAACTCAATCAAAATCTTCATCCCTCTGCAGTTTCTTTCTTTTTTTCTGTTTCTACCATCAATTTTACAGCCTAAAAGTTCACTTGCTGACTAGCATAACCCAAGCGTCTGCCTAGTGAAGTGAAAAACACAGATTATCGCTTCATCATCGCGCCTGTCAGTTGTCACAGTGTTATGGCTGACGTGTGTAAGGGCTTGTTTGAATTATGTTACCGATGGCTCATAAAATAGAGATGATCTGCTGCTTGAGCACATCTGAAGCTCATTTCACTGAACACATTGACGGCATACATTCATGTCTTGGTTGACCTTTGACCCCTGGTTCGTGTGGCTCTCAGGTGAATCTGGGCCTGCCGTGTCCTCAGCGCGTGGTCCAGCTCCCCGACGTCGCCTGGGAGCAGTACACCTCTGGTCTCGGTGACTTTGAGAGGGAGTTCTGCGATAAGAAGCGCAAAACCCGGCGACTAAAGTTGATCTTCGACAAAGGCACTCAAAAATTTCTAAGCACCTTTTTTTTTTTCCTTCTTTCTTTTTAATTGGTATTTTAATAAATTAGTCAATTTTAATTTATTGGTTATTTGTATTAATTAATCCCCTATTCTTTTGTTTTGTTTCTCATCAATAGAAACACCAGAGAGACTCCTTTGTCATTCCACTTCAGGTTTGCCTGTAAGACCAAAAAGTCCCCTTGAGCCCAAAAAGGAAGGCGAAGGCGAAGCCTCCACCGTGTACTCGTCTTTACCCACGAGCGACGCCCCAGAGAATGGCAGACAAACGCAGGTATGTCCAAAGCGTTATTACTGGAACGATCTCTACAGACACACGAAGCCACAGCTGCCGTCACAGTTCTACCGCAGGTCGCCGCGCAAACCATCAGGCTATTACCGTTTCACACCTCCGCCATCCTTGTCTCCTTCATTCATCCTCCTCGACACGGTCAGGCACGTGGCACAAAGGACGGTATCTATGGAAACCCGAGGCGCACGCCTGTCCCGCCCCTCCGATCGCGTCTCATTCTATGCATCCGTTGCGTGTTTTTTTTTTTCCCCCAGCGTCGTAACTGCAGCGAGTTGATTCATCGGTGGGATGAGACGGTGCAAAGTCGTTGGCACCGAGCAAACAAGTCCTTGATTATTTCTGTTGCGTCCCCTGCTTATATTGCACGAGCGCATTTGCATTTCCCCAGACGACGCTCCGTGAATTTCAACCGGATTTGTGTTTGTCAGTCAAAAAGACTCGCTGTTTTTCCTCTCCGTCCTCCCAACGACACATCTCCAGTCACATCTGACAGCCCGGCTTTCTCCGTCAAACTGACGGCTCGGCTGCGCCAGGCACTTCACATGTACAAAATCCCTCCACTTGGTGGCGTGCCCATTATTTTTGTCTCGTGTCAATCCTTTTTTTTTTTTGCATGCCTGTCACTTTGTGTGCTCTCGACAGATGATCAGGGGGAGGATTTGTCACCCAAACAAGCCTGACACATTTAACCAGCTGTGGACCGTGGAGGAGCAGGTTGGTGTAACGAGTATCTTAAGATGTTTCAGTAATTTTTGACGTCGCCGATGTGTTTTGTCAGGGGAGTTGTTTAGTTTGTCATAAACCCACGTGCATACAAAAAAAACATAAAAGGTGAAGAGGCAGTTTGATTGACCTACTAAAACCTTTTTATACTATTTGGTTGATCATCTCTCCCCAAAGTGTGATTGATTTTGCACTCGGGGAGTTTGTCCTCGTGTGGCGTTCACACCACGTTTGTTGTATCTCGTTAGAGGAAGTTGGAGCAGCTCCTCGTCAAGTTTCCGCCTGAGGAAGTAGAGTCGAGAAGGTGGCAGAAGATTGCTGACGAGCTGGGAAATCGAACGGCAAAACAGGTGACGAAAGAAGAAAAATTGAGATCAAGTACAAACAATTACACAGCTGCCAGACCCCCATTTAGATTCACTGTTTGTTGGACAGTTGGGAGTGATAAAGGGAGAGTTCATCACAAACAACTACTGCTATGTCACCTACCAAACTTATATTTTTGTGCTTTTCTTACCTTGTTGTGACACTAACTTAAATATTGCCATGATTTGACCCCTCCGACCTGCTTGATGATACACGCGCTTCAGGTCTTCCGTTTGAAACAATCTGCCGTTTTCCCGTTTAAACATTTCAGGTTGCCAGTCGAGTTCAAAAGTACTTCATCAAACTGACAAAAGCTGGTATCCCCGTGCCTGGAAGAACACCCAACCTCTGCATGTACACTAAAAAGGTAATGCTTAACCCTATAACCACACTCGCGAACCTTCTCTTGGTATTAAATATAGTCCGTATTTATTTAAGTGAGAGCTGGGCAGCCAATTCAATTTATGAAGATATCTGCTGCTGTGATGATGAACATGGGTTTGGGAAGAGGCGGGATTATTTTTTCTCCTTTTAAGATGAACTTTGTATTAAAATGTGACAATGAAAGATATTTGAAACAGGAAGCAGGATAATTGAAACATTGTGCTGCAGCTTCTTCGTGAATGTCAAATAGCATATATGTATTCATATCAGTATGACCATGATGAGATAAAAAAAATTCTCAGCGTCGACAGTTTTCAGGCACCTGTGCTGTCATTTTACAAAAAGCAGAGCTCCAAGACTTTTTTCCGAGACATTATTGCTTGGATACTTCTCACACATCATTTTTACTTACCGTATTTTCCGCCCTATAATGCGCACCTAAATACCTCAAATTTTCTTAAAAGCTGCCAGTGCGCCTTATAACCCGGTGCGCCTTATATATGGACGATTGTTCTACTCCAGGCTGCTATTTGACAGCTGAACAACTACAAGCTTTTATTTTGACAACTCTAACTTTGCAACCAGATCTTCAGTGCGGACGAGACTCCGCACAACACCTTAATCACTCATGGTTGCACACCAACGTTCTAACAAACCAAAATAAACTAAATGAAATAATTACTCCCTAAACTGGGGAACATAAACACAATCAACACCAAGCCCAACAACGAGCCACAATAACCTCCAACAACACAAAACATGAATTTGTCGCTGCAAGGCATGATGGGACATCATGCCTTGCAGCGACAAATTCAACCTGAGCTCCTCAGTGCAGCCGATAGAAACTCCCATAATTCATTGCAGCTGTTTGTGGTGTTTTAAATGCAATTATTGGGGGTTATATTTGGTTTGTGGTGTCGGTAATAATTGTGTTGTGTTGTGTTTTTGTTGCTTAGTTCATGTAGTTTAGTTTATTATTATTATTATTATTACCGGTAGTTGTAAGTTGTCAACCAGTAGTGAAGAAGGTTTTGTGTGTAGTGTGGTACTGGCATAGGCTGCAGGTAGGACTATCAAAATAAAGCGTGTGCACCTCTCTGGGTGTTAGAAGCAATGGAAAATGTAACGTAATGGCTTTGAGCTATAAATGTTACTGACCACTGGTCTGTTCCATGCGCCTTATAGGGCGGTGCGCCTTATATATGAATGAAGTTGTAAATTATGTCAATCAATGTAGGTGCGCCTTATAACCCGGTGTAAATACGGTACTGCTGTTAACAAGTAGTTGTAATTGTCTGATTTCAAAACAATAGTCTGCTCTTGAAATGACTCCTGCATGTTCTTCAGGCATCCAGTAAGAGGCAGCACCACCTCAACAAACACCTGTACCGCCCATCCACCTTCCTCACTTCTTACGAGCCTCCGGTCTACATGGATGAAGAAGACGAGCGCGTGGCGTATTACAACAGCGTGCAGGATCCCTCTGCTGATGACTCGGTCAGTCGTGTCTCTGCTTCCCAGACACAACGCGTTTCACTCCCTCTGTTCACTTTGCTTTGCGCCATTTGCTCAGATTCGAATGCGTCGAAGCATTTTGCTACAATCAAAGCTTCTTGGTGCTGTAAAAAGTGGATGAATCAGAGGCGGCGGCCAGAATCTGCTCCCTTCTCATTTGTGCCGCGCAACTCAACTGACGCACGCCGTTATTCAAGCCCTGGCATTTCTTCCTCTCTCTTTTGATGGCAGTAACCTTTAAGTAAAACCAGGTCGCGGCACCTTGCTGAGAACACAGGCTGCTCTCTCCATCAGTGCCTTAACAAAACCTCTGACACAGCCTCCGCTGCCGGCGCGGGCCACAATAAGCTTTCAATTTAACAAGTTGTCCTTTACCTTGGGTGTATTTGCAAAAAAAGGAATGAAAGACTGCAGAGTGTGTTGGCACCTTAACGAGGCTGTGTGAGCTGAGGAGGGAGTGATGGGTTTTTAGAAAACAAATTGCTGGACTTGGACCTTTTCCTTTTTTTTTTTTTTTCAACCCATCTCTCTAAGAAAGTCGGTTTTGTGTAGGTCAGAGTTGGCAAACTCTACAAAGGTTTTCACACGAGTTCTTTCAGGCTGAAAGACAATCTGTGCTCTATATTCCGCTCTCTGTTACAGAGGAAACCTGGATTGATGTTTATGGATATCGCTGCTCGTGTTCTAAAATTAGACGGATCAATACTGTCTGAAAACAAGTCTGAGGGCATGACACACTGAGAGGATATCCTTATCGGACTGAAATCCTTGGAGCGGTGTCTTGATGTTTGGTCCGCGCTTGTCCTGATGCCTATCGCTCCTCCCTTCTTGTGATCAGGACGAGGAGAGCATTCCCCTGGAGCTCCGGAATCTGCCAGAGTACAAAGAGCTTTTGGAGCTGAAGCGGTTGAAAAAACACAAGCTCCAGGAGATCCAGGAAGATAAGGCTGCGGTGCAGCACGTCGGCTTCAAGGTGAGGACTCTGCACCGCCGTACTTGTCCATGTCGACTGTACGACCAGGTTCCAATGTGTTGCTGTGTGTGTTTGTAAACTACCCCAGTTGTTCCCCACTGAATAATTGATATTTTGTGTCTTATATTTTGACTATTCCATGTTTACGCTGCGAAATGGAACATTGCAAACACTATAACAAGTTATTAAAAATCAATTAAGAAAAAGCTGAATTTATACCTGCAGCATTTTTAAATCTTGAGATTTTTCAGACATAAACATTCGCCAATTGAGTGTCAATCAAAATGATGGAGGATATTTCACCGGTTGCGTTTTGGTGGATATTATATGTACTTGTGTGCTGTTTTTGCGCAGTGTGACGTCTGCGGAATGGAGCCCATCCAGGGAGTTCGGTGGCACTGTCAGGATTGTCCGACAAACAACGCGGTCGATTTCTGCTCCAACTGCTCCGACTGGTGAGATCCTCCACCCCTGTGATATATTGAAATTTTTTGTAAAAAAAAAAAAAAAAAACTCTCAAAAAGAGTGTAATTTTTTTTTTGCTGCATCAGTTTATTTCACTTTGAGATGTATCCAGATTCCTGTCAGTCCCTGTGAGAATAGGCCAGTCGGTGGGTGCTCCAAAGATCTATATGCCACGTTGACTGAAAACAAGGAGGGAGGATTCTTTGCCTTGAGCCCTGGTCGTCCCCATATAAGAGGGTCTGACGGTAACGTGGGCGTCCCAGGAAACAATAGGCAATTGTCTATAGAATAACAAAGATTGTAGGCCGACGTGGCCAACAGACAATCTCGAACTGCATGAAGTCAGTCTGTCTCAAGCTCTGCCATTACCGCCCTTCATCGCCTGGTCCATTTGGAAAGTATATTTCATGGGCACAAATAAGATACTCCACTCTGTTGATCGTCCTACCAATACACAATCTCTACAAATGTGGCACCTTTTTAACTTACTTTTTGTGTGTAGTCTCTCTGACTGGCTGTTGAATTAAGTCACATTTGACTGTAAATCCCGTATTGATTTTATTGTTTGGTGACTGACATTCTGGCTCCTTCCAGCTTGTTCAAGACGGAGACCCACAAGGCGACCCACCACCTGGAGCCGGTGTACCAGGCCCAAACCTTCCTGGACAGAGACTACTGTCTGCCACAGAGCACGGGCTACAACTACCTGGACCCTAACTACTTCCCCGCCAACAGATGACAGGGTCCCCGGCGCTCCTAGCTCCAGGCTCTCTCTCCACATATCCCACAGGCCACTCTGTGCATGGCTCCATCCTCCAAGTCCAAGTTAACCGCTTAACCCGCCGCCAGGCAGGACGGCCAGCAGCAGGCGGCAGACAGCCGGGGGCCTCCGAGCACACCACAGTGCTGCTGGTGGGTTGGGAAGGGGGCTGTTAGTAACTAACCTCCCTGACTTGGGCAACAGAGCGGCCATGTTGGCTCCTCAGAAACAAGGCGGGGAGGGGGGTGGCACCCGCCCCACCTCAGCCAGGTTATTTAATGGATATGTGATTTGAAATGATACACTATTTAAAAAAAAAAAGAAAAGAAAGAAAGAAAATGACAAAAAAAAACAACAAAAGAAATCAGAAGGCACACGACATTCCCGAGCTCTGCGGCACCAGGAGGGCTGTCCCACGTTCCTCCACCCCCACCCTCCCACCCCATCCCCTGACATGAGTTATCTCCCCCGTGCTGCTCGGAGGGCGGAGAGTCGACGGATCAGCGTGGTGACGCGGCACCCGACAGAGATGTGTTGTTTACCAGCGTGTACTAGTGGACTGAGCTACACATAGGTGGTCTGTATGTGTGTACGTGGTCTCCGTGTTATGCAAGAGTGGAACAAAAAAAAAAAAACCCAACAAAAAAAAAAACCATAAGTCCTAGCTAGGTATCTGTAGATTGACTATTTATGACTCGTAGTGTTCTCGGCAGGAGTTTGGGGCCGCTGCGGGAGACGTCCGGCAGACAGGCCTGTCGAACACAGTGGGCGCCGTGTCGTAGCACGGAGCCACTCGCGCACACCGTCACACAACGCTGCTCTACTCATTCACCGCGGGGACACACACACACACGGACGCGCGCATTCATCTCATTACTATTCCCTTTGCTCTCGCCACTAAAACATGTCTAACAATGAAGCACTACGGCCCACAGAGCTTCCCGAAGGAAGAAAATACACAAGACTTGTGTTTTTGGTTGCTTTTTCTTTTCCCTCCCCCAATGTGTGCCGTTGTTGATCATGTTGAGTGTACAAGTATATGGTGAAAAGTGGAAAAAAAAAAAGTAGCCAGCGCTTAGTTGCTGTGTGCCATTAAAAGAATTAAAAAGTAAAAAAAAATAAAATAAAATAAATCTTGTTTTGGGGAGGGGGGAGGGACCCCTGAACGTGGCCACAACCTCACCGTTCCTGTGTGGCTCCATCGATCGACTCACATTATTGATCCGGTCATCATGCCTCTAGTTCTTTAATTTTGCAGCCCACTATAAAAGTTCCATTTAAAAGATTGTATTTTTATTAATCTATTTAAAAAAAAAACCAACAAAAAAAATAAAAATGAAGAGGTCGTCAGTCGGTGCCTCTACGGTGGAACAACCCACAGTTTTATACACATAGATTTTGTTGTGCTTGAGTAGACACCATTTTGTATGGTTTTCGTCTCCTTTCCTCACCCCCTTCGCCCCGCTTCAATATCTGTGTATAACAGTCTGTTCTTATGTAAAAAAAAAAAAATAATAATGTAAAAAAAAAAAAAAAATGCTAGAGGAGAACCGTGGAAATAAAAGTATGTGAAAATAATGTTTTCACTTTTGTGTTGTTCATCTTCATGATCACTGGCTTTATTATATTGGTCACTTTTATTTACATGTTTAGGGTAGTTAATATGATTGGCAAATGTATGAAAACCGAGCTTCAACTGGACACACACAAAAATCTAAACACAATCCGACATATAACTTTACAACACAATACACTGACTTTGAAATGTATGATTTGTGTTTATTTGAATACTTAAACGGATTGTCTTCCATCATGTGGTCCTCAGACAGGATCTTGCTGAATCAGTCTCTTTGCGGTAAAACGGTTAAACAAGATCCTAAATCGAGATGCAAAGTTCCTGTCACATCGACACCTCGGCGTTAAAGCCGAGGTGTTAAAGTGGTGAAAGGTGCAGAAATAACGGCAGCTGATCGAATCTGAAAGGAGACGTGATGAAAAACCTCAGAACAGGATGTTTGAATGTGTATCAGATGAAGAGAAGCTCTTGGATTTCTCCTTTGAATGGCAGATCGTTTATCACCTCCTCTACCAGCGGAAAGTGTGAAATGTTCACATTAAATGCTCCTGTGGTTTCAGACTTTTTTTTTTTTTTTTAATTTGATGGAAATCAATTTTGAAATGTGATTTTGTAAAGAAGATGGGAAACTAATTCTCCTGTGCTTTTTTTTTTTTTTGTGCGTGTCTCTGACACTGTGGACCTTTGCAGGTAAAGGTCATTTGATGATGCTGTGCATGATCTTTTCTTCAAGGAGGATGTAGAAAACTATTTTGTTCATATTAACTGGGAGAATATTCTGCTTTTCTCCTACAATACAAACGTATTGGATGTCGCGGAAGTTGGCGTAGGTGTGAGTATCTGTCATTCACTAGCTCTTGGTGGATGGATGAATGAATGTGCTCTTGTTTTTGTCCCTCCTCCAGCAGATGGAGCCGTCAGATCACAGTTGACTCCACACACACCACGCAGAAACGCTCCCTTTTAGCAAATGCACTGGCTTTATTGTGAATGTGAAATACCAAAACTCAAACAAGCACCTGCACGATGAGCTCGGAAACATACAAATGCAGTAACCTTAATACGCTTACATTTGTTTTTAATGCTTTTTTTTTGTCTCTTTAGATTTAACACACAAAAAAGGCAGTTAAGCTTAACTGTAATTGTTGCATGCTCGTTATATGGTATAAAGCAAAGTGCTGTGGGTAAGAGCATGAGCGCACGCAAACATTTCTACTTGATTCAGCTCAGCAGATTTCACATGCAACATGCTCTCAGTCACAGCAGGGAATGCTAACTTCTCAGTACAGTTATCTGCTTCGGTATGGCAGTTGGCAGCATATATTGAGGTGGATGAGAGAGAGAGAGGGAGGAGGGTGGAGGCAGTGGGTGAAGCAGAAGATGACAACCGGAGTTTAAAGCAGAAAGAAGGTTCACTGTTTGCAGGTGAGACATGCATGCCACTGGATTCAATGTGTGAGGTGATATGGGTGAGTCTCCTTGGGGGTGGGGGGAGGTGGGGGCTTCAACAGGTGGGTCTTCTGGAGATTGGCGGGTAAACTGTGAGAAATCAGAAGGTGCAGGACGACTCCATCGACTGGCAGATCTGAGCCGACACTTCATCCGGCGGCCTCTCGGCGTCGATCTGCAGGAAGAGACGAAACGCGGTGAGGCCCCTTTTTTTCCAGGAAAGGAAGACGATGACGGTCTGTAACTGTGGACAGACGAGCTCAATACCTGCCGTGGCATTTAAGCCCACACATAAACACTCCAGCACCCCGTGTGGCATTTCGACGTTCAAACGGCTCATTTTTAAAGAGAAGGCCTGTGATTTTTTTCCTCCTCACACTCACTTCAGTGGAGCCATCACCGAAGAGAATAAAGCTCACGGCACAGAGGACTTCACTTTTATTTATACGCTTCATCGTTTGACAGTTCGGCAGTTTGTTCACGGTCCAAAACTGCTTTTTAATTGCCTGTTCACTTTTATCATACTGAATTAACAGAGTCTTTACATTCAACGTGTATGAAACAATAGAGAATCAATGCAGGTGCTTCCATACATTGTTATGTTTTGAGTTGTTCGCGTTTAATATTGGTCTATCGTTAACATACACCTGAATGATTAATGCAAGAAAAGAAAAAGTGGAATTCGGTCTTGACTTCTCAAACTTTTAGAGTTCATCTGTGGGATTATGTGCAGGGATGTATGATATGCAGAGGTAACTATGTATTAACACGTCATTACTCAAGTAGATTTTTGTGTTTCGGTTACCATTACTTTAAGTATTTGCTTTTTTGGGAGGATTCTATTTTACTTGTAATGCATTTGAACAGAGTCGCCTTTGCTTTTTCCTCCTCACTGAATCATCATCAAAACCTTCTGATGATGATTTAGAGTTACAGTGAAAGGATCAAAACTAACAGTTCTCTACACCGAAGCTGCAGATGATTGACAAAATGAAAGTGTCATTGACTTTCATCAATAATGGCTGAACACATTCCACTTCAATAATACAATCCCTACAAAAATCAAGGTTATAAATGCCATTCACGGTGCTTCATCTAAAGTTCAGGAAATCTGTTTTTGTTAAATAATTTAGATTCCGACTTTAAACTATGCTGTTAAGCTAAATCCTGTCATTACTGATGATTAAACTGCAGAGAGACGTTGCACCATAGCAAGAGTTATGTCTGTCTGCACATCTGCATTCATACTCTTTTATGCTTCAGTACATTTTTAGAACTATTTCATTTACTACTTTTACTAAAGTATTTTCCAAACATCAACTTCAGTAAATAATCTACTCGAGTACTTTGCCACATCTGAAGATTCAACTCATAAAAGTTGGTCTCTCAAGTTTTTCCTTGGTAAAAATTGTATTGTGAAGCTGAAGTATACAACACAAAGCCGTGTACGTGCGCGTGCGTGTCTAAAGTGGCTTTCAGTTGAGACAGTGTGGATCTATACGCTCATTTGCTTAATGGACTCCTGAGGCCCTAATGGTACCGTGTGCAGGAGCCTCTTGCGTTCGTAATGATCCGCCACGGCCTGGCTGTCGTCGCAGAAGCTCTCCACCCTCCTCTGCAGGTCACCCGGGGGGCCGGAGGGTCTGCTGCGACACTGCAGGCGACTGGACATGGTGTCGGCCGAGCAGCTGAGCAGGAGCACCACGCTGGGTTCCCCCATCTGACGGAGGAGGAGAGAGTTCACATGGTTTGATCCCCGTGTTGGTTTCTCAGGTGCGGAACATCTCGTCGCATTAACTCTGAGTCGCATTTAAACACTCTATGGTGGGTTCATTTACTCTTGTTTGAAATGTTCTTTTTTTTCTTGCCACATGTCTGCAGTCTGCTGCTCTGACCTTGGCATCGTACTCTTCAGCCTGTCTCAGGTCTCTGGGGAAGCCGTTAATCACCAGACCTTTTCCCTGCCGGACCGACGAGGCCACCGCCTCGCACAGCAGCTCCAGCAATGCGTCCTGTGAAACACAAACACATAGACACACACACACAATTAGTTACAATGGACACACAACTAAAAAAGAAGAAATAACTATTTAGTGAAGTTCTACAAAAGCTCCAATATATCATGAAACTGAATTTTCTTTTTAGGTTTCAATCAATGGGGAAAAAATAGCCCATGCATACAGAATTTCTGGCAAATGAACACTTTAACATTCAGTTGCTTTATTGTCATTGTCATAAATACAACAAAAGAAAAGTGCATTAATGGTTGTGAATCCCATCACATCCCAAATAGCCGTTATAATAATAGAGACCAGTGCAGGCACAAAATGCAAATTGTTCTTTTTTGCAGCAGCAGCAGCAGCAAGAGACACGAGAGAATCAAAAACAGGGAGTACATGGTCAGATTGTGGAGTAATGTTGTTGCTGAAGCAATGCAAAGTCCAGTTCACAGTTATTGTATTGCAAAGACCCAGCAATGGAGTTCAAATGACTATATTTGAAAATAAATAAATAAATAAAAAGTTTACCAAGAAACACAGTTAGATCATAAATTACTTCAATTTGCACAATATATCTGTCGTGTCTGACTTTCACAGTTGGCTAATTGCACAACAGATGTGTCCTTTAAAGGAATAATGGTTTCACATGGCTGTCACTGTTTTCTTCAGTGGCATATGCAGGCACACACAAGCACACACACACACACACGTGCACACATGCACACACAATCATGTTTGTTCAAAGAAGCTTACCATTCAAGAAAATAACTTTCTTACAAGAAGAGTCTGCCAGTGACGAACGATTAGATGTGCTGATTAATGGTAAGACTCTCCCACCACGTCTGCCTCAATCTCATTTTTGAGACTAAATAATGCACGGTGGAGCTAATATGTATTTTCAACGACTAAATTTAAAATTTTAATTTAATAAAAATGGATCAACGAATGAAAACCAATGAAATAAACCATGTTGTCCCACGAGGAGTGTGATAAATGTGACAGTTGTAGGCAACAAATATGGAACGATTGTAGCTTTCAAAAGGAAATGTTATAAAACAAGAGTGCTGACCACTCAATCAAGCACTCCCTTGCTTTTTAAAAATATGCTTAGTTGCTTGGTATTCAATATATTAATTTATTAGGGATACATAAACTAAAACTAATAATACTTGATTAATCTCCTAATTCTTTTCCATGTGAACCCATCCTACTTCTGTAGGATGTGGTGGGCAGTCACACCACCGCGCTCCTGGGAGCTGATGAAGGTCAAGGGTCAAGCTCAGGGACTTACAGTACTGACCTCTGCCGTATAAATCCAACCTGCACACTCCTGATCCCAAACCAGCTTCTCTAAACATCCAGAACTCCACTCATCAAACACATGACGCAAGCACTCAATTATGATTGTATAAAATATATTCACTGTTTTTGTGCACTATTTCCAAGTTCTTACATTATTGGCTTTATGACATTCAAAATGGCCAATATCATTACACTGTTGGGTTTTCCTGTGATTTGTGTAATTCCTCTCGTATTGTGTCAGAGTCTGGAGGAAGGCACAAGAAGTTTGACTGACGTGTGGTGGGTTTAAGTTGTGCGCATTCTGAACTGACATGGTTTCCCAATTTAAAGTTATTTCTTCACACTTTGGAATAATTTTAATGTTGGTATAAAAGGAGAGTTAGTTGTGTGTTTGCTTTAAGATTAAAAGAGCTTAGATTGGTGGTGGAGGAAATGAAATGTCTCTTACTTTAATTGAATTTTGTGTGAATGTTTAATTGACAGTGGAAGAGTGTTTTTGTCTGAGACGTCTTCCATCATCTATTTAAACTATTAGTTGGTTATCCCTTGACTTCTTATAGAACATAGCAAATCATTTCTATACAATCATTATATATATATATATATATATGCACACACACTGTACGTTGGTTTAAATCCCTGAAAACTTTTGCTGGAAGATTCCTGATTTAATTTAAAATGATAGGGTGAAAATGGTTTGTGTTAAAAATGTGTCAAACACATTTTAGCTCATGGGTGACATACAGCTCAATTTCAACTCGAGTGGGATGGAAGTTTGACACATTTTTGTCGTGACAGAGAGTATATGTGATGGAAATTTCTTTTTTGCCCACTCACAAATCCAAACAATGAGCACCGATGTAGCCATCTTTAACGGCAGCATCACTGACACCCCAGCTGAGGTCTCAGGGTTGTGTTGTATCCGCCACTGTTGGGAAATAATTTATAAAATCAATGTTTTCTTTGAATTTATTTTGACCATTTTTTCAGTGGTTTGGCCACACTGGAGCCTCTTGTGGGGGTGTTAAATGCAGGATGATTTGTCTTAGTAATGCGTTTTGTGCCTTTTCGTTTAGGGTTTCCAACTAATACAACACTCAACGTTGACGTTGAGTGGCGTTGATGTCCTTGCTGATTGGATTTTAAGCAGGCGTTGAAGCGGAAACGCAAAAAGCACTCGACAACCATCATGGGTTGTTCAGAGGCTTACGGTGTGGCTTCATGAGGATGTGTGGAGGGGGAGTACTGCCTCTGGTGCTTCTTGTGAGTTTATCATAGAAGAAAAGTGTGGAAGCCTCTTAGCCAGAGCTGCATTGGGAAATGCCTAATTTCAATAAGAGATTGAATTGTTCAGTTTCTAATACTTTATTGTGGTGGACATTTTCTTCTTGATTACTGTCTGTAATCATGCTGCATCTGCTTGCTGAGTTTATTAATGGTTGCTTGACATATTGTAGCGTTTATTGCTGCCAGTTTTAATTGGTCTTTTGTCCTCGTCAGAGCTGCAGCATTTTGATTTCAGCTGTTGCTGTGGGTGATTTTCTCCTGATGGGTCTCTGGTTGACTTTGTTTATTGACTTCTGTAGTGTGTTTGCATGTAACCATTACTGTGGACTACTGTATGTGGTTGCACTGATTTGTATTGTAAGTTGTCACTGTTATTCACTATTTCATATCTCACACATTATTGCTGACGGGTGGAATACATTTCCACAGGGATCATTAAGCACATGGACCAGCGGAGATGGGAATCTAAGAGCCGGGATGATGGAAGACCCCTAATGGTGACTTTAAGCAGCCATTCACCTACTTTGTCTTCAGGTAAGCGGCTAATAATGCTCGTAGGCTTATGATACTGCTTTCTATTTACACAGTGCAATCACTCACTTTATAATGAGAGTAAACTGGAAACCTCCAGGTCTGCTTTCTTCCACCGTCGACATGCGGCCCCTCAGTATTTCTCTTCATTAGAAGACAGGATCTTGTATTACTCGAGTTGACCCTCACTGAACTGTGCACTCGGTTATATAATGGTCTGGCTATAAAAATGCCATCGTGAAGTTATGAATGATTCTAATATCCAACGTAACCGACTGCAGCCTCCGAGGTTACCATATAATAATCAATCAAATCTCCAACCGAGCACTGACTTTCAGGGAAAAGCTGTTGTTTTAGACTTTCTTTTTTCAGATTTAATTAGGTCAGAGGTTTCCAACATGGGTCACTTTGGGGGAGTGTGAAAGATAATGGGGGTGAGTTTGGGTGAGATTTTGCCTGTTGTATGAATAAAACGTGCTTTTGTAGCTTGGAAGGACAGTGTGTATTCACCAGTGTTGAGCTTCACTCAGGGCTTTTCAATTAGAGAAGAGGGTCAGCAGCCTTACCGAGAGATCTATGTGTACGATACCTGCTAATGTATATTCTTTACTGCTCTGTGAACTTACAGCTGAGCGACCTGGGAAGCACCCTGATACATGAAATGGTCAATTGATTTGCTGAAGTGAAAAAGCCATCAAGCCTCAGAATTTGCAGGATGTGCTTTTGAGATTTCTTGAGTTTTTTTTCGCTGTGTTGGTGTGAAAAGGGGAAAGGTTAAGTGGCGTCACCTCTTCACAGTGACTACTCTACTTCTCTGTTCACGATGAATAAAGAACACTCATTTGCTTCTTACATGGACGTTTTGCGGATGAGGTGCTCTGTGGCTGTGAAAGAAAGCCAGAAATTCCAAAGAAAGCTGAAATTTAAATCTTAATGACGGACAGAGCTGAGTCACTTGTTTTTTTTTTTGTTGTTGTGTGGAAATATATTGAATTTGTTTCTCTGTATATTATACAGTACATGGATTACTATATGGTTTACTGAAGGGTTTAATTTGGCCCCTAACAACACCCATGGCGGTGCAGTGGTTAATGCTCTCGCCGAACATCTGGGTGCAAATATTAACCAGGCTCTTCTGTCAGGAGTTTGCATTTTCTCCCAATGTGTGAGTAGGTTTCCTCCCGCAGTCTGAAAACAGGCAAAACAAAAAAACAAAGTCCTCTCTCGTTGATTAAAATAGATTTTCTTGTTGTGCCACCAGCTGTTTCCTGTGCCTGTACTGACTGTAAGGCCATATTTCACGTATTTCAACAAGAAAATTAGATGGCACCTTCGCTGTTGCCAGGCAACACTTCACCGAGTCAAGTCGAACTCTCCCAGTGTCATTTTTGTCATTAAAACCTCAGCAGTGAGCCACATGCAATCACATTTTAGATTAAACTCTTAACTCTGATGTGGGCGATATTTGTGTTACAGTGGCTTTCGTAATATGTCCTGCTGTAAACCTGGAGAGGTGCGCTTCAGTAATCCCACTGTGGGATTATTCATCTGTTCTTCACAGACATACACACACAGAGTCTCTATATAGCTGGTTCATTCACATAGCATAAAAAAAAATAAGTGCTCTTGTTGCAGAGCACATGGGACATGACCTTAATGTGCAGTAAGAAGCTTAGACAGCTGAGCCTTGCTTGAAAGCTGTCGCTTTCTCTACCGGGCAGACGGAAAGTTCAAGTAAATCTGTGCGTGGGAGTTTTTCATGTGGCCGGCAAATTCACAGAGCATCGCTTTTATAATCTTCCAAAAATGGATGGCTTTAATGTTTCCGATTATGAGTTATTGTTTTCTATTTTTGATCCTGTTGTGCGAGTGTCCTTTTTTAAAGGGACAGGAAAGTAATGATGAAAGATGGGTGTATTTTCTGGCTTACCTTTAGTAAAACACACACTCATGGAAAGCTTTGACTGTCTTTATGTATGTGAGCATTAAAAAGTGAAGCTGGGTCGTTGCACTCTTTAGATTTGTGTCGTTTAAAAAAAATTAGTGCAGTAATAACAAATCACATCCACCTCCACAGAGCGGGATTTCATCCAGAACTGAATCAATTAAGGCAAAACAATGAGATTATTATTGATTGCCTTGATAACGCTAGGTCTATTTTATAGCACTTTAGATAAAAACTAGTGAAAAATATCTGCTGCCCAAAAACAATTTGCTGATTGCATTCGTGTGTATGTTTGTGTGATGCTGTCGTTTTCAATGAAATTAGATCTCAGAGCAATGACTGATCATTATAAGTGCCTATTTTTCTTCTTCTTTTTTTTTTTTTTTTTTGCAAAATGCAAATGGGGAAAAAGTGTGTGGAATGGAGGACACACAGCTGTGGAAAAACATGAAAACACAACAAAACACTTCAATGTGTCAATAGAGACATGCAAACATACGTCAACCAGTGGGACAAAACATGAGCAAATGAGCATGGTCAAAAGAAGTGTAGTTGTGTGTGTGTGTGTGTGTGTGTGTGTGTGTGTGTGTGTGTGTGTGTGTGTGTGTGTGTGTGTGTGTGTGTGTGTGTGTGTGTGTGGGTAGAAAGTGGTCCAACAAGGGGATGGAAGCAGAAACAACGGTGAGCAGCAGCAACCATAAGGGTGAAAAGAAAGGCACATCTGCCCTCGATTGAGTCCATCAGTTCCTGTAAGGGTTCCCAGGTGATACCTGCATGTTTGCGGGGAAACCATCACATTGCAGTCAATTAGTCCTGCGGCTGCATGAGCAGCTGAGGCGCTGCACCGGCCCAGTCCCAAAGGACTGAAGGAGAGACGACGGGCACCACCCCTCTGCTCACACTAGTCCCAAGGGGGCCGGGGGCAACTGTTTCTTCATTCTCGCACACACTCGCAGCAACAACTCTGAAATCAACCTCAAATCCAGTCGGTTACGAACTCTATTTCCACATTCATCAGGTACAGAGCTACATTTTTGTTTAAAACTTGGATTTTTTTTTTGTCTCTTCTGGGGGGAAAGTCAAATATTTCACTCAGTTTCACATATTTTGCCGTCTACCAACTGTCTGAGAGGGATGAATACTTTACTAAAGTCGGGTTGGATTCTGTCAGTTTGCTTTGGAGCTGCGGACAACATGGCTTTAGGGTGTTTTTAAGCCTCACAAGAAAGGGGTGAAAACAATGAGCCAATCTTCTGCTGTCAGACCGCTTCACAACAAGCCGCGAAACTCTGCAAACCTCAAAAACTAAGACGGGAGAAAATCCTCTGCAGGTTTCTCAATGCAAGCAAACTCTGTAATTTCCATTTATTAACTGCAACTTAGGAAAGTGATCCTTTTCAATGTCTATTTGTATGCCACTTCTTTCCACGTCGAGTTTCCCCAGTGGATCGTCTCCTTTCCCTCTCGAAGGTGGCCGTCTTGACTGCCAAACAGTTGCTGCAGGTTAAAACGGAGCGAGGAAGGTCATCCATCCATCCATCCATCCATCCATCCAACCACTGATGTGGTGATGTTGAAGTATCTGCCAACTGTATCCGTGGCAGAGTTTGTTTGGAGAAAGACTCTGACAGACGGGTTGCCAGAAGGAGACGCTTCTGTCCGTGGGGAAATTGTAGCGAAGAAGCTTGTAAGTTTAAAATTTGTTGCTGCGCTCATCATATCAGGTCAGAAAACATGGATGAGTAACACCCACTGCTGCGGTGGATATACAAGCATTAAATCAAGTGTGACTTTTATTTCACTAACTATAAGAGTAATCCGAAATGAAGTACAAACCGCGAGGGAAGAAGTCATAAATCACAAAGATTGCTGTAGTTTTACTGCGTCGTGCGGCTTTAACATTCCCTTCAGGCTTTTGCAGCAGAGACGTGGTGTCGTGTGCTTGAGAATGGAAGCTTGCTAATAATGACACGATAAATTTTGTCGTAACACACCGACATTGAGGCTCTGTTGTTAATACCAACATAAATTAAAAAAAAAAAAAAAAAAAAAATCTATATATAGTGATAGTGATTTTTAGTCTGTTCTACTAAACATAGCTGTACAACAAACTCTTGCTTCACGTGTTTATTGCACTCTCCAATACACTATTGCAGCTGTTTGACGTAGCAGAGTTGTCAAAAGTACTCTCATCTTGACATATGTATCAAATAAATAAACTTTTTACTTTTTGTTGAAACCAAGACTTGGCATTTAACCTGTCTCAATGTAATCACACAATTTATCAACTTCTATGGCTTTTTGGCATTTTGGACAACTTTTTTTTTTTTGTAAGTTTCATGAAAGTTAGGAAAAGAGATTTGTTCAAATGTCAGATGTCCTGAGGGAAAAGCACTCAAGTAGTCAATCTTGTAAAATGTATTGTAATGAGCACAAACGCTCCTCTGAGCTGATGCTGATCATGTCTCTCTATTTGTAAAACTGCTCTCATTGGCAGAAGCAAGAACAATTCAGATTCAAGCAAGCCAGACAAATATTCATCTTCTGTATTGCTTTAATTTACTGCTAATAATAATTCTGTTATTTCGATGAAATTATTCAATGATAATGTTTTTGTTTCCTTAAAATGAACTTTTGAAAACTAAATGCGAAGGAGGACTATAGACCCTGCCATGTTACATTGGAATGATTCTCTCAAATACCAGTATGGACAAAACAAACATGGGATCTTTTGCAAGTTTTATGGCCACTATAAATTCTCCTACTTGGCTGGCAAACCTTTTAAAAATAAAATGCAAAAAGATGTTTTTATGTCCAGAAGGGTTTCAGTAATTTGCTAAAACAGCTCGACTGTAGTCTGGGAGCATTTTCAGCACCGTCAGTGTTGTAGTGTGTGTTCCTGGCAGCAGGGTGGTTCACGTGGGATCGACTCTAAATAAACCGCAGTGATGAGAGAACATCGAGTGTGACTGTTTGACTCACTTATGTGTTTATAACAAGTTTTGACAATAATGGGCTCAGAGGTGCAGATATATCCAGACTCAGAGGCACGATTTTCATCCTCTATGTTGAGAAAGCAGAGAAAACTCTTTGCTCTGAAAAATTAAGAGACTGTTTTTCAAAGACCAACGCTCTAAATCATTTCAGTTAATAATCATCTTCTGTCTGCTGTGGCAAACTGTGAGCAGACAGAAAATCGAAGGACATTTGTTACACATGGATGCCGATCAATAACTGCAATTCACTCCGGTGGAGTATACACACACAAATACACACGCACGTGTGCAAGCCGCCAACACATGTTACCATGCATTATGAGCACAATACATTGACCTACATTCATTCCCTGCAGACATACTCTAAACTCTACTTGCATAACAGGTCATCTTCGTTTCTTGTTTTGTTGTTTTATTTCCTATTGAGTTTCATCTTCTCTCTGTGTGTGTGTGTGTGTGTGTGTGTGTGTGTGTGTGTGTGTGTGTGTGTGTGTGTGTGTGTGTGTGTGTGTGTGTGTGTGTGTGTGTGTGTGTGTGTGTGTGTGTGTGTCTGGAAACTGCGTCATTACTCACATCAGTGTATTTCAACCTTGGTCCTTCACTCACTGCTCAACCAGGCTCTCACATGCTCCAGTTGTTTTCTGTTGAAAACCTCCAGGTTACTTCCAGGTGCAAATCTTGAATGCTATCCTACTGACTATCATGCCTCATTGAGTGCATTTTGATTGAAGGAAGAACCAGGTCGATTTTAGTGGTGACCCAGTTCAAATATAATTGTTACGAATGTTAATTTTGCTCTATATTGTTACCTGCTTGGCCTGTCACTTATAATGACGAGTGCATTGTGGAAAATTGAGTCATGGCAGTTTTTGGTTTTGGAAAGTGTAGCTTGTTGTTGTCTGGTTTCGTTCTGGTGCGATACTGCAGGTGCATGTGAAATGAGCGCTGTTCGTCCAGTGTGTGCTGAAAGAGGAGTAAACGGCCACAATTCTGCAACTACCAGCAGTCTCCAGCAGACGCAACCACAAAGTTAGTCAGTGAAACTCCATAATCAGCCAGGCTTCTCAACTACGGTTCCGATGATAACCTGGAAGAAGGTAATGATAAGGTGCCCTATCTTAATTTTCATTCAAATGATGAAATTAAATCATGGGATCATCAAAGTTAATAAATTAATAAAGGCAGTTGATCTGGATGTGGGATATGGGTCATTTCCCTGTGTCCGTGTCTACTCTTGCTGGAGGTCAGAAATCTGATTGCTCTTGTCTGAAAATGTAATGGTTTCTCCCATTCCCATAGGTTAGTGTGCAATCGGGTAAAGGTACACACACATACACGTATCTATATATAGGCAGTATATACAGTAGCTTTGAACATTTGAAGCGATGTGTGTGTGGTGTTTTGATGCTAAATGTCACTGCCAGGCAGTCAAGTTCAGTTAAAATGCCTCCATACAGCCCTCATTATCAATCGCTGGCAGCAAAATGCAACACTGCCCATTATCGCTTCAGTCCTAATGAGACCTGTGGAAACTGAAAATGAGGCCAACCTATGTGTCACCTTTACCTAATGCACCTGTGATTTGGATTTAAGCCTCATTTGGTGACGCTAATGTGTCAGGAGATGATGTGGATTAGAACAAATGTTCTGTATCTTCATTACTTTCAGGAGGAAAGAGAAATACTCAGAGAGAGAGAGAGAGAGAGAAAGAGAGAGAGAGAGAGAGGGGAATGAAATGCAGAGCAACAAACAGTCATAACAAAGCCAGTTGTGCCGCCAGGGGACTGGCAGCATGTATGGTGTAGGATTAACAGTGACTCCTCATATTAACACAATTGGTGATTGTGTCTAGGTGTGATAGTTCTATAATGGATCTTTGGCCCCGTTTCCCCAGACAATGCTTTCAAGTGAAAATAGATAACCATTGTCGACAATGATGCTTGAAGCCACTTTTCAGAGTTTTTTGGGTTTTTTTCCTGAAATGCAGATACCACGCCCATACCGAAATTAGATAACTAACGCAGCTGACAACGTTTACTTTTTGTAACATTTTTAAAGACAAACTTGTGCACTTTAATTTTCTCAGAAGACAATAGGGCATGAAATGCTTTGTAATTAATCATTTCTGGTTGGAGGAATAATGAAAGGGCACTCATCCTTACAGAACATAAAATAGTTCCCATAAATAAATGAATAAATCTGAATTAGTGGGCTGCAAGTGATTCACAGACTCTTGTATTAACTTAATCAAAGCATGTGGTCATACGCTTCTAAAAATGTAACTCTCTACTTTAAGCTAAGTTCAGACCATTGTCCAATTTGATCGAGAAGCAGTGACACTTTGGTGATGTACAAGAAAACAACCCAATTTCACATGAGTGGGTCGAACTAGTAGAATGTTTTACAAAAAACTTTGTTTCTCATAGTGTGCTCACTCTGGTTGTGCAAAGAAAAGAAGAAGGAAACCAAAAGCAATTGGTATGATATCTGCGTTTCATTTTCCAATTTGTTTTAACTTTAATTTAATTAAAAAAAAAATGTCTATTATCTACAGTTGCACCAATATCATTATCCTACAGCCAATAGCACAGTTTATGTCGTAATGTTCTGTGTGATGTTTCATTACAAAAATAAACAATAGTGGCCCAACCCCGGCAGTTTCTGTGCATATGGGCATCGTTTTCAAAACGCTGAAACCAAAAAGCAAAAACGAAATGCTGTCATGTAAACAGGGGCTTTATCTGCACGCTTCCTATTTACTGCAAAATAATGCTATTATTTTGCAACGTCAGCGGCTTCGGCAAACTGCTGTCACCACTGTCATTTCTGCGGCGTGAATTCCCTCAGTGTATTACCGAGTGGGTTCAAGTCACCAAAGTGACAGCCAACAAGTCACATCTCCTTCATGATTTAGAAACAGACCGTCCAGTGCCTGCAGGAATGAAAATGCATGTCACTGATGGGTCACTACGACTCTCTGCTCCGATGGACATATTTATATCCTCTCAGAAAATGTGTTTTCTTTCGAGAGTGTTGGGGGGTGGGGGGGGGGTGGAGGCCATTTATCTGCTTCAGCCCGGCCTGTCAGGCTGTTTCCAGCGCCGCGATATGCTCGGACAGCTGTGCCAGCTGTGTCTGGTATACTAGACGTGCAGTCTTAGTGAAAGCCATTTTGAGAGCCCTTGACTGAATAAGATTCCAGCTTCAATCTTTCGTTTATTTAATCACGCCTGTGGATGAAAAAAAAACCCACCCTGCTTACTGGAGTATGTCAGTATATTATCTGGCTGAAAGCTGCCGTGTTCTTCATGTTTCGAGGGCAGCAAAGCTTAATTTCTATTCCCTTGAAAACCTTATTTTCAAAAACTCGTGGGGGGGGGGGGGGGGGGAAGATCCGGCAGACCTTGTTTTCAGACGACTTGTAGCTTTCAGAGTTTTGCACAAGCCTTCCCACTGCTCGCCTGCCAATCAAAAAGCCTAGGTCGTGGTTCTGTGAAAACGTCTGCTGATGGAGTTTTGTAACTGTTTGTGCTGACTGCCCTGTTTTTACAGTAATTCTAAATGAGTCGCCCTCTGACTCCATCTTCAGGTCCAAATTCCAGTAAAATGTGCAGTTTGGGTCTGTGTGTGTGTGAAAGGTATGACATTGGAAAATGGGCACACAGTGTTCTTATCTTCATCCGCGACCTGACATTTTTTTTCCGCCAATAGACACGAGCAGAAAGATCTCTGAAAATAGAGAAAAGGACGGCACAATGTGGAGACAGATTTTGATTACAGATAAACAGAGTTGGTCGATTCAGTCTTGCAACTATTGTACCTGTTACCATGGTGGGTTTTCTTTCGTATCTTGATGTTCAACTACAATCCCAGCTCAGCGTTCCAATACTAATCATTTTTAGATACAATAAAGCATTCATTTAATGAAGCAATAATATACAATTCAAACAATTTCTTAACCATTGGGTTCTACCCATAGACGACATGAAGGCTGGACAAAACTTTCCTCCAGCTCATACCGGGGGTATCCTGAGGACTTTAAGTCCTGGACCGACCTCAGCGTCCAGTTCCTGTATTTGGAATATTCTGCAAAAAGAGCCGGGCAGGAAACGGTGTGATCTGCTGTCTGGCTTCTCTCCATGTGGAGTAGAGGCTGATTCACTCTCAGTTCCTCACAGATGGCCGAACTCTGCATTCTATCATGTAGAGTCAGATCCACAAACACAACAAAGGAAGCGAATTTCAGCCATCTCATCCTTGCAGTGACTGTCCAAAGTTTCTGACTATAGACGACAGCAGGGATGTGTGCTAACTTGTAAACACTGAGATTTGGTTTATGGGTTCGTAGTTCCTTTAAATGGTCGGTGGACATTTTATTACTTTGGCAGCATCTACACACTTTACATAATCAGTCACAACATTCAATAATGGCAGCAGTTGCCATATTAGCTGCTTAAAGACTATTTTAAAGCAAAAAAAAGTGGTTCAGCGTCTTGCCCAAGGGTGATGAAGGATCTCACTGACAACCTCAGGATTGGAAGATGACACGCTCTACCAACGAGCCACATTTCTCCTAACTTGCCAATAACGACCATGTCAACATTGTACAATTTCATGATTACTGTTAAGTTACTGCCTCACTATTGTACAACTCCTGAGCTAATGTAATACCGTCACCCTTCAGTTTCTTCATTTTATTAACCCACAATTTTGGTGGTGTTATCTCTCGTTGCCATTAAGAATGCTCCTCGTGACTAAATATAACAAATATTTGAATTCCATTAGTTGAGAAGTCTAAAGAAAAGTGCTAAAAACACAAACAGCATATCAGTATTTGGGAGAATTGAGCTTTTGATAAAATAGCTAAATGTGTGATTTGATTATAACATGGACACATAATAATAAATTGACAAAACGTACTATGGTCTTTGTATGTGCTGCTATAGACGAATTGAATTACTTTGAAGCAATGTGTTGGTAATGAGGATGTTTGATTACATATTCAAGTTAGATGGGAACATAAGGATGGAGGTTGCATGCAGAAGGATATTACAATGGTTTGGCCACGTTATAAAAAATCCGGGAAGTCTTCCACACACACAGAGACGTAGTCGAGTAAGAGCCATACAAGCGTGAGGAAGACCAAAGACATGTGGTGGAGAACGGTCCAGTTATCAAGGTGCCCCACCAGTCAAAGGACTACAGGAAACACACGACATGTACCTTACCAGTAACAAGACAGATTGTTTTCACACACTAAATGTTGTTTGAACACGCTGACCTCTGGCAGCTGCTCCCCCCTCTCCAGGACGTCCTGCAGGTGGCGCCCCCTTTCGCTATGAGACTGCAGCTCATTACACAGCAGGTCGCCCAGGGTGACGCGACGCAGGCCGAACTTCTCCTCTATCCGCTCACATTGGACCGCCTTCCCCGAGCCGGGACCACCTGAGGAAAATCACACAGACACAAGCAGAACATGAGTTTATATCCACACAGATGGGCAACCACTGTGAAGAGAGGGAGAGGTGATGAGGAACAAAGTGTGGGCGGCTCTGTATACGTGCAAGTATCCGAGGGGAAAGAACCTGTGTGGGAGCAGAGTTGAAGAGGGAGGAGAGAGAACAGATACCAGGTGGGTGGGTGAACTGTGTGTGCCAGCATTCACAGGTCTGATTCATTTCCAGGGGCCCGGAGCCCCGTTATCACCGGGTAATTAGCTTTCTGCCTCCTCGAGCTGAGGGTGCTCACACACACACACACACACACACACACACACACACACACACACACACACACACACACACACACACACACACACACACACACACACACACACACACACACACACACACACACACACACACACGCACACACACACACACAAGCACCCACCCAGCTACATGGCACTTAGTATTTGTCAGTTTGTGTTCACTCTTTTCCTACAGATTGATGATCAATGTCCCAGTCAAAGATAGAAATTAATGAAGAATAAATGACATGAAACAGAATTTGCAGGCTCCGCTGGACAAGCTTTGATTTGTTTCCTTTTTTTTTTTTAATGTTGATCAGAGAGGAAAATATTTCTCGGGCTGAAATTCCAACATTAATTTTGTTTAGGTAGCATTAAAAACGGCGCAGAGATGCACACTGCATACAAAATCACATCTCCATTGGACAAAAATCTAATCTGTGACACTTGTTCATTTTCTGTCAGTGAGACTTCCCAAAAAATAAAAGCCTGGATTAAGTATGAAAGTATTTTCAAGTGTGTCAGTATAGAATAAATAGTTTAGGTTACCAATAAATACCACTATGCTGACAAAGTGTAAACATTACCTCCACATTGGAATGTTGCACGTTTCATCTTCACTACTGGCATTAATCCAATGTTTCAAATCCCCTAATATATGTTTATCATCGGTTTACTACCAAACTGCTCCAATTCGGTCATACACCAAAGCTACTGAGATTAAATTGAAGAAAATGCATTTTCTTTCATGACATGCAGCACAAGCCCAAAATATAGAGGCAAACTTAATTTAATTTCCACGTGTCTTTTTGTGACACACTCAATCCTAATTTTCTTTTCTCATTATAGGTGGAGTGCTTTTTCTGAAGTGGTAAAACAAACAAGTGAAGTCTTTTCACCATGAAACATTTGAAGCAACTGAAAATCCACTTAAGTTTAATCTAATAGTTATACGATCTCGTTCCAGTAAAAACCGAAGCATACAAGAAATTAATGACCTCTGTATTTGTAAACAAACCACACTTGTAAAATTGGGCTTGTAATTCCATTTGTGTTGATATATCTTGTTCTGAAGCGAGGATATTGAGGCGGTGTGCGCTGGCCTGCTGCACCATGATGCTCACAGGTGATATTGCAGGTATGACGTGGCCATGAAGCTCTGTGCAGCGGTGATTCATCAAACGCAGCCCTGAGCCCGGTAATAAAACTAAGGACGTGCTTCATATTCATCAACATTCCCCTCAACTCCGAGTCTCGAGGTGTTCCACTGTCAATCAAAAAACAAACATTTCCATTTCCTCAGGGTGCGCAGACAGACACAAGCCGTGCTCAGCTCGGCTGGGGATGACTGTGAAGCCAGAAAAGTGGGGTTGAAGTCATAGATCTACTCATTGCTACATGCAGCATACTCAACTAACTGGATTTTTAAATATTGTTCTGCCGTCCCTAAAGTGCTGTACAGCCCCCTCAACGCCCACTCACTGCAAGAAACCTCCTCCACAAGATGAAATAATGACCCAGAAAGACCAAAGAAGCTTGTTAGAAGATCGCCTAGTTAGCTGGGTTAATGGGAAACCTGCTGTATAAAGCGTCTCTGTGGGTAAGGTTTGTTTTCTCTTTTGAATTTTAGATTTACTGGAGCTTATAGCCATACATTTAGACAGAATAAAGTGTCTATGTGCTGGTTTCTGAGCTGCTTTCATATACGTTTGACAAATGCATTTACCATTGAGGATAAATATGGGAAAAAAAAAAACATTTTCAGTAAAATGTTATTTAATTCTGCGTTGGTCCGAATATAAAATTTCATGATATAAGATGACACGTTTTTAGACATACTTCGCAGAGAAAAAAAATGCAATCTCTCCCAAGGTGGAGTCCCAGGAGAGCAGAGGCATAACCCTGAAACCCTGATCCGTTATATGGCTTGTGCAACTTCCCATTTTTTCATTATGCACCTGTTGAGAGCACAAGTGACCTTGTTAACTCTGATGGACACCTTTTATTTCAATGTGTGAGGTAATGCCAGCTTTTCTTTTTTTCTTTTAACAAAACATTCACAAATCTGAAGAGGTTACTTAGATTTATTTTCCTTTCACAGAGTTTCACCCGGCACAAAAAAAACCCCCTGAAACCTTGACACGGCTCCATCAATTCCATTAACATACAAACGAGATTGTTATTCCATACATGTACTGGGAATCTGTACCTAATGGATTTAATGATCATTTTAACATAGGTCTTCAAAGTGTAGGAGAGTGAGACCCCGATATATCAATACACCGAGAAGCTCACCATTACATGCTTCTACTTAAGTGCTCTACTTTCATTATAATATCACTGTACCATAAAGTTAAGTTTATATAACCTTCACCGGAAGCCAACATTCCTGAACTTTTTGTGCATTGTTTTGAAACAAAAATCTAAGTGGAAAGAGAAACTGCAGGTATGGGGGTTGCAGCGTCGCTTCGGTAGATGTTTGAACTTTCCAGTTTTTTGCCTGAGGCTCATGTGGATACAAGTTTTGAAAAGCCTGTGTGAACAGCATGCACAGAGTCAATATGACAGTTGGAATAAATTAAAAGTTAATGATGCAATGACGAAGTCTTAGGATAAATATATCCATATATAGGAAAAAAAAAACAACCTCTCAGTAATTCAATTCATGCATCTCGCTCTGCTGCTCTGCTCTGCTTGGCAGGTAATACATTTATGAAAAATCTAAATGAGTCTGAGTGACAAATGGGCTGCAGAGGAGAAGAGCCACTCGCCTCACTAATTGAGATGCCTCGTGATGATCATCGGCAGTTATGAGTGCACCCATAAAAGCAGATCAAAAACCGAAAGAAAAACAAGTCCACATACACTGCTTTATTTTAACCATCTTACTAAATGAGATGAGGAAATGAATTCCCATTCATATGAAATAAACCTGATTGATTGTACAAATGCAGCTTTTAGGCTCCATAGAGTTGATGGGATGGTGTAGTCCAAGAAATAAAGAAAGGAGACATAACAATAACGCCATGTCTGGACTTTTGTTTCTATGACAACAATATCTGAAAAAGCATATGGCCACTCGTGCTCCAGACAGCTGCAGCATGACTGTAGCGCCATGGGAGGGAAACTTGGCCTTTGTTTGATTGACATCAATACCTTCTGAAAATGCATGCAAATTTATGAATGTTCTTGTGGTGTTGTTTTTTTTAAAATACAAAATGAGCTATATTACTGCTGACAGTGGTGATGACCTTGGTTCCATAGAAGAAACCTGTTTTAATTCTGGGCTCTCCTCTGTGTGCAGTTTGTAGGTTTTCCTTACAATCCAAAGCAATGTTCGATTACCTGGTGAATTTAATGTGCCTGCAGGTGTTGGACGCTGTGTGTCTGTGTGTATTTTCTGCCTCATTACTAGATTTCTGAGATGCTAAATGATTAGTGCAGTAACCCCCTGAGCAGTAATTACAATGTAATAAATAAAACATCTACACCGGCTCGACCATAGTGGCTGCTGCTTGTTAAAGGCATCTTTTAATAACATAAATAAAAAAAAAAAAAGAGTGTATAATTGCCATTATTGCCTTGGGCACCTGCAGCAGGTTTTCCCTGATATATTTAAATCTCAGTCTGATCTCTACGGTGCAATGGTAATTATCTGCAGAAAGGAAGAGCAGAAATGAGGGAGGCAGTAGAGAGGGAGTGCGGTCGGATGACAAGAGAAGACAGAAACAGCACGCGAGACTCACATTAGCATTTCCCTCAGGCCTCGTCGCTGCCTTCTACTCGAACACTATAACTTTTCGTGCAGTTTTATAAAGTCACCCCATTAAATGTAATAACATTTCTGACTCCCAACTTTTAATTAAAGCAGTTTGCAGAACTTGAGTACATATGTACTCTGTCAATTCTAAAATGAACTGCACAATTTCACTTCAGCAGTCTTAAAATTAGTTCTAATTTTCTCCTGCATTCATACACACACACTCGAGAATGAGCAGTACAAGTGCCTGGAAGACACTTCTGGAGGTCACTCCAGGTCTGAGGGGGGCTTATCTTCAACATATTCCTTCTACAACAAACCTAAGTTCAAGCTTTGCAGTAAATCTGGTACTAAGCTACTCATCCGCTTCATTATTGAGCATCTCAAACCTTCAAGGTTTCAGATGCTAGATTCCGTCTAACCTTCAACTTTTGTATGCTATTCATTGTCTTGGGGGGGGGGGGCAAACAATTTAAAAGGAATTACTGGCAGAGAATAGCCGAGACAACAAGCGTGCCCTCAGAAACCTAAACGTAACATCCACACAAATTCTGAAGCACAAGATAACCCATTAAAGCCAAAATCCGTAACAATTTCTGTACCAATTTAATGTTGTCATAAAATATCACAGCTTGTTAAAATAAGCATCGTGGTCAAACTCTTACTATACAGTGAAAAATGTACAAAGGAGAAACATCCAGCTTGAAGTGACAGTTGTTCCATTTGGTATTTTCTCTCCAATTATCTCCTGTTTAGGAAAAAAAAAAAACAAACTCTTGGCTTTGCTCAGCATCTGTTTCTAAATGGTATGAGGTCTAACTTTCCATGAAAACCCTTTTAAACACTGAGTACTGGCTTTAGTGTGACCACACACACACACACACACACACACACACACACACTCACACACACACACACACACACACACACACACACACACACACACACACACACACACACACACACACACACACACACACACACACACACACACATTGGTTAATGACCTTATTATTGGTGTTTAACACAGTAGCAATTGTGTGGGTTAATAGAGACTCCGTCCGCCCCACATCTCTTATTAACCTTCATTCCTTCAATTAGCTGAGTGAGCTGCGCCGCCTGACCGCACCTTCACAGAATACTAATTGCTCTCCAAAACAAATCCCAAAAAATCTAACCGGGAGACCGTAAACGACACTGAGCAAGAGCAGCGAGGCATAGAGATTCATCTGATGACTGCAGTCGTGTTGCTGTGACAAATTGATTTAAGAAGCTGTTGAAAAGAAATCATGATGACACTTCAATTGTTGACAATAAAGACAGAAGTGAATAAATTCAGGGTCCACACAGACAAACAAGACTTTTTGGAAATGTTCGGGCTCAGTCGGGAATAGATGGCGGAAATGCTGCTACCGTACATGCGCACCACGACCATAGTAAATTCTTCTTCTTCAGATGCACAATGCTTCTGGAGTAGCATGACATCATCATCACGTTGCCATGTTAACATGAAACTTTTCTGAAATGAAAACCAAAAACCGTACCTTCTCATATGAAACATCATGTAGAAGATCAAGCTCAGCTTGATTGTGAATTTTCTGCTTTTGTCAGTTACTATTTGATCTGCCTCACTGTATTTCACCGTTTCAGCGTCACAACAAAGTAATGTTACTCAAAAACATCCTTGTTCCAGGTTGGTGACATGATTTTAATCATAAGCGGTACACATAGATTAAGATTGCACATTGAAGCATGAAATCCTCTAGACAACAGGAAAATATCCCCAAACCACAGAACAGTATAATCACATGCAAATCAGTTGAAAGTGGAAGAGACGCTGCAGAGGAGCCCGGGATGATTCCGAAAAATGTAACCTGCACGAAATCTTGAGCAGGTGATTTCCTTCTGATGTATATAAATAGCCTGAACAGCAGGGCGACTGGCAAACCTCCCTTAAAATGATCACAAAAGTGAACCGCCAACTCCCTCAAGCTTTTCTGGATAATTCTGAGGTTTGGTGTCATTTTTATAGTAGCTGCACAGTGTTGGTCTGTATCTGTTTTTGTTAATGAAGTGATTAAACGAGCAAACAATCTCACGAAATATAAAAAAATGTAAGACAATTCGTCATCAGTCCATACAAATGTTGGGTTCTCTTGATTTTGCTGGCGTGTATGGCTTATTGTTCTCAACACACGCTTGTGCGGTTTCATTACAAAAACAAGCAACAGCGCCCTCCCGTCGCTTGGTATATTAACTACATCATTGTCAATGCGTCTGCTGCTGTAGTGTAAATGCAGGACTTTTTTTTTTGTTAACGCCAGTGAACGGCCCAAATGGACTGTGTCTCTTTGTGTGTGTTGCTCTGTTACGTACCCATCATGAAGATGACCTTTGGTTTCTTCTGTTCCGTACAAAAACCTGTCGGACAGAAGAAAATCACATTTTTAAAAATGCTGTAGCCCAACATGTGTCTGGTCTTGTATCGCTGTGACGACTCTGATAATCCCATTATGACCCACAACCAGCAAACACCTCCCCTTGAAAATAAATCCCAAAAACCATGTCGTAATTCGTGTGACTACTAAGGGAAAGGCAGATGGATGAATTTCCTCTTTTGAACTCACAAATTCACTTCAGTTTGTCAAATTGCAAGTGTGGAAAGAATATTGCGTTCAAACACAATAGAAGCTGAGAGAAAAGTTACAATATTCATCCAGCAGATTTGCCTTCATCAATATGGACTATAAGAGGGTATTTGAAAAAAATAAATGCAAAAATAAAATAAAAAACACCCTCTGCTCATTTAATAATGTACAACACTCAACTATCCAAAACAAGCACAGTAGGAAAAAAAATAGCTGATGATTGATTAGCTTTTCATCAACAATTAATTATCCACCAACAACAAAAGGAACTTTCAATACAGGATGTATTGATGTGTTTCCCTGCATCAGTCTCACTGCTAATTCGTAGTATAAATGAGGAAATGGCACCTGGTCGCCAACGGTTCTGAGCCTGTTTTGCTTGTTCTGTTCTTTTTTCCTGCTCAGTGTTTCCAGGAACAAACCTCTTGAGGACAGGAAGTCTTTTCAACAGCAGCAAACTGCTTACATGCTACAAAAGCTGTGTCCTTTTTGTCCAATACCATGTATGTTTGTGCTCAAAGCTTTCGACCAGATACTGGTTCAGCTTGAGAAAATAAAGGAATTAAATCAAAATTTGATTTAGCTTCACATAAACATTGAGCATGCAGGGCTTTAGATTTATTGCAATTTTGAGTCTAACTATATTGGAAACATACATATTGTGAAATTAGTAGCAGCTGTTAAAGAGACGAGTCAGAAGAAAGTCGTGAACAGAACAAAATGTTATGGAGGGTTTATAAACGAATCCACATGTTGATTTGTCTCAACGAGGCGGTGCGTTCAGTTTTGCCAGCCTCCATCAGAGCGAATAGCCGTGTGATTTGTCCTTGTCTCAGTCCTCTGCTGCCTCGCGGCTGTTTCAGCACAGCGACAGCTCACTGATGAGATAAACATCAGTTCTAATTGGCGGCAGTGAATCAACAGACGAGCCCTCCTCTACATTAAACAATCAATACACACACACACACACACACACACACACACACACACACACACACACACACACACACACACACACACACACACACACACACACACACACACACACACACACACACACACACGCAGGAAGAGGCTCATTCAGATGACTAGTGAAATATAAGCTACAGGACACTTTTGGAGCAGGTTGTGTGTTTGTGATGAAATGCTGAATGGAGCCGATTGACTTTATGAAAAAAGAAAAGTTTTTTAAATGTTTTTTTCTCAAAGGTACATAGACCTCCAATATTCATTGACTCACTTTCTGTGTTTCCTTCAGCGTACCCGACGTCTTCCTCCTCTTCACCCTGAGGAAACAGAGATTCAGAAATCAGCTGGACTATGTCCATATAATGTTTATATTTTCATTAGTGATGACACACACACACACACACACACACACACACACACACACACACACACACACACACACACACACACACACACACACACACACACACACACACACACACACACACACACACACACACACACGCACACACACACACACACACACACAGTTGTAACTGATTCTTTTACAAGAAATTCACAAAATCTTCCTTGTCAGTTTGAAAACAGCTGTTTTATTAGTAGATCGAATCACCAACAATGAAATGATTGCATTACTGTGAAAAACTCAATTCACAAAAAATATTATAATAATAATGCTTAATTTAACTCCAAAGATGCAGACCTTTTTTATATTCATCAAAATGTATTCATAATCACAATAATAGAGTAGAATTGCAATTCCAAAGGCTGTAATCAGCTGCTTGTCTAATTTATCACATTTCAAGCTTTGTAGAAGATTTTAATTGTCGTCTCCTGGATTTAGCATCCAACCAGCTGCTGGAGCACTGACGTGTTTTAGGTATGTTTATGAAAATAAAGTCAGAACCGGGTTGGACACAAGATAAAAACATTCTGGGAGTAAAAGAACCCGTTTGTGCATGAGTGATGGAATCCTGTTTGATTTGGAATAGAAACACAGAAAGCTTTTGTCATCAGTATTTGGCTAAAGGACAGGAGAGGCTTTAGAAATGGCACATATGTTCATGTCCATTTACTATGTTTGTGTTGTTTTGGTGAGCATGAGCCCAATACTCATAATATTATACGCTAAACCTTGTAAAACCATCTTAATTCCCTGAGTAGATATACTCGTAGTACTTATAAAATATATTTTTGTTGAGATTTTAATTCACCCCACATGTGAAGCCCCACATCAGCAGTCTTTACGCTGAGTGTCCGCAGTGTTGATCCCCTCTGTGGACATTAAAAGTCAACTAAGCTGTTTTTGCATTTCACAGAGTAATTAGCAGGATGAAGGGTCAAACAGGGATCAGGTCAGCTGAGTGACAAAAACAACAGGTCAGAAAACATGTCAAGCATCATCGGCAGACCGAGGAAACACAACCGCGGCTGACTCTTGACCTCGCGCCGCGCCGACTGAAGCCAACCTGATATAAAAAAAAACAAAACAAAAAAAAAATGCTCCCCTGTTTGGGTCAGTGCGAAGTGTGGGTGCCATCGGAGCGCGCGGGGAGTAAAGCGAAGCGGTGTGAACTAAATGCCGTCAATGTGGGGGAGTGCTGGGTGTCAACGACAAGCCAGCTTGGCAATGTGGGTACACCAACTGGTCTGATGAGTCAGAGAGAGAGAAACACATGCACAGCACGCCTCACTTCCACGTGACGGAGCAGAGATATGTATATAAACACACGCACGCATGCAGAGACGACTCATCGCTGGGAAGTTGATATTGCATGTTTTTCATTAGCGATAACATGTCACGCAGATACATAATCACAAACACACACACTCCTCCGCAAACATGCAAAGGCAGCACTTCCAGTGTTTCATCATGAAGCCAACTTTGCAAGGCTGTAATGCCCATTAAGTTACACACTCCACGTTGTCTCTGGGATCTGAAATCGTATTGAAAGCTCTCAGAGCAGAGGATTAATCAGTTATGATAAGCTCCACATTATTTCAGTTCCGTCTTGAACTCAGTCTGCAGCTCATTTACAAGGTGAGCAGATGAGCAGGATTGATACATAAGAGACTTCACATAAATCCACATCTTCATTCAATGTGGGATAACTACACAAAAAAAATTCAACAATTAGCTAAATTGGCTTTGATTACAATGGAAGAAGTTTTTGTCTTAAAGGTTAAGCATTATTGTAATCAATCAAAAAGTAAATGAATGAATAAAACCCACCACTCTGTGGCCAAAAGTGTGAATGTTGCGTGTTTCATCTTCAAATCACTGGCGCCTCCAATCGCCTCTATCATCAGGCTGCTCCAATTCAGCCTCAAATATAAACTACTGAGATCATATTGAACAATGTGTACTTTTTCATGGAATTGAACACTAGTCCAAAACAAAGGAAGCCTAACTTAAACACAACAGCAATATCATATATTTCACATGTACCAAAGTATTATTTTTTTTTGAAACGCTGAATTCCAAATTTCTCCCAATGTAGGTCGAGCAGCTTGCAAGGCAGCCGTCACCATTGACGTGTGAATGTGCGCATTAATGGTGCAAAGTGCTTTACATTTGCCGAAGAGGTGAAAATGCATTTTAGAATTCCTTTCAGCATATAACATTAAGAGCAACTCAAATGCCACATGAATAAGTTCCCATTTGCGTAGCCGAGAATGAGTTCGGGTTTACAGTTAGGTGAAGTTTTTCCAGTGAAAATGTGAACTTACAAGATATTAAAATCCTGTTTGATTAAAAAACAAAAAAAACAAAACTGTCTAAATCAGGCGTGTTAAAATACATTTTAGCTCAGGGGTCACATGCAGCCCAATTTCACCTGGAGTGGGCTGGACTGGTAAAATAGTGCCCAAATAATCTTGAATGTCTGAATTTAGACTTTAAAGTTTGTCTTTGCTGTGTCCTGCTTCTATAACAGGATGATTTGGTGGCTTCTGATGTTCCTGCTTCATTGATGAATGCCGCAACAAGCTAAACCACTATTTACTGTTTATTGTAAACTTTGTCTTCATCAAGAGGCTTTATGCATTCGTGACCATCGCTCGTCTCTGGACATGTACACATAACCTTTCACGTGTATTGGGTTTGGCATCTTGCCTTTATTTGACATGAAGAACAAAGCCCTGCTGTCACACAGTGTTAACCTGACACAGCAGATGGTTCGATACACAGAACCATCTGAGAACTCGTCCTCACAAGCCCCACTGGGGATTTTCACTCTGAGCTCATTTCTGACCATTTAAATTCAATCAGTGGTTTGAACATTACGTACCAAAAATTTGGACTTAATATTTATTCCCGAACCGATGAGCACTTCCTAAGATATTGTTGAGAATGTTAAAAATCAGACCATTTGATGTAGAGTTCCACCTCCAGAGTGGCTAAATCATCCTACAATATCCAATGAAGCAGTGTTTTGATTTTGGAAGCACTTGCACAAGATGCTCCTCAATTTTCATTTCAGTCAGACGATGCCCTCACATTAGTGTCTCCCAGTGAGTCACCCGTGTGATCAAATCAATTAAACTGCGGCTGTCGCCCTTGGCTGATTCTTTGCCGAACCTCAGAACCGAAATATCGACCTGTCACGTCCGTCAGACCGAGCCTGCAGACGCTCGAGATGACAGAGGAATTCTTCCCAATATCAGACAGGAAGCAGCAGCATGACCTTCGGCACATTTGTCACTCGGTGTGGCGATGATGAAAGCATCAGAGGCCTTTCTGAAACCTTTTACTTTACAGACATCAGCAACTGTCAAACGACAAGTGGTATTTTGTGTGGCCCGACAAGGCCCTGTGATTAGACTGAACAGTGTGAACATTTGACCTAAATATCTGGCTTGGGTGTCTGGTATATCCGTCTGTCCATCTGGGAGGTTAACAGTCTCTTCTTTTATTGTGAAGCTTACAACTCTTGTATTTAATAAAGCCGACAGTTTTCTTATCAGTTTTCTTATTGCTCAAGTGGAATGATTGGTTTAAAAAAATTTTTCTGTAAATGTGCCTTGAGACGACTCTGTTATTGGTGCTATTTTTGAAAAATGTAATTGAATCCATCCATCCAACCATCTTTTTTTTTTTTACTGCTATGTCCAACTCGGGGTTGTAAGGTGATGCTAGCTATGTGTGAAAGCGGGTAACCAGTCTATCACAAGACAGAGAGACAGCAGAACTCTACTTCTTACAATGTTCTGTCCAGATGTTTGATGAAAATGCTCAAAGTTTAGTGCACCATTTAAAACAATTCTTTGACTGTGCGCCAAATTGATCACACTCATACCAATGTGGAATTCCATAATAGCAGTGGTGGAGCAGTTTAACAGCAACAAGTTCAATAATTTGTGGAGTTTGCATGGTTTTGTTTTGTGTGTGTTTGGTGTGATGGACCAACATCTTGTTACCCTATGTTGAATGAATTGGTATAGAAGATGGGTGAATAACCTGAGAAAACATCAAAATTACTATGATTTTCACCAGGTAGAGAGATAAATGACATAGGTCTTCAATGAGTTTCTAATATGGCACTTTCACCAACGCCGCGTTACTCTAATTGTATCTCTATTGTCAGTGTGAAGGAAGGCAGTTTATGGAACTTTGCTGAAGTTAAATTATTAGTGGGGTTTTTTTCGGCACAGCCAGGAAACCGATGGAGATGTGGGTAATTCTGCAGTAGAAGGCTGAAATGCAGTATGTCTGGATGCTTGCTGCAGCATTGCTGAAGCTGTTTGTAACCATTGTGACCCTGAGCCGATTTAGCCAGCGCAGAACAAACTTTCAATATTTAAAGAGCCTTCTGTCAATAGAAAGAAATCCAGGGTCTCTTCTCCCTGTGTAGAGCCGATGAAGTACAGCAGCAATTAGCACTGAAGCATTGAATTCCCCCGGTCCCGGAGAACAGCTCCTATGTTGCTCCAGTGTGCAGTTTAACATTGGTTCAGGGATACACTGTGCAACTGGAGACAAAGTGACACTCTGCATGAAAGCGTTTATTGCTCATTACTCTTTCATAAGGGCGAGTTGTGGCAGTTTAAAGCCACAGGCTGTGAGCTCAGCTGCAGCTGCTCTGCCTGGTTGTGCTGGCTGGAGCTTCATGTCGACGCCTCAGCTGCAATCGTAATGAAATCTGTAGCGGCTGTACGCTGCTTTTGAGATCAGCCAAGAGGGCATTTAATAAACACTCCAGTCAAACCTGCAGAATTATATAAAGTTCAACACATTGATCAGAAACTTTGCAGAAGAGTTTGTTTGTTTGTTTGTTTGTTTGTTTGTTTTTTCCTGTGATGAGCTGGTGACATGTACAGGACCTTTTTTTCAGCTACAACAAAAGTTACATATTCACTTCTTAATAATAGTTTTGAGTCATTTAAATGCCACAGCCATTCTGAATATTGTCCATCCCTTGTGATCATAAAGCGTTATAATCTGACACGTGTACAGCAAAGTGTGATCTAAATCAGTATTTGGGTAGAAATGTGTTGTCCTCACCTCTGATGAATGATCTTCATCTCATCCTCACAGATAAATGTATTTGAAATGCCAAGCTGCCTTTTCCCACATGCTGAAAGTGAAACTAAATTAACTTCAAATCTCATGCTCTCACCAAATAGTAATTAGATTTTCCTTCAATTGTTCAAGAAATGTTTTCATACATTTGGTTTTTCATTAAAGCTTATTTCTTCATTTCAATTGGTCTTTATTGTTCTTATACTGTATTGTTTTTTTTAAATGTGTGTTGAAGAGACTTATTTCTGTTTATCATGTCCTCTTCTCAAAATACACATGGAAAAGAGCATGCTGGGGAAAAAAACAACTCCTCACACTGTGTTATTCACAAATCACAAGCTGATGTAAAACACACATCTAAATATTTGCTTGGCTTTTCACACAAATGGAAAACAATCTGGTATTTACCTTTGGGTTTTACTGTCAATGTCATTCTACGAACCGTGACATTTGTTTTGTGTAAAATAAAGTGTTTGAGCAGAAGACCTCCAACAGATTTGAAACCAAAAAAAACAAAGTAAATCTGCTCACTTTAGCCAGCGTCGGCGTAACATCCATTTGTGTCTCATATCCGAGGCCACCAATACGGGCTGACGCAGCGTCTTTATGCCACTTCACAGGCGAGACAGAGGACTGTGTTTATAGTCTCTGAGTCAACAGACAGTCATTGTTTGCCCCCTGTTTGCCCATAATCCACTCCATGGATTCCTCTACAAAGACCATTATTTTGACAGGGCAGCCTTCATCACGGCTCCCAACATGTCTGAATAACAATGACTGTGTTCAATAATTATCGACAGGCCTCACGTAAAGTTCACCTTCTTCTGGCATTAGAGAAACAGCGTTTTATCAGGAAGTCGGAGGCTCCCGTGAAGCCTTGGAGACAAACAGCAGGATGTTGACTGTCGGAAAACACAGCACCCAGCTGTGAGGATAATTCTGTTTGTGAACACATGTGATGAAACTCAAACACTTTGATGAACACGGGGACACCAGCACATGGACAACAAATATCAGCCGGCAGCTGCAACGATACGAGACTGTGACGGTACTCGTCTTCATCTAATTAGGGATGAATTCTGTGAAATATTTTGATCTTTTAGGCTTATTTATGACTTGGCATTATCATTTTTAGCATCAAAAAAAGCATTATGGAGAATCAACTCCGACAGTCTAATAACACAATATTAACAAAATGTTTAAAAAAACGTGCACAGTTAAACTTTCTTTGAGCAGCCTGCTCTTTCGAGAAATAAAGTTTAAATTTTGTAAAAGAATCTCTTCAAATGTGAACATTTAATAGATGCAATGAATTTTTTGCTCTAAAATGTCACTCTTAAAACGTTGATAAATCAAGATGTCGTAATATTGCAGTGACGGTTCCCAATTCCACCTGGCATTGAAAGGTCCCTTAGTTCGAGTCCAGATTTGTGGGGATTTCCTTCAGGAAATTTGGATGTGAGCTTGTTAAATTACAACTGAACCTTCAGTTTGTTCCCTACCCCTCCGCCACCAAGCAGCCGACAACAACAAAAAATCTAACTCGCGCCTCCCAAGTAAAAACTCAGTCGACTGAATGGATGTGAATAACTGTGCTGCTGAGAGATTTTATTCACCCTGAAGAACAATACAGAACTTCCATCGACTCAAAAGAAAGAGAAATAAAGCTGAAGAGACAATGGGCAAAGAGAGAGAGAAAGATGGGCAATTTGTCCCTCGACACGAGGGAGATTGAAAACGAGATGGAGGGGTTCAAGCTATGCTTTACCGACTGCAGAGCCAGGATTTTGTGCAGGAATGACCCTCGTCTGAACCGCCGCCGAGCCTCGCTCAGTATTCAGAGTCTCGGGACATGTGCAGCTCTGGATCACGCAGTCTTTGTGACGAGATTTCAAAAGGCCTTTCTGCGGGTGTCATTTCTGCAGCGTTCTTGTAAGGAGACAGTATATGATGGTCGAGGACATGGAAGGGATAAAAAAAAAAAAAAAAAAAAAGTTTCCTCCTTGTCAGAGGTGGTGGTAGGAAATGTGAAAGGAGTTTTATACATGCTCACCTGTCAGATGACTTACAAATTAAAAGTTTGTTCAACTGTATTTGCAGTAGATACACAAGGTAAATAGGATTGTTTTGCCTCAAGAGCAACTGAAAAAAGCTTTTAATTAAGCATAAGCGCAACCTTTCGAATGAAAATGCTTTCAGTGGTTACTTAGCCATTCACAAAAGCACTGAACGAACATCCACACCACACATATATATCACTTCATTATTATCCTACCTGATCGTACTTGCAGGCAACATCTGTTAGGCTGCTTGTTTCACCCAGTAGACTGAGATCCAGCTCACTTGGACCTGTAGATTAAAAAAAGGAAAAACAAATCCACATTGATCTTCAACATTTTACCCAATTAAACTTCATTTAACTGCTTGACATTTTCAGTAAAAGACTTTATGGGTTGTTTTTTTTGTCCGTCTCATGCAGGGTAGCGTTTATCTCTAACTCGCCTGCCTGAGATAACTCAACATGAGGTTCGTGTTTTTGTCTTGCTGAAACATTGAAATGTACAGTTTGTTCATAAAACACTCACTGTCATTTAAATGAATATATTTATACTACATGCATCCTATTGTATACCTGATTTTTAGTAAGCCCCGGGGGCCTGGGAGACAACAGTTTCCTTTGCTTGTGTTTTTAAACATGTCAGAATGACAAGAAATTGAATATAAATATTTTTCCATTGAAACTAATTTCACGGTGGTGCAGTGGTAAAACATTTGTATGTTTTACCTGTGCGTGGCTTTTCTGTTTTCCGCCCACAATCCCACAGTATTTGAGGCGAATTTGTGACACAACATGTCAAGTGAAAGGGCATTGCTTTTGTATTTTCGTTTCACATTTACACGGCAAAGTTATCAAAATGATGTAAGTTAGTGTGCCAGGTCCCAAGTTGGTGTAATGAAAACCACACACACATGCACACAGACACACAGAAAACAATACGCTATAAGCATCAACGATGGCGAGTACACAGACGTCCGTAAGCACAGAAGACGTTGACTGTCAACTATAAAACTACCAAGTCCCAGGAGAATGTGGACTGGGAGTCATGACACCCAGGAGGTCAATATCGTTATTGTCCATCTACTCGTGCACGTGCAGAAGATCTATTCACTACGGTCATTGTGTGCATGTGCAGCAGCAGTGTAAACGGAGCTTGAATGTATGTCTGTCTCTCTATATTTATTGCTAGTTTTCTGTATAGAGGATGGATGTAATGTACTGATGGATGGCCTGTTCAGTTGGATGTCCTTTTTCTTCTTAGTGGTTGAATGTTGTAGCTATTTAGCAGCAAGCAAAAAGAAAATGGAAGCAATGCCTTCGCTGTTTCTCCAGGATTTGCCACATCGTTTCGCGTAATTGTCGTGAGATTGTTTTCCTCAAGGTTGAGTGTGTCAAAGGATTTCAGCACGCTACTTTACACTTTAACTTAAACTGAAGAGTCCTCTGTCTGCTTATAAAGATCTGCTTTTGTAAGGGTGCGTTATCGGTGTTTGTGGCAAAACTGTAGGCATGCCTTTTCATTCAAGGTGTTTGGTGATGGTATGAAAACTACTACTGGTATATTTTTATCATGTTTTTTTTTTTTTTCTAGCTTCTTTTTGCCTTAAGATTGAGTGTTGATTTTGAGGGAAGGAGATCTGGTGTTTAACCATAAATAAATAAATATACTTTGAGATCCATAAAAGAGGGTTAGGGAAATCTAGTCTCTTGATACACCTGAGCTGGTCCTGAACTGCCTGCTGTTGGAAACATCAAGTGACGATGCTCTGATCCATTGTGACACGCTTCAGCAGCATCTTCATCCTCTTCCTCGGCGGAAATGGGTCGTGACAACTTCCCCCAGCAGATTTCTTCTCCTGCATGCCAGCGCCTCTTGATGAGTGAACTGGGTTAGATTTAGTGACGATGCAGCTTTGAACATGCTGCAGGATTCTGGAGAGACGTGAACATCTCAGAGGGAGAAAATGTCACAATGCAAGGGGGGGAGGGGGGCCTTCGCTTGTGCTCTCAGCAGCTCACAACTTTAAGAGTCAGCAACATGTCAGACTGCATCTCGTCCCTGTACAGTGTGCAGAGGTATAATAGAGGTTCACCTCGGGATGCAACGCTGCAGCCATGTGCTTTATTTGCCAGGGATGCAGCAATTTCCCTTCAAAGAGCAGACCTTAACTACTACTGATCTATTTAAAGGCTTCACTTGATCTTATTGTTTCAGCCTCCCTGTAACTTTTTTAAATCAGCAGGCTAACGTTGTTCAAAGCTCATCTACCGAAAGGTCAAAGTGACAAATTGCACACATATGACACGGATTTCAAGCTTCACTTGAGTGTACTTATTACATTTTTGAAAGTGGAACACCTGTTGTCGGGGTCTACAACGGGAAAAAGCTGCACAGATGTTACACTGCTCTTAAAACGGCCTGAAGTGCTTCTACGTCATGGTCTTTGTGTATGAGTGGAGTCATGGTGGAAAGCTTTAGTCATCTGGGTTTATTCTTAACTTTAGAAGATGGCTATTATCTCAAGAACAATATAATGGAGCTTTCCTTCATGATTAATGAAATCAGTGAACATTAAGTGGTGTTGCATGACTTCAAATGGCAGTGAGCAATTACGTTCCCATCGATAACATCTAAAATGTCTGCCATTAGTTGTCGATCTAGCTTTTCGAATTACAGCAATTTCCAACTGCTATAAGTGCACAGGATGTTCTTTTTTTTTCTTTTTTTCTTACTCCTCATCTGCATCTGCTTAGTATGTCAAAGACATGACACGAGGCTCTCAAAAGTGTCGAGCAGAAATGCAGAAGTGTGTCAAGGAGCTGTCAAGTAGCACAAGGTAATTCTGATGTGAAGGATAGCTCAGACTGTGGTCGAATTATGTGCTTGGCCTTTAGAGTGTCGTGCACATTTTCTGGAGAAAAGTGAGCATGAAAAGGTTGTGGGTCAATTGGACTCGTATGTATTCCTCATAGCCCCAAAACTCCTGCACATTTTCATTCCGCAACGCGACTGAGACGAATATAACGCGAGCAGCCACTCTCCTCTGATGTGAACAACACAGCGTCTCAGCATATTTCTCTCCTCTGAACTATTTTGAGGAGCCATATGCAGCCTCCATGGCGTTTTTGTGCCTGCAAATGTGAACCTCCATCTCCTCCTGAGAGAATCTGCCGTAGTAAATCTGCAGCAGATTGTGCCTCACAAAACTACTAATTTTAGATTAAACTACTTTTAAAATTAAAACAGTGGTTAATATCTTTTCTCTCATGTCTTACACAGCTTCCTGCTGTGACATGACAATCAACAAGCACATTTTTATTTTAGAAAGCCGGAAGTCACAGGCTCTCAGGAGCGCTTTAATAATTAAAACAGCATGCAACACAGCCAACGTTGACACGTTGAGGTTTTTTTTTGACATCATGTAAGTTTTAGGTGATTTTTCAATGTTTTATTCAACAAATGTTGTTGTTGTATTGTTTTTGAATTATGGATGTGTTGTCAACTTATCCATCCATCTTCTATACTGCAAATGCACACACTGTTAAAAAGATAAAACAAATATTTTGGGTAGACAAGATAGGGGTTTTAACTCAATGTGTTGACCTATCAGAAAACAAAACAAAAAGCTATTCATCATTACAATCCCAAATAAACTAAGTTGACCCTTTAAGTTGAGAAACAGAAATGTTTTTCACACCTGTGTGTAAAACAGGTGTGAAAAACACACCTGTGTGTAAAACAGGTTTGGCTCCTCGTAGTATCTCTGTCTCACACACAGATTTGTATCATGTTCTGTTATTTCTTTTTCTGATAGATCAAATGCATATTTTTCATCTATTTTTCATTATTTCGGAATGTGTACCAAATCATCGGTTTGTAGGCCATTATCCAGGCTAACTTGAACCCTTTGGCCAATTTTCTCCCATGTTTGATACCCTTGGCCTTTAATGAAGTCTGCATTTTGTGTGTGAAGAAATCTGATATGAGATATGAAACACAATTAACAAGCTGCTAAGAAAGTGGAAACTATCAGCTCTGTTCCTATATTTGTAAGTCTGATTCTGAAAGAGTCGGGGCCTTACCTGCCATGGACCCCACATTCCTCACTGATCATTCCATATGTTTGAGACACACGTGACAAACTCTAACATGGTTCTTGAAGGCAGCTCAATATCGTGTGACAACATTTAATTTGATGAGATGCACAAATGTAGGAAATCCACATCTTTAAATGTGAATCAAGATGATTAATTTCCACTCTAACTTTGCTATTTTGTCAAAAAAAAATTTTTTTCATGAATTACTTTTTTTAATCAAACCAATACTCAAAAGACAAAACATAATGAGATCACACTCACAGGAAAGTGAAATAAATGGCTACTCCAGCATTCACACGCATACAAACAGGCCCCGAAAGCGTACACTGACTTCAACACTGTTTCCAGTGTAACAAGGGCTGCTGATCCTCAGGCACCCTTGTCTTGTTTATATGTAAAGTAGCTTTTAATTTTGGGAGTACTTTTGTTTTCAGCTTGCTTATAAAATGTGGTTGCTTATTTTGGCTTGATATCATCTCCACAATTTGTCAAAGAGAAGCTCTAGATTTATCCATCCATGTTTGTTCCAGGTGCCACTTTGCGGACTATTTAATCTGTTCAGTTTCTGGGTTTTAGTTATTCTAAAATGGGACCGTCCGCAATCCTGGTTTCCAACACATGTCTGAATGTTCATGTTTAAATCTCTTTATACTGTTTTTGCTGACAGATTAGAACTGCATGTGGGATGATAATGGTTTGAAGTCCTGGAAGTAAAAGCTTGCATGGAAATAACAATGGAGTACAATTATGGGAGGTTAATTTTGCATATAATATAATACCTATAAGTCTATATTTGATTTGCCCCCCGACGTTTAACCCCCAAACGCTAACCAGGGTATTGATGCCACTGTATCATGTGACACGTCCGAGGATAGGGAATTGAAACTGAACATTTTGACGTTTGTTTGACATCAATCAGATTAACAGACGATGATCTCTTTTGATCTCGTCCATGAGGTGCCTCTCTCTCTCATCCGCTTTATATAGGACATTGTTTCGCAGTTTGTTGGGATTTATTCGGGAACAGTTAGCCGTTAACGTCCCAAAATCTAATCGAGTTGACACTATAATATTTACTGTATCAGGGGGTCATGATCTTATAGCTGATCAGTATATAATCGCCATATTCAGGAGGAACATTGTTAGATGCTGGAAGCTCAGATATAAAACCAATGCTGGAACTTCAAAGTTAACATTTAAAACTTTCCAAAATTAATTTATCATAAGATAATTAATTAAAACACAAGTGTCGGCACGCACAAGTTACGCCTACAACATTTCGGGATGACAAATAATGGCTAAACACCAGGATTGTTAGCCAGTCCAATACACTGACACGTTTTATTCACTGAACCCATTTGTAATGTCTGCCCCTTGTGAAAGCAGTGCAGAAACACCCACAGACTCTCTGATCGTATCTGTAAACCAGCATGAGACGGTCTCAGCTGGGGATGCAGATATGCAGATATGTAAATGGCAAATTGTCAGCTTTTACATAATATGTGACAGGTATCCAGCCATCTGAGCAGTCCAAGGCTGATTCCAACCTCGCTGATTCAGTTTCTCCAACAAAGCGCGGCTCACCCTGCTTCACCGGTTGCTATGCCAACTTGTGTGCTCGCCAGGCAGCTGGTGGGTGATCTTTTTGCTTTTCCTCTTCTTCTTCTTCTTCTTCTTCTTCTCTCTCACTGTGAATGTGCACTATTTTGGAGGAGTCTTTCTATACTGTATGCATGGTAGCTGCGAGAAATGCCTGCTCGAGTTATTTACTGTGACTGCAGGTATGTCTTCTGTCTGATGCAACGCATGCGGAGGGTGCATGCTTGTCAACCTGCTTGAAATGTGAGACACTTTGCTGATGCAAACAGGTTGGTATTGCAGTCGACCTGATAGCATAGTTTCAGTGTTCACAGCAAACAACAAATGCATCAAAAGTGTAAGAAGAGTAGGCATGTTTAACTCAAGCGTGTCGTAAATCGAGAACCGGCAGGTTACTGAAAGTATTCAACAAAAAAAAGCATCAAGTCAAAAGCTCAGGGACACACAATGGATGACCACAGTGGCAGACAAGCCCCCAAGAGTGACAAAAATAAAGTGCCAGGGAGTTGCATTGCGCCTTTTTCCAGTGATTTCTAACCGTTTATCCCTGGAGCTTGTCAGATTGCCTCTGAAGCTGCGGACCCCCTCACCTGTCTTTGATTTGCCAAAACATGACAGCTGAGCCAAACACAGACTCTGACCAACAAACAAAAGCAAGGCCAGTGAACAGCTTTCCAGGTCTGCTTTTCTACAGCAGAGGGGTGCAATTATATTTTCGTGAGGGGTGCTACACAAAAAACCTGGGACTGCTGTCGAGAGGAGAGCGCTTGGGAATCAACACAGTGGAAAAGAAGAATGGTATACACATAAGCACAATGTGCATGTTAAGAAAAAAACAAAGGCTTATTTGGGTCATAATTTATCATTTGTGAGCAAACCGGGCTGAACCATGTGGCTCATGTGTGCACAATGCCCAATCTGTTGGTATAATAATCTTTCTTTGACATGTGCCAATATAATTGAGCAATTAAAGTCCTGCAATCCAAAACGGTTCTGATACAGCAGGCTGGTAATTAATTGTCTTATTGCATCAGCCAGAAGTCAAAAATTCCTAATAATATTTGGGGGGAAAAAATGCAAGAAGACACCAATTTCTTGATATTACAATCTCATACTGTTATACAGCTTTATGACCCAATGTTACAACTATATATAAACAAACATGGCTGATAGTGACTTGGGAACTGCATAATTTGCCAGGAGTCTTCACGACATGCACAGCATTGAGGGAATTGAAAGAAATTAAGGCCGTCCATCCAACTTTACGCAAATGAAGTGGAATGAGAGGTCTGACGCGTCGCGAAACTTTTGTAAAACATCTGAACTGGCTGTCGTGGACTCAACATGAGGACAGATTCAGCAATTGCAGAGCTTAATTCTCACCTTAAATGTTTTCAGAAATACTTTTCACTGAAATATTTTGTTAATAAAAGACAAAGTTTGCGAATTCGCCGCCATCTTGGTTTGGTTTCAACTCCAGGAACAGACAGCCTCTGAGTGACGCGTCTCCTCTTGGAAAAGGTCAACAAGTTATCTGGTAGTTAGTTGAAGAAGGAGGAACAGAGCCACATTAATGTAGATAAGAGAGTTAGTACAGTTAGTGTCTATTCCATTCTTTCTTGAATCTGATTTAATGCTATGATTTATGTAGAATAAAAAGGAATGATATTTAACTGTGATTCATCAAAATGAAACCACATCAATCCTGTAATGACACTGATTAGAAATGTTAATCGTTTGGCAGATTTGAAAAGGAAAAGTCTTCTGTTCAAATCCTTTTTTGTTTTGGAACCACTAAACATGATTAGGATCCTTTTTCTGCTTGAGAGGCGTTCAGGGACACGTCAGATTGTTGGACATTTTTCTCAGAAACAAGAACTCAGAACTCAGGAAACAGTGACTCAAGCTAAATAAACATCCTGTATAGAGTTTAAAATATTTACACATCATTAAATTGTGCTTTTGTTTATATTTTAGTTTATGTCTTAACTCTTATAAAATGCTTTGAGCAAATCACGTTTATTTATTCTCCAACCAATGACCATTAATCATTCATTGAGGCATCTGAGTGTTTGATATAATAAAAGGCTCACCGGCTGCAGGCTCCTTGGAGGGAAACAGCTTGTTATCCAAGGCCATGCTGATGTCACAGAAGACCTCCTCTTCATCTCGGTCTGCATCCAACTAAAAGGACAAGGGGAAGATCTTTAGCAAAGTTAGAAGGAAACTTACTTCATCATCTCTTAATTTCTGAAATGGGGCCACACGGATTCATGAGAAGTCGTGACCTGAACTTTGAACATGACAAGACAAGCGGAGTGGACATGCTCAGTTTGTTAATCCGCTGTGACATCAGGAATGAGGCTCATTATGAGATGGGACATTAGAATCCAGCTCTGATGCTGGCAGCTCCACGCTTGGGTCATCTCTCATTCAGCTCACGCCGAAAGCTTTAATAACACCAGATTAATTAGCTTTCCTTCTGTGTCAGTTGCTCTTTTTCTGATTGTTATGAAGCTGCATCATTTATCTATTCTTTTTTATTCATTTATTTTTTTTATTTTTTGCACCCGCGAAACTGGCAGATGGACCATGAAGAATGTGGTTTGTGGGTGATCTGGAAGTGGACCTCCGCTCTCATCAGGGCCGATGACAAGCGGCCGAGAGGTAACACGCGACCTTGCACGGATAAATATAAACAAACCGGACAGGGCGGCTCCCGGTTTGCTGCTGAAACGCCTTCAGGTGTGTGACTCTCAGCAGGGCCACTTAGCGGAAACTAAATACAGAAACAAATGAGTGTCAGCCGTGGGATTTGAGATTTCGGCAAAGAGTGAAATGGGCACATTCCCCTGGAGGTTTCCGCCAGAACAATCTCAAAAGAAGTGATCAAAGAGGCGGCTGCGAGGAAGAATCTGCTGAGCCCACCTGCAGAGGATGAGGAGAGGAGGAAGAGGAGGAATCCCCCCGAGAGAGTGACATTCACAATCTCGTCTGGGGGCTCAAGACCTGCTCATCACGGCAGAGAAATGCCCCCGGTCACTCCGCAGTGCCGGAGAAACTCAAATTTGTTCCGACACCATTGCAGAGGCAGCGTGTAATCCATTTAGACTTACAAGAAGCTTCAAGAGGGAGAGCCTTTTTTTTTTTTCCAAGGACAGAGTGTTAAGTTTTTGGTAAACAAAAAATAAATCTTCAGTGTGTCAGCAGTTTCTCTTGATGTGATGGAAATGTGGCTGTGGTCAAAAATAAAACTGTCTTAAAATAGCAACAGCGAGCAGCATTTAGCTGATAGTCGGCATCAAAATGTCTTACTTCAATGTCACTTACTTATATAAGGGGGGAGAAAAAAGATTTCATTTTTAATGACGCAAGAGGTGAAGTGAAGTAAAAGTTGGCATCCATTATCTGAGCGATCTCAGGAGGAAAGGTGGATTAGAGGAAGCAGATGAATCATAGTCTGGAAGATTTGAGGCGTCTTAAAGCAACCGTTTGTTCAGTCTGGACGGCTCACTTCGTGCACCGGATGCAACAACTTCATGTTAAGTTCTTTAAAGTGTCAGATGCTTTTCCTGCATGTCACAACTGAGAAAACAGCAGTTTTGAATAGAGGATGGACAGATTATTGGCTGATTTGATATCACCTTTAAACTGGAGCCCTGGTGATTCAGACTGGAATGAACCTCTTGTATCATATCATCTCTCACACGCTGATATAACACTTCCTACTTCTTCCTCTCAGATTTATGGTGATTTTTATTTTTGTTATGGAGAAAACACACAGAAGCGGTATTAAAAAGATAATGGTTGTACACCTGATGTCTTGCTGGATATTGTAAAAATCTAACATTAACAATGTATTTTCCTGTGAAATTCACTTTTCTAGGACAAATAGAGTTGTAGGGGCTAATACTACCGCCTTATTAGTATTATTCAGAAAATCTTCTTCTAATCTATTGTTTTTAAATTCTGCCTCCAGTCCTATGGTTAAAATTGAATAGCACAGTTGTTTCCTCCACAGACTTTTCTGTCATACGTCTTTATTTGTGAGGAAAAAAGTCAATTCAAATCGGGTAATATTCTAATCTGACACATCTTCCCAATGAGCGGAGAAAAGAAATAAATGTAATTTTGATTCTAAGTGAACCCATGTCAATAAAGCAATACTAGGAAGTTGTTTTTGTTGCTTGCCAATTATTTACATTTGAATTATTTTGTTGTCGCTTACAGCATCTATTGTTGAAAATATATTTAAAAAAAAAAAAAAAAAAGCAAGTTGCCAACTCATGGAGACTATTAACTAAAGCAGTTGGAAATTAACCAGAATAATTCTGAAGATCAGGGGGAAGCCATTTTCTAGCATTATTTTCTGTTAGTTTATGAAAACAAATTGTGAAAAATGATAAATTATCACTCTTGATTAAAGTTTTGCCATTGAATTAGTTGTAAATGCAACAGAGACAAATAATTTGGAAAAAAGTAAAAAAAACAATAAGTATTTGCTCACAGAAGCTTTATTGTATGTGTATGTGTATGTGTATGTGTATGTGTATGTGTGTATATATATAGTGCCTGTTAAGCTTGTTTACAGCTAATTCATCAAAAATCACTACACCACAAACTATAAACACAAACATATCATACATGAAAAGATGTGATAAGAACATTATTTTTTATACTATTTGAAGTTATCTATAACTTTCAAATGAAGTCAAATTAATGAAATTCATGCCAATGGGATCATTTTCCCCCTTGATCTCGCATCTACTTCAGGAATATTAAAATAACACCTCATGAGTCTCCCTTCGGGGACTCAGGAGGACGAGTGGAGATGTTTTTAGTTTGTTTATATCTGCGAGGCGTCGAGCAGCATGTGGGAAGCTGAACTCTTCGCTCAGGGAATACCTAATTAGATCAGGCCTTTTTCTAAGAAAGACAGGGCCACTTCAATCAAGGCTACAGCAAACAATTATCTCCGCCCGCTACCATTTCTGCCTGGCTTCTTTTGATAAGCTGATTCATCTGACGACCCAAAAAAAACAAGACAAAAAAAACTTTCATTCATCTAAATCTAAATGTCATGCTTGAGACAGGAATCGCAAAGTTTATGAGCGGAAAAGTTCACAAACTTTCCAACAATCACAGAGTTAGTTAATTCAGTGAAACATCAAGAAAAAACCACATCCAAGACGTGCGTATCGACGATTCAAAGTGAGGAGTCGACAGTGTGGAGTAATGAGTCATTGCAATTGTGCTTTTGTAGAGTCATGTCCCCGTATTTTGAGCATGGCTTTTAAAATAACAGCATTACTTTCACACAAAAGGCTGCCACCGCGCAAACGCAATTAGCCCTTGGAAGTTCGAGACACTCTTGAGCGCTTCACCTGCTGAGGGAATTTTACTGAAGAGAAAGAGAAATCAAATAATTTTTTTCAAAGTTCAAAACCGAGGATTACAATTACATCCAGGCTCTGTGCTTTGTGTTGATCAATCGCAGGACAGACGCATCAGGGGGCACATTTTCTACTCATCGAAAAGCTAAACGACGACTATTGTATTGTTCACAAAATAGTATTTACGTGAAACTAACTTTCAGTGAAAATACTGAAAATACAGTCACTTAAATATGTGGAATCTAGTTTTATGAAGTGTTTTCACCAAACATAATGAAATGCTTTTTAATTGGGGGGGGGGTTTTCACTGAAAAAGGAGGAGGCGTACATAAAATGCAGGTTATCGACTTTCCATGCACCTGATATATTTATTAGGTATGCAGCCTGCAGTTGTTATTGGTGAAAGCCATGCTTCAGGTGGAAACGCATGGATGAAAATGAGGGATAAATGTGTGCTTTTTCCTGTAATGTCTGCATCAGTGTCAGTGCAGACATAATATTTGGGTAAACTGTTTTTTTTTTTTCTTTCTTTAAATCACCTTGCAGGGAGTCCGAGTAGCTCAAGTACCTTTTATTAGCTCAAATTGAAGCTCATTCTGCTTTCTCGTGTTTTAATTAGCCGATTGCCACTTTTTACATTCATTTGTGAATCTGAATTGGTGATTTTCAGTTGTCTTGTTGTTAAGGTCTTTATTTTTTGGGGTTAATAGCCCCCCCCCCCCCAATAAATAAATAAAAAATACTTTATTGTCATTGCCCCACTGCTTGGTCCTGAAAAATCGGATGTGGAGTCAGAGCGAAACTCACAACACAAACCTTCTACAAATCAAAACAAGTGAGTCTCAGGCATGAATAATTGGTAAACTGCAGACACATTTGCACAATAAAGGAGAATTGTACTTTGTATAACTTCGAGTCACTGAAACAACTGGATTCATATAACAATGCTTTGATTTCCTGCCTAACCCGGTTTCTCACAGTAACCTGGTTTTGCTTGTAGTCTCGTACGCGGAGCAGGAATAAACAATGCAATGCATCTGTAACCAGCTGGAGAAAACATCACAAGCAGTTTATATTACTTCTTGGTGCTTTTCAGGTTGTTCTACCAGCAGCTTTAAATCACGTTCAACTTAATAACCATCAAATCAAACGATTACAGATCATCACTGATTGATTTTACGTTATGTCCGTATCCATCTTTTGGCCATTAGGGTAAAATTTGCTTTCTTTTAACTCTGCTTTGCTTTCTTTTAGCTGGCTGAATAATGAAACCAGCTGTCATTTACAGCCTCTCCTTCACTTTCTCCAGAAAGTACTCTAATTATAAACTTGGTGGTTGTAAAGATTCTTGCTTAAAAACACAAAAATATTTTAACTCTGTTAAAATCAATGCATGTCAATTTGCATTGATCCACTAAATTTATAGTTTTGATAAAATAACGAAGTAATGAAGGGTTATTAGTATATATTTTTAGTGAGAATGAGTAATTGAGAACAGTGAGGTTAATGAGGAAGCAGCTAACAATGAGCTGAGGTGAGACTCTGAATGCCATGAGAACATTTTTCATAAGAAGAAAATACACTTTCACTGTTTGTTAGTTTTAATTGCTTTTGCTTCAGCTGTCGTTCGGTTGCTGCTTCACACATGACTGGGACTCATCTAAAGAAAAAAAAATCATGAGTGTTGTTTTGGTCTGAAATTAGGAACGACGGCAATATAATTGCACTGGGTGTAAGAAAAGTCATAAAGAATCCTCTACATCAGAGGTTTATCTTCACTTCACTTTATTTTCTCTAAGAAGCCGGACAATTTGTGACAGACGACTTCTACCACAAGGTCATATAAAGATTGTAGCTACTATTTTTAGAATGTAATTACAGAGTTTGACGACTGAATGAGGTTCAAATGTGGTGAAAATGACTCTTTTCTGTTCTTGTCCTGTGAATCCAATAACGTATTAAATGTGAGAAACTGTTTTGTATCACCAAAAAGGAGGATTTGAGCCGTGTCCATGTCTAATCTACATAAATGTAAGAATTTTGGAAAACGTCTGAGCATGCCTTCTATAGCATGACTGTATAGGAGTTTACAAAGACAGAGCTTTCACGCCCTTACTACAAGAGACAAAGAACTGCCTGTCTTGTGGATGTTATTGATCATCAGGTTGTTGTTTTCTGCTTGTCGTTTCTCCGCCTGTCTTTGAATTTTCGAGTGCCTGTGATTGCCCGAGTGATTTGACCAGCCTGACACCCGGTGAGAGGGAAGTGTGAGTGTGACGCCTTTTGAAGGTCGTGGTGATCACTTGTCGATGCTGCTGCACAGCTGGGGGAAAAAAAGAAGTGCTGACAATCCCAGAGAGAATGAAGACGTCGATAAGCTCTCAAAATGTTCAAGTCACTGGGGTATGGGCTGCAGGCGTCTTTCATTTACAGGTGAGGGGAGAGGAAATCGACTGGAGCTGAAGTGTTTTTAATTCCTTACAAAAACGAAACATGTCAGATTACATAAAGGCAGTTTTATCTGTGGGTGGTTTTGATTGATTTACATTTTTGAATAATTTACAACTACCTGATGATCACATTCAAAAACAGCATGTAATAAAAATTTCCATCTCATAAGTCGGGTGTGAAACAACAAAATGCTGAAACCCGTGAAAACCAGCATTAAAAGGCAGTTTGACATGCACTGAAAGCTCTGTAGCTGCATGGTGAGACAGTGGTTGTCTCTTGACTTATGACGAGAATGTTGTGGGTTGGAATCCGAAAGCCTTTCAGTATGGAGTTTGCATGTTCCCCCCATGTGTGCTTTGTTTGCTCCACAGTTCAGAATGTGATGTTTATTTGTGACTATACATTTCCAATTGTGAAGGCCTGCCGACTTATCCAGGGTGCAACTTGCCTTCACTTTTACTGACTACAACACCAAACAGGATAAAGCGGTAGAGAAAAAGTATGTATGACCTACATCTCCTTGTCACAAAAAGCTGCAAAACACAGCTTCTTGATCTTCTTCTCGTAGGATAGTCTCAGACATTAAAGTAAGCTACTTCATTAACATTTTGTGGAGGCAGTTTGATCAGATTTGAATCCACTGTTGCCTGGCAACAAGCCTACAACTGATTGCAATTGTGCGGGTTCACACAAAGAAACAAGTATGGAAAAATCTGTTATCACTGGTAACATGTGAAAGAAAAATGTTGTGTACGGCACAGACACAGTTTTTAAGGCTATGGTGAAACTAGTTGAATGAAGATGAATATCATTAACTTGAAAAGCCGATTTGACACGGAACAATTTGTCTGCCGTATGCTTATGTACTTCAAGTCTTTTCAAATGATTTGACAGCCCATGACACAATTTTGTGCATGCTTTTAAGAGACACAGCGCACCAGAATAATTCATTTGGAGTATCTTAATTAAGTGAACTCCAGTGGGACATGCATCATCTCCAATCTGGTTAAACATCAGCTCAAATAGCCGCTGGCCCTATTCCAACTCCAGTGTGAGCACCGAACCCTGAAGAAACAATATATATCTAAGTGCACTGTATGTTTACGCTGGTGTTTGTATTGTAATATTTACTGAAGGGAAAATCTATTCTATTTACGTTGTGTGTGAATCAAATCAGTCGGAGTTCTAAAATAAGTAACTTATCCTACACATTGCCTTTATAATGCTTCCTCCTTCCCCCTATCGAATAATAGTGTATTTTAAAACCCTTCATGGAGTGCCAGATCTAAATTGTTTGTTGCCATGTACTTTCCATTTTTAGATTTCCTAGTATTTTTATGCTGCTAAATAAACAAAATGACTTTCACTCTGAAGCTTTCTGGGGACTCTGCCTGAAGCCGTCTGATTAAATATTAAGGAACAAAGATTTTTTTTCCTTCCCAAACTCAATTTTGAACTTTCTCTTTATGCTAAGGTAGATTTTTTTTTCCAGTTCACTGGAAAAAAGGAGGACACTGAGGAATATTAGCCTCTGATGATGATTGCAAAGCCACAGGCATGAATATACAGAAGAGACCTTCTGCACAGCCATGCACAGCTGTTATCTCAGCTGATGAAAAAAAACCCTCCAATAATAATCAAATTCACTGGGAAAAAAAAACTAAACCCAAACAAATTCTAAACTTTGTTATATCAATCCTGCATGCTTAAATAATTTGATTTGAGTAGCTTGGGTTAAATATTGTCAAAACAGTGACATCATTTCTTAAAACATGTCTACTGAGGCAACAAGATTTCTTCAAAACAGCAAGCAAAGAGAAAGCTGCAGCAGTAAAGGCTGGATACATGGTGAGTTCGATGATTGCAAGCTCCGGAAAGCCATTGAAAAAAAGGCGAGTGTGTCAAAAAGTACATGTTACAGGCTGCAAGTATACCGTGTCCAGATAACAAGGGTCTATTGAACGGCGTCAGCCTTTCAGCCGACACAGTGGCAGAGCGTTTTTCTGACCTGTCAGGTAACTTATGATCAACTACATGAGAAAGCTGAAGGTTCTTGTGCACACACATCACTGACAAAGCACCCACTGTATGCATGTGGTGTTGATGACTGTTTTGAAGTGATGGAGGAGTTGCTCACAATGATTCTAATTTGTATAGGCCAGACCTTTGCTCCGGAGATATTCCATCAGCTGTGTTGACGCTGGTTTTTAAGTGACCTCAAATAAATGGAGCTGAATGTACTGAATTAGAAGTTACAAGGCCAGAGCCAGCTCGTCAGTGCTCCCCATGACAACGTGAGAAAATTCTCCACATAATTTACGGAAAGTACAGCCCTCTCAGACCAACCTCTGCCATTTCCCAGCATGCAGGGCACTCATGGGCTCACGATTTAGTGGTGAGAAGTATGCTGATCCAATTATGAAGCTACGGGAGGACTTTAGTCACAGCTTTGCAGACTTCAAGATGCACAGAACCCCTTTTCAAATGTTTGCCAGCCTCGTCTCCTTTGAAGTGACGATTCTCCTCCTTTGCTTCAAATTGGGCTCATGGACCTGCAGTGCCATTCTGATAATAAAGACCAAGTTCAGGGAGGTAAGTGCAAAAGCAAATGAGCTTGGACAATTTTTGAGAGAATTGCCCCGCACCTTCCTTGAGCTTTCCAGGAAAATAAAGCAGATCATGTGTATTTCTGAGAGCACATATACAGTATGTGTAAAGAAAGCTATTTTCAATAATTAACTTTAATAGGTCAAAGCCCTACTGCGATCACCATGAGACTTCAAAAGAGCTGTTCATGTTAAAGAACATGCTTAGTCAGACTCCACTTCCAGCGGCCCCCAGGTAGGTTGAGTTTGACACCCCTGCATCAGAACATGTAAATTCCACATTGCGAGGCTTCAACAGGACTTGAACCAGGACTATTCTTGCTTTGAGACAAAAATACTACCCACTACAACATCATGAAGCTCCAGGTGCTTATTTAGTGTAATAGCATTCAAGAAGAGAAGACTGATGACGCTTAGGAATTCATTGAGCATTACGTTGGTACCTTATTTGATACCTGCAGTTTTCTGCATTGACAATTTCTCTTCAATACTGCATTTCTAAAAGTAAGCTTTATTGCCAAGAAGCAATGAATGTTATAACAACGAAATAATACCGAGCTCAAAGGCCCTTACTTTTCATGAGTAGGTTACTACATACAATGTGTCATATCTGTGTTTTCAGCCCCAGGCCAAAAACAGCACACGGTACAGAAGAGAACACGCACACACACACACACGTGCACATACTCTCATTCTGCTAAAAAACACAGAGTAGATTCAAGAAACGTGAAAAAATCAGCGAGCAGATCGACAAGAGAGAAACTGACAGGCAAGATACATAAACTGCAAACTATTCTGGAGGGAATCTGATCAAATTTCCTTTATGCCAATGTTATTGTAAGATCCAGCAGAGATTAGCAAACACATCCGACTTGAAGCAGCCCAAAAACAACAATCTAAAACCAAGCAAGCAACATCTCTTGTTCACATTAATGCAGCACGAGATACTCTGTATTCCCTCTGGTGGGGGGAAGACCACGCTGCGCTCTGATTCAGACAGATCAATCACTCTCCCAGAAGAGGAGCGTGTCGTTGGTTTCAGGATCCGATCTCTCTTAAACCTTTCGCATTAAACCTCCACATACCAACTCCATGCTGCACAAAACCACATGACCCAATAATGAACTCCGACATCTCCTAGTAACACAAAGTAGCCCTCTGCTTTCACTGCAGAAATCTGCATTTTATTATGTGAAATAAAATTAAATATCTCTGGCTATTTTCCAAGGAACAGATTGCATGAATTCCTAAACGTGCATCTACATAAGCTCTCCTGGGGTAATTTGGAGACGTTGTCTACTCTATAGCAATAATAATGATTAAAGATTTCTGTGTTTCATTCAGAGCTTATTGAGCAGATGGATTTTCAGTTAGCAAAATGTTTCATGGTCAAAGGGCAATAAATACTAATGTCTGTGATCTGAGGTTAGTGACTAATGTAGGGAGCAAAAAGCCTTGAGATCTAATGAATGCATAGCAATCAAATCTGACAAATATTGCGCAATAATATTTGAGAATGTGCCTCGATTTCTTCCATCAGTCATCCCTTTAATTATGAAACAGTGAAAATCCAAACTATGTCTGCATTACAATATAAGTGTGTCCTCGCACAGAGTCACTCAGTTAATCTAATAAAATTTTCATTGCACAGAAACACTTTCCTTTTGGGAATGACCCCCATGTAAGATTTGAGAACACACTCACACCAGTAGCAAACAAGCAACATGCACCATGAAAATCTGCACAGCCTTCTTGTATAGCAGTAATCAGCTCTCCTGCTGTTTTTTTTTTCAAGATACCTATGCCTTTTAAAGCAAATATTTTTCTATTTCCTGATGTGTCTCTCATCGCCACACTTTAACACTAGAAAAACGAATATGATTACAGATTAAAATTAGATATCTGCAGACACAACTGAACAGATTAGATTTTTCGAACATGCTGTATCTCTTAAGCTGCCACACCGAGCTTCGCCTGATCAGTCACATTCACCCATTCACACACTCGTACAGCAATGATGGCAGCTGTCATGCAAAGTGCAAGATGGAGAACATAAGAGCCAGATCTGAGAACTGAGCCGTGGTCGCTCCTACTACCTAATACCCCACATGTTTGGATGTTTCTCTGCTTTAACACATTCGAGTCAAATCAATGGTTCTCCACCAGACCTTGGTTATTAAAGATTCATTTATTCCACTCTGGTGTGGTCGAGCATGGAGACCTCTTAAACATGCAGGGTGAGGCATTGTCTAAGATCATCCGGAAACACCAAGAGGGACAGGAATATGTTGTGGTACAGCAACTGCTTGGAAACATGAACACGTATTGCATTTTAAACCAGAAGGCTCTCGGGTTATACAAGAGTTCCGAAACCTGCAGCTCCTCAGTATCTCAACAGAAGGTCTGTAGCAACCACAAAACTGTCCGTTAACACTTAATTTATTTCAATCTGGGGCTTTAACCTTTCAGATCAAAGTGATAATTGGAGCTTAAATAATGTATTTGTGTTCAAATTTGTATCAACTAAAACGTGTCATATCCTACTATTCCACTTATCTCTGACCCTTGGTATTCTAAAAGCATGAAAACAGTAAGAGTCACCGAGGGGGAAAAAAAAGAAGAGTAATTTAATATGGTTGCAGACCTCTTGTATGCCAGCACCAGACTTCTACAGATTGTGCAAATGGCGATTAAATCCACCTTTTAACCTGCATGATGGAAACATGTAACATTGCAGGTCTGTGGCAGGATGTGAATATTTTGTTTCGGACATGAGGCTGGACACGTCCACCCACAGCTCTCAAATCCACATCCCGACTTTCAGTAAAATGAAGGGCACGCCACTTCCTGTACTGGCAGGATAAGTAAAACACAAGTCCCAGAAAAACAAGACGCACTCTGTAATTACGTCCCACTCTCTTTCATGCACCAGCCTTACCGTAACAATAAGGCCCCTCTCCTGGAAGTATTTGACCAGAGGAATGGTGTTCTGTTTGAAGTTGGTCAGCCGGCGGTCGATGGCCTTGGGGTTGTCGTCGGGCCGTCCCTGCTGCTCGGCCCTCTTCTGCAGCCGCTCCTTCAAATGATGGTTGGTGCAGGCCAGAAACACCACCAGGTCAGGAGTGCAGATCTACAGGGAGAGAGAGAGGATGTGTGAACAGCTGGGATCAATGTCCCTTCATTCCGCTAAACCTTCACACATATATGTGATGTGTTTATCTGACCCCGAGGAAGTGCAGTCCGCCCAGCCGTGGTCAATCTCATTTTAAAATCAAGCAGACTCAGGTCAAGTTGTTACAGATTCAATTCATAAAAAATAAATGCTCCATAACTGATGTATGAAGCACCTGAAGACAAATACATATACTAATATCCTGTCGACATTTATTTAGAATATAGACTGTTATGGATAAATTATTGTGAATTCTGAGTCACGTCCACCTGCTGAATTTTGCTAGATTGAATCAGCGCCCTGAACTTGTGAGCTCGTAGCCTTCAATACAGCCTGCAGCTGCTTCGGCAATGATGCAGTCTTATTACAGGTGAGAATCTGAGTCAGACAGGATGATCATACCGTACCCTCCTGGGAGAAGATCAAAATACAACCTGCCACACTGACCACACAGTTCTCCTTTGCATTTGTAAAACAGGATATAATGAGGCCATATGTACTGACAGGAAAGTATCTGTAGGTGTGTGTGTGCGCGTGTGCGTGTGTGTGTGTGTGTGTGTGCGCGTGTGCGTGTGTGTGTGTGTGTGTGTGTGTGTGTGTGTGTGTGTGTGTGTGTGTGTGTGTGAGAATGTGACGTGAGTAGCAGCAAATGACTGTGTGTGTTCACACAAGCAGCTTTTTCGTAACTGTGACGGCACTCTTCCATTGGGAGAACAAACCTAAAGTGGAGCCACTTATAATGTGTAATTCAGCCGTTAATTCATACAGCCTGTAGCTATTCACGAATGCTCAAGTATTTAGCTTTACAGTCTTCATGTCACTTTAAACCTCTTTTGTTAAGATGCACCCAAACATTAGAGGAATTAGTAGGGAAACAAGCTGTAAACATGTTGACACATGACACTATTTACAGTCACACGAAGCTCACAAATGGACTCAATTTTGCAGTTTAATTCGCTGCTTTATGAATAATATCGCTATTAATTCTTCATTACATCAGCGGTTGTAACTGAAAAACAAAAACTTCCAGTGAGTTACTACTCATTTTTGGAAATATATGAATGAAAAATGTCTCTGTCTGATGTGCACCGTTTAGTAATACTTTACTGTTGCTGAGGCACATTAGCACTGTGTCTGTCCGTATGAAGACTGATGAAGTCATTAAGTTAGAGGGAGAGGCGCCACTCAAAGAAACAAGACAGCTGAGATAAACTAAAAACATGCAGGCAGTCCTTTCTGGTGGCGACAAATGCACCACAGTTGCCGTGGTAACGGGCTGAAGTTGACACTGATAGTGGGACATCTTCCAAAGAGTGCTCGTCATTAGGTAGTTTGATGGGACATGTTATAAAGTTGATATATCATAAATTTGACTTACAGTTACTAAGTGTCTGAACTTAACATGCGTGTTGTATACTTATAATTACAAAATCGTAATACATGGAAAATCATAAGCAAGACAGCTTTGGCTAATTCAAAACATAACCTTTGGACGAATGAGAAAAAAAGATGGCGGTACTGATTTGTTCTGACAAAAAGCTCTTAAATCTGCATTATCAGTGTAACAACAGTAATAATTTATTGACACATCACTTCTAAAAGCAGAGGCATTACAGTGAAGTGTTGCTTTATTACTTCTGCCAGCAGCTACAACAGGCTAGTCTAAAAACTGCACAAATTCAGCACCTGTTGCCAAGATATGATAATAATCAAGTCCACATTTACTATTCTAATTAAAATCAAAGGTCAAGTAGTGGCAACAGCAATGATTAAGGCCTTAGTAATGCAAATTTTCATTTGAGCCAGAACAATGAGCTTGACTGCTTGTGTTTTACATAGTCCTGGACAAAAAAGGCATGACTTACTAAATAATGAGGAGCCACCTGTACGTCGGCCCTTTAAAGATCAGTGAAGGACGCTGTTGTCTCACTAATGCAAAGCCCCATCAAAGGGAAGTCATTTGGTTTCTATGGCTCTGACCTTGTACAGTGAGACTCACACAGTGCTAAATATCCTCCTCATCTTGAGCCTGACAAATGTTCACCCAGCTCAACACCGTTGGGAAGTTTCTCCTATAAAAAGCACCACAGGTGGTTTATCACTGTTCAGAGTGAGTAAATCCTGTTTGTGTTTCGGTTCAATGAAATTAGGAATTCTAGACATTCTGCACTTGATCTGGTACGTAGCCTTCGCCAACAATAGCCTGTTTGTTGAGTTACGTGTCATGTCAGTGAAGGCAACTAGAATTTCAGTCTGTGTTTTTACGGTTTCGTCAGCAGGTTGTGCAGCTGCGGAATCACTAAATGCTCCCACATCATTTCAGAGAGAAATTATATCTGTTTCACATTTTTTGGTCTCTTCAGTTCAGCCGATAAATATTTCTCCCTTGCTTCAAGAATGGCATTCAGGTTTGAGATCTAACTGAGGTGCAAAATAAGGCAAACGTTGATACTACTGCTTTGTCAAATACCGCTTTTTGCCCTTTTGTTGAATACTAATGACTTTTGAAGCATTTGTTTTTAAAGAAGAAAGACTTGACTTTTAAGGATATTATATGTCATATTCATTCTTTGAATGGCCATTATGTGTCATATCTTGTAACATTAAGACAGCGATTGTATGTGTTTGGTCTACTACGTCTTAAACAACATTCAAGGTGAAATGAGACAGATTTCTTTTAAAAATAACAGATCGATCTATAGTGTGCTTCACACCCACCAGAGCTGCTCTACAAGAAAAAAAACAGCTGAAAAAGGGCATCAGTTCATGGCCCAGTTTGTATTTGAATGTTTTTTTTTTCTTTTTTTCCTGTTCTGCCCTTCTAAACATGTGTAGCTGCGGGCGATCAGACGTCTCCATCTGTCTGCGTAAACCTTCGTTGGTTTCCTCTCCATTCCTCTGCCATCCAGCAGTTGCTATGAAGAGCAACTGAGCAGATTTCTAATCTCAGACGTCTCGGGGAGCTTTGAATGCCATTACTCTCGCTTGTTTGAACAAACAGACATAGAGAACAACATTTAAATAAATGTCCCCATTCGTACTTGAGGAGGAGTAAAGTTGCAGTTGGAGCCAACTTTTCTGGTCTTTAACTGTCTGATCTGTTACCACAGCCCTGGTGTTCTCATACAATGTTAGCAAATATAAAGTATAAATCTCAACAGTATAATTTTCACCCTGAAAAAGCGCGACCTCTTTAGGTTGACCCGTTTGACTTCATGTCGTCTTAAATGCAGATTAGCAACTGCTCGCTACGCCCTCCTTTGGTGGAATATTGATCCATGGCAACCAGCATGTTTGACTCAGGTTCAGGCTGGAATAACATGGAATTAAAATGAGGAGCTTTTTAATTACAGGCTGAAGCCCAACACGCCATGTGACTACACAATGGGCAAAATGACACAAAATATTAGATAAACTCATATCGACTAAAGTGAAGATATTTATTTGAACACTCTTAGGTAACTTTAGGTTTCAATTCGCAGGCGCACTGCAGTGAAGTCTTGATGTCCTGAATTGCTCTGAGTTCGAGAAGCAGTCTGATGCTAAAGTGTGGCCTTTTGCTTTCAGTTGCCAGGACATCATAATCAGAACCAATCAGTCTGGGAGCCTCTCCAGGAACACACGCCAGTCTTTACGGCGCAAACGGTTATTTATTTTCTTTGCTCAGGACGTGCAATTTCACAGTGCAATGGCTAAAGACCAAAACACAGTGAGTTTCCGTTTGGCTTGCGGGCTGAGATACTTGAGAGGGGGATGTTTGTAAAATTGTCACAAAGTTGCATAACAGTCGGGCAGCTTTCTGAACAGCTTACAAAAAATACAAAACCCACACGGATTTCTTCTTGGGATACTCACAGCTTCTGTTATATATTCTCAAAGTTTACGAGTCAAGAGGCAATCAAAACACTGTATTACACATACAAAACATCAAAAAGCGATGTTTTCACATTTAGTTAAGTAAAACAAATACAGATAAAATTTTCTGTCACATAACATGCAGCCACATAATAAATACATTTGGTAAATTTTTTAGTTTACTTGCAACTAACCAACTGACTCACAACTGACGAACTTTGTGTTTAAACGATGCATTTATTTTGTCCCAGAGTGACCTGAAAACTGTTTACAGAGACGTCTCCTCAATCTTCACCTGTGATCTGCACATACTCTGCAAATGGCATGGTCACTGTACTTGCATATTGGCAATGCATATGTGTTTAGACCGAAGCTTAGAGAAAATAAATGAAGTGATGTTTTGCTTGCTGGTTGAGCAGGAGAGCTTTGTAAGCTTGCAAAAAGAACAATTACATAATGTGGCTGTTTTGGCAACGTCCCCTTAAGCCGGTGGAAGTCTCGGTCTCGCAGGAGGAGGTGGATGAAGCCATGTGCACTTGCACTATGCGGTAATTAGTTCTTCTCCGAGCGTAATTCTGTGTAATGTCCGAGAGGAACAAGCCAGTTGTGACGTCGACACAAGCCGCTGCTCAGATGTGCCCTTTTACTTTAGAACTATGAAGATGGGTTATTTATTTATATTTTTTGTAACTCACTGAAAACTTCAATTTCAATAATTATTGAAGTACATGAATTGACTGATAGTTGCAGACTCGCCCACCCCCATCAGACAGGCCAGTTGACTGGGGTGGATTGACAGGCTGACACCTTCATCGTCAGGGGAAGTGTTTGTGAAACGGCTCTAGGCGAGGATGAAGGGATAGATGGTCTCACCGGGCAGCTATAAAGGGAGCGGGACGGCCGCAGTGGCTCATGGGAACAGCTCATAAATGGCTGCTGTGATGTTGCAAAGGGCAAAAGAACAGCATGGGGTCAGTAATGAAAATGGAAGATGAAGGTCCCCAGAGGATGACTCAGGACGCAATATGAAGTATTGAATCCCTCAGACTAAAAACTATATGAAGCTTAAAGCAGTGATGAGTCAGTTTTAATGTCTGCAAATCCCTTAAATGGTCTTAACGATTTTTTGGGGGGATTGAATGTGCTCAGAGAAAACAACAGTTAGTGTTGTGAAGATCATTAAGTATTGAATCCATTGGACTTAGGGTTAACTAAAATGACTATTACTTTTATCATCTCATAACCATTTAACAATGATCACCAGAATAAAGAGACAATTCAGTTACATCAAATAGCTGTAAAATGATTAAACTTGAAAACACAATAGATTAAACTGGCACTGATGAAAGTATTTGACTTGATCTAAAGGCAGAGAAAAGAGCTGGAAAACATCCGCGTTAAATTTCCACAGGGAGTGCAGTCAACTTAAAGCAAGTACACCCCAATCGACAGTTAAAGTCGATGCATAGTCTGCAAGAACAGAGCCATCTGTTTGTTTTCTTACGCACAAACAAGCGCAATGCACGAGAAAAGAGGAGTGAATGTAGGTGACATGCTTGTTTTCCTGCATTAACCGTGTGGCCTCTTTAAAATTCCGACCAATGATATTCAGACACCACGTGAGAAAAAGGATTTGTCCACAACTATCTCTCAAAAACAAGTTGCAAAATCTCCCAAACCTTGACTGTGACAATACAAAATGCAAAACATATGTAACCTCAAAAGTGAGGATGAGCAGTTCATAATCTTTTGCATCTGGTTTTGCTATAAATGCAAAATTCTTATCTTATAATCATGAAGTTTGATACCCATGATTGAGAAATGTAGAGATTGTATTACCATTTAAGCTGTCTTAGCATTTGTATCCATACTTAATGTCGTAGCAGGTTCAGCAATTGTAACTGTTTCACTTATTTGAGCAGTTTATCCTTTTAAAGTCATTTTTAGCTTTAATTAGCTTTATTTATACTTTTCAGAAGAGAAGATTGTTTTCAAAAAAGAGTGTACAGTACAAATCAAATGAAAATAGGATAAAGAACTATCTATTTACATGTCTAACGTCCTGCGGGTTCTATGGCAGAGGTGGGGTGCCTGGTCCTCGTGGTCTACAGCCCTGCAGGTTTTCAATGTGTCGCTGCTCCGGCATCTGATTATAATGAATTCCTCATTATATGACTTTCTGCAGAGCTCCATGAAAACACATTCATTCAGTTCTGGTCTGTTAATTGCAGGAAGCTATTGAAAACATACACCAGTGGTCCAGGGTTGCCCACCTCTGTTGTAGAGGATCTAAACCTGAACCTTACACCACCTCTGGATTTGGCTGCATTGGCTCAGTAGTGATACAGGTCAGATCAGCAACCACAGACATAATTGAGGGATACTGTCAAATCAAAGCTTAAATTAATTAAAGCAAATCAAAGCGAATGATTGTTGTTGTTTCACGTCAAGTGCCCAAACAAGTTTCCAGCGAGTGATTTTTGTGCACTTTCTGTGTCCTTTGCCGACAAATCTAAACTCCTGTAGTTTCACACGCCTCCACATAAAGTTTCCACACACTCCGTGACTTCGTAGCCGAACGTGTCACTTTATCCATCTGTCTCCCGTCTTCATCTTTAATCACAGTGTTCCCTCTCTCCTTCACTGAGTCAAGCTCTTCTCTCTTTGAGGACCCATGTGAGGTCCACAAGCGTGATCAGCATATTAATTTCTCTCCGTGCTTACACTAAAGATGTGGGTAATAGTTTGAATAGTTGCATGTTCAGCGAGACCTGCTGTTACATTTAACGGCGACATAGCAGATTAATTTGCTTCAAGAATGTAATCTAATTTCAGTACAGGGAGAATCACACTTCATATACTACTCAATTTGCATTAAAGCCTTGTGCAAAAATCACATTTGTGGTTTAGATACCTTAAAAGTGTAGATTTCCTCTAAAAGGTAGTATTAACCAACAAATATTGTAAATACAATTAGTACTGTAATTTTAAATAGTTATTATAAATCATTTTACAATAACCCTGAATAATCAAATTAGTCAACAACAAAGTATTAAACAAAATTTAAAATAATGTGTCATTTTAATCAAATTTCAACAGTAAATATGCATCATAATGCATTGAAAGAATTTTATGCTTCTGCATTTCTACAATTCATTTTGCAGATGCTGTGAATGGACAAGATTCATACAACATAGAGATAACAACCTGCACCATGAGGCAAAGTTGTAGTTGTTATAGTTGTACTGTTTTCTTCATTCATGAAACATCCAAGTCTAATATCACGGCTGTGCCTGACTGTTCTTTTGTTTATACTTGTGTGCAAATATAATGACATTGAGTGTAAACACCCCCGATCACTCCGCATTGGTCATACCTTTGCTCTGTTTAAATATTTTCTCCTGTAGACAACATGTGAGCTAATTCTGCTCTGATCTGTCGGCTGATAGGAGATATAGAAGCTGAATAAACCAGAGTCAACTATAAGACATCACACCGAGTGCTGGAAACAGACAATGTGGTGTTTCTTAGCAACCGAGGCCTTTCATTCATGGTTGGGGACAAGCATCAATCTATGTTTTCATTACAGAGAAAAATGCTGTGTAGATTGGGATAATATCGAAGTATGAGGCACTGTTAGAGGGTCAGAGCCTATGACGCCAGCAGTGTCAACACTTGTGGCGAGACTTCCTTGTGGAAGAAAAAAAAGAAAAGTTGGCTTGTTATGTGTTTCTCACCGGTTCAACAAAGCCGGGTGTGGAGATTAATACACTCAAATGACATTTATACATACAGACCATTGAATTTCTGATGATATTTGTGCTTACAAAGGCATGTTTTTCTTGTTTTTTAGTACAAAATCATACATTTTTGATGGAGTGTGGCAGTTAGTACTCTTTCCTTACAATGGAAAGACCCAGATTGAATTTCAGGCTCAGCTAATTATTGTGTGGAGTTTTTCTCGTACTTTGTTTTCTACCCAAGGCCTGAAGCTGTGTTATTGGGATCAGTGATTTTAAATTGCCTTGAATCAGCTCGGATCAGCAGCCAGCTACAGCAAACATAAGGCCTGTGGCTGGCTCGCAAAAACCACAGAGAAAATGGTAAAAATGTCAAAGAAAATGTTTCTTAACACATTTTTTAAAAGTAGCAGACACAACACAACAATGAAACGCCAACTGAGATATCAGTGATGCTGTCATCAAAGACAGCAAACTAGCATTCGCCTCAAAGCCATGCTATCTGGGTGAGTTTGTAAAATCACCCAGAATGCAACAGCAACAGAAATTTTAAGACAATTCAACGTATTTTACACCAAAAGGTATCATTAAAATTGCATTCATTTTGAGATTATAATAATTGTCTGAGTTTTTTGGTTTTGTGAGAATGTAGACATTTTCATCATGCATACTCACCACTGCACCACTACAAATACAAACTTTAAAGATTAAAATTAAAAGGTATAGCACACACTATTTTACCACTCCGGCCCAATCAGTGTATGTAAGCCTTGAACTAGAACATGTTCGACAGCCTTAGTATAGACTTTAGGTGTGATATGTCCTGGATGACTGTCAGGCACATCTCTGCAATCTTGAGGGAAACTCTGATGAAAACTCGTAGGTGAAGCTGGTCAAGGACATTTGTGTCGAGCATCAGATTGACCAGATCAAGGTTGAAGCTTGGTAAACCTGCAAAAAGCTGAGCTACTATTACATCGTTTTCAAAGAATTGCAAGCCAAGGACATGTTTCAGGAATATTTAAAACTTTAGAAATTTGGCATAAAAAATTCATGAGGGAAAAAAAAGACAACCTCGTATCGAAGATTGAATTTATGAAATGGGAAAGTAACCTTGTATGCCACTTTATCGAACTTAGGATCGCAAGGCGCTGGACTCAATCCCAGCTGACAGAAAAAAAAAAAAAATCTGAACAGTTTGTCAATCATCACAGGGCAAACACACTTATTCACACTAATGGGGAATTTCAAGTCATCTAATAATATTGAAAATATCCAGGAAAGAAACCACACAAGCACAGGGAGAACATGCAAACTCCACAGAGAAAGCCACCCCAGAAAATTGATCGTCCCTCTTAAGAAGAAAGCAAAATACTAGTTCTATTTAAATCCCAATTCTGACCATATCAGCCTTAACTGGACACTGACAGCCACAGGTGGCCTTATCTCCAGCTTAATTAGGTCCTCGCATCTCATTTGTCAAAGTGCTGCACAGCTGGGGTCTCTCCCCGCTTCTGAGCTGCAGAAACAACCCTTTAATAGCCAGTTGTCACTTTATTCGATTGTAAGCTCCGAGAACTGTTGCATCTGTGCACTACCTCGCTGACATGAACATCAATGACCATACGAGCTGCTCCTGCACCAGTTGCTCAGACGCGACTATAAACAATGTGATATAGAAACCCAACTATGAGATGATAGATGTTTGAAGTTTAGAATGATGAGATTTTCACCCTATTTGAACCTGAAAATGCCACTGAACCCTGAAAAATCCAGCAACAGTAGTGAGTTGGTCTCCGGGTTTGTCTTCATTTTGTTTGCTTCCATTCAGCAGATGTGGAGACGATGAGGACGGGGATGTGCAATCGCATCTGTGCTGTGTATGAAACAGCTAGAAACCACAATAACGGCTCAATTGTGAGGCTCATCAACAAAACATGGGAACTGGGATTGTGTGAGCATGATTAATAATCCCACTTTCTATACCCGAGCCAGCCTAACATTTCCCCATGTGTGTGTGGGTTTTTTTTTTGTTTCCTTTTCAGACAGCCAACATGCACTGAGGGGAACCTGCTGTCAGGTGAGGTGGGCCAGCAGACAACAGCAGCCACAATATGAGGCTCATTACTCTGAGACCCGGTCTCATCTTAAAAAGACTGAGAGGAAGAATTAATAGACTGGAGGCTCAGCCATCCAGTCACTATTGTGAAGGACTAAAGAGGGCACGCACAATACTGCTGTGCAATAAAACACACACTTGTAAATGTATAAATAATGATTGAAAAATTATTAATTTGCAATCTAATCCCTATTAAAAGAAACCGAAAATGCTCAAAAGCAGCAACAAAGGAAATTGTGGTGAAAAAGAATGAAGATAAAGAATGACTGATAAATCTGGAACAATTATTATAAGGCATTTAAACTATTCCCTTATATTTATCTATTTATTTTGAACAAGTATATAAATATATTTTAAAAAATTATCAAATGTATGTTTATGTATATAATGTACATATTCAAGCTAATAAGACAACAGAAAATCAATAATAAGCAAATTCTTTTATACCACGTTTGAAAAAGGAGTTGCTACCCCTTTTTAACTTTTAACTGAAAGATTTAACTTCGTTTTAACTCTAACATTGACTAATTTTATGTGTAAACACAACATCACTTTACAATCCCTATCCAAGGTATCCAGGTAAGCTGTATTTCGCTCCCAGTCATTTCCAAGTGTTGGAATTCGTACCTGTGTTCCCCTGAATTCCTGCATGTTCGTTTGATCCGGGAGAGGCAGAAAGAGAGTGTTAATTTCTTCAATAATGCATTTAATAATCACACAAACAAGAGTTTACAAAAATGCATGTCAGATTATACAATGCTACAAAATTCCATATATCAGAGATTACATCTATACGAGCTCGGACCGTTCTTCCTTGCAGACCCAAGTATATAGGCCAGGTTTACAATGAAGAAGGGCCCCGTTGCAACGCGGGGTTCATATTTATACATTTGCATACGACACCTCAACCTCACATTGGTCAGTTCCTCGTGATGTATGCGTTGCTATAGTGAAGTCGCTATTCCTTTGTCTCCAAAACTGCTTAAAACTGGTTTTACTCAGAGCTTGACGTTCCCGTGGGACCAAAGTGACCTCTGACCTCTTATCTGCTCCAATCTTACCTTAACCATGAATTGTGCAGAATGGAGCACTGAGGAGACATCGCCAACCAACTTGGGATGTCCCTGAACATTAATTTACAGCTTTGTTTTTCCCAACTTTAGCAGTGGGAGAAATCCCAGCTGTGTAGGAAGATAACATACAATATACAATGTATAATACAATGTCTTCAGTTGTCCCACAGAAATCAAATGTTTAACTTGTATATTCCTTCACAAGTCATAGTTTTAATTTTCTTTTTTAAATTATCTAAACAAATGGTTTTCATCCCAAACTGAAGGCACCTAAAATGTATAATGTATATTAAATTGTGTTTTATACTAAACTTGACTCAGGACAGGTTTACATGTGGATTTAACACAACATTATTTAAATAGGTTTGTACACTAATTTTTTTAAATTCAAATTGATTTTAAATGTTGCAGCAAAAGTTCTGCTATGCATTAAACGTACCTGTTATCTAAAATTGAAGATGTAGATATGAATGAGGAGTGAATTATTTAAATATATGTGGATAACACTTAGTAAAACTTTATCCAGGTGTCTGACCCTGATTTGCTCCACTCCACTCAACATATGGAGGTTGTCAGGTTGTCAGGCTGCAGATTTTACAGATTTTACAGTTTTTGTTTTGTTGTAGCAGCTGAGAAAAAAAAAAATCAATATGCAATATGTTATCACAAGAGGAAAATGCTCCTCATAGCATTAGCTTTGACCTGTGCAAATCCCTAACGTCCGCTTCCATTTGCTACAATATGTTGGATATGCATTTATGTGTATGGAAGACTTTTTAATTGGTGGAAAAAAAATCTTGTTTTAAAAGATATAAAAAAAAGTCTATTATTAAACCAGAAATGCCAAAGCCCTTCTTGCAGAACCGGAAGTGTATTACAAATTGCATTGCATGAGTTAAAAACTGGTAAAAAATCATCTAAATTAATTACTACTGACAGGAATATGCTAAATCTAGCTGCTGTGAGTGCTTCAGTGGGAGAGAAAACATGACTTCCCATTATCCAATTATACATGGTGCGTTCACACAAGACGCATTCTTTACTTTATGTTCATGATCTTTTTTTAAGCTCTTGGTCTGATTGTTTGTTAATGACAAATTATGCCTGAGTGCTCTCTTTTCCTCCACTTAATGACGAATTCAATACATGGATATTTAGACTGTTGGCAGCTGAACATTCAAGCTGTGGACAAACCACATTTTTCGACATGGTACACCAACATGTAAGCAGCGACTGAAGAGCAGGTTATGAATAGCTGGTAATTAATCAATCATTCATGAGTAGCTTGTGAACTACTCCACACAAAGGAACTGAAAGTGGATCAACCTTACTCACGATTCTGTCTTCCATATTGCTTCAGACAATACAGCACTGAAATAACTCAAGAAGGGAATGGACAGGAATCGCTACCACAAAAAGCTTAAAACAAGGAACTATTGTGCTTGTTTTTTTTAAAAACTTGATTCTTTAAACTCAGATTCACTTCTTAATCATTACAGGCGTTGTGAACACAGCTTTCAGAATCGATTCACAGGCACTTACCTACAAACGCATCGAAACGGGAGTAATGTTACGTCTTGTTGTCGATGTGTCCCTTTTTTGAGAAATATTTGGGAATATTTAGTTTATCACCTCTCATACACTCTAATATCTTCTTCTGGTGGCCTTCAGCCAAAAAAAAAAAAAAAAAAATTGTATAGTTCAAGAATGTAAATAAATTCAAAACAATAAGACTGCCAAAGGATCCGGATCACCTCTAACTTTGAAAGCGGTTTTTGTTGGTCTAACATCTATCAGTGGTGAAAATCTGTCATGTAGTTTTGACCTAATCCTTAAAGACTATAAAATGAAATCTTGATCCAGAATCTGGATCCGAATCCCATCCTGAATTTAATGGAATCCTCCGTGGCCTGATATCTATCTGTGGTAAAAATGTCGACAAAATCCATGCCGAAGTTTTGACGCAATCTTTCTAAAAGACAAACAAACGGATAAATATATGTTGATGATTTCATTATTACTTTGGCGGATGTAAAAAGCAGAAACACAAAAATAATTACTGAATATATGCATATGTATGTAGATGTGACCCTGCGTCCTCTTTTCGATCGCATATACTGTGTATTTTTTTTATACTCAAGGCCACGTCCTTGCGTGTATGATAGATCAGGAGCTGCAGAATGTGTGTACAAGTTTGCATGTGTACACATTCGACTGTTTTAGTGTGAAGTAGTGTGAAATAAGGAATCAAGTTGGTTAACTGACTGAACCAGACGGAGCCAAAACAGCCGGCCGATTTGAGCCGCTGCGGCTGCCTGCATTAACAATCCATTAACATGTGTTGACTGTAAAGATAATGAGATACACCAGCACACAGTTTTTCAGTAAATGGTGCCTTGAGAAGAGTCCCATCTGGGTCGCCCCGCTGGAGCCCATAAACTCCCAGTTCATCATCATTCAGCACCACTCGGGAGCTGCAGTTTTGAAGCCGGTGACGTTGTTGGATATTTGCACTTACTCCACATGAGAGTTTCTTCCAGCAACACGTCAGTTAATTGCATTGTCATTGATCCTCACGCTCACTGCTCGACTGAGCATCATGAATGAAACTATGGCTAAAAATGGAAGTTCAGGTCATTTATGTCCAGAAGCTCAGACACATCGAAAGCCATTGGATTTCCTTCTCTCTAATTGCAGCATTTTTCCAAACAGAAAACACCTAATGAGGCCAAACGTGGGCCTTGAGCAATATGAAAGTATGAGGCTGACTTAGCCTTAAGCACTCAACATGTTCCCGCGTCACTGATGGCAGATAAAGTAAAGTAAACTATAGGGACAAACTTTTAGATGTTTTTGTTTTTGTTTTACATTTTGAACATGCCATTAGTGCTTTGCAGGGGATTTTTGGCCCCTTGTGATGATCTCTAGTGGGCGATGAGTGGCAGTCCTGCACTGATCCTGCACAGTTTCACCAAGCCAAAGCCACATTTACCGTTTTGGAATGGACACAAATGGCTACATTTGTATTCTATTCAAAACTACTGTATTTCCCACACTATAAGTCGCTTTTTTCTATTATTTCAGTTGTTTGGCTGGTGATGCATCTGACTGGAAAGTAACACCATATAATGACGCCACTCCTAAGTGGCTACAGTTGGAAATTAATTAAATAAAAACACTTTGAACATATAAAAATTAAAATACGCTGGTACATACCATCTGTGACCAATAGATGTTGCTGTATAACAACAGAAAGCTACAGTACCACCAAAAAAACCCACAGACTGACAGCATAAGCAAAATGTCCCAAAGAAAAAGCTACACTGCAAAATCTCACAAAATAAATATTAAATATGCAGCAGAGAAAGTAAACAAAGCAAAGGGAAGAGAGTTTAGTAATTCACATAACGATGCATATTTAATCTGAAAAGTTTTTTTTTATGTGTGGCAAGATACATAATATACACATTTTCCTTGACGTTTTATTGTATTTATCTCAGATAACTTGCGAGTAATGTAGTAATTTACTGGTGATGTGATGAAAGACCACCAGCACACACACCATCATGTTATAAACAATGTTTGTAAGATATATTTGGGCCAAGGCATGAAACTCAGAGTCAAAATTGAAAAATACCAGTGTTAAAATTGAATTTCAAATATAATATATAATGCCAAACGAGCCAAACATTCATCCAGTCTTTGAATATTAATCTCATGTCCTTCCCTTGTGTTCCCATAAATGTGTCTATAATTGTCAGATCATAAAGTCAAACAGCCCTCATGACGACCCTGACGGGCTCCGGTCATTCTATAAATCATTGGATGCTCATTTAAAAGTAGATAAATGTTAAGTGCGCTTAGATGTAATAAAGACAATCAATCCCTCTAAAAGCAATCGACCATTTTGAGTCACACAACCATTCAACCCAGCCATTCAACTGTAAAAACTTTCCATTAGAAAGGCGGTGGGCAATTAATTCCACTGAGGGGGCCACATGAAAAACGAGGACTGCAGTGGAGGGCCAAGCCATAAGTTCTATCCAATTCTGCTCAGTATTTCAACACATGTACTAATAAAAATAAAAGCATGTTGTCTGGTTTTGATCTGCTCAACTGTCCCCGCTTTGTGTCAGTCCAGTTCTTATATTTATCAGCAAGTTCTGATAAAGGAGAGTATGAACACAGTGATGCATCTTCTCAATTGTATTGCATGCATAATGTACAACAATTCCACTGCTGCTTGCTCAGTGACCTTTGGCGCTTCAGTGAGGGACAGCTGAAGGGCGACATGTGGCCCATGGAACTTATAAAGCCAAGGTGGTACACATCTATAAACACTGATAATAATCAATTGTATCTGCTGCTATATCTTCTGTATCTTTTGCGTTTCATTTACAGTATTTCACTCCTAATTGTCATTGACGATAATGGTTTCAGTTGGTTTTATCACTCATTTCTTGCCTTTAAGTTAAGAACAGATTAAAAAAAAGTCTAGTGAGCCACAACTTATATTTTGTTATTCTTCAACAACACTTTGGTGGACTCGATTCCTCATGCAAAGATAACGATCTGATCTGCCCGAGTAATGGGCCAGTGTCTGCGCTCGGCGCGCTTGCTGTTCATTTCTGAGACACTGAGCAATGACCGGGCAGTGAAACGGAAAAGATGAGCAGCAGCTGAAACTTGCTGACTTGAGGCGTCGTCACTTGAAGTCAGTGCTGATCTTAAATACCTCAATGAGATAAAACCGCAAACCTGAAGTTGTAGAAATGCCAACCAGCTTATGAATATAAGAAATGTTATAAGGGAACACATTACTGTAATGCTATTATTATGTTTCATAAGTGCCTATTGAGAAACTCATAACACAGTTATAATTACTGAAGTTTCCTTTTGTTCTTATTTGTATCACAATTTAAAACAAAGTTGTGCCACATTTTGCATTATTGTTGGAAATGCAGCCCTGTCACAGGAGCATGGGTAGATTAAAAAATAAATAAAAAAAATACTGGATTTTATTTAATGGTAACTGAATATAAACAGACCAAAAAGCCGTATCTGTGCCGGTCGTTGACTTCCGACTGACCCAGACAGTGCTGACAGCTCAGCAAAGAACTTTTCTTAGAAACGAGTTACTTCTAATCCGCTACCAATTTTCACAAAACATTGTGAGAAACAAGTTGCTGTTTCTACATACACGCTTTAAAATCTGATTAAACGATTGTCTTGTAACAGACTTTCCATTCATCTTCTGTTGGGCTATACCTAGCTCAGAGTCATGTGTACACAACGGACAGTTTCCAATCCATCTAATTGATCATTTATGATTGTTAACTTCCATGACATTGACTCTGCAGCCTCTGATATGAAATACTTCAAACCCAGACTTAGTGGCTCAAACAGCAGAGCCACTCTTGATGCCATCCTCAGATTGGCAATTTCTTGAGATAAAAACCAGACAGCAGCTGCGGTGTGTGGCGTTAAAATGGCTTATTTACATGTCTGGTTTGTAGAAGGGTGATTGTGACAATGGCTCTTTGTGTGTGTTGGACTCACAGTTTACAATATTCAAACACAGTCACTCTGAAGCATCATGGCCAAAATGTAAATCAATCAATTATCAGCGAAATGCTAAAAGCGGTTAGATTCAGGATATCAATTATATTTTATAACTCAGATTCAACAGTTATACTTTATTTGTCCTTTTTTTTAAAACTGCTCTGACTGCAGGTGAGTGGGAACTTTCTTCCAGTGGTTTGTTCAAATCTTACTTTACCAGCGCCACACAGGTAGATTTACTGTATGCTTTCCTTATTTCAAATGTCTCTTATGTTGCCCTTTCATCATCTGCAGAATTATTCTGAGACAGTTAATTACCGTAAAGCACTGTATTGATGAGGGAATGGGATTTCCAGGTCTACTTTTGGCAGTAGCAGCTGGTACCTCATTGCTTTTGTGAAATTCTATATACACAATAACAGTTACTGAAGTTTCCATGAGCTTGCAAATTGTCTCATAAATAAAAGCAGCTGCCGCTATCTGTCCTGCTCACTGATACCGCTGGTAGCTTTAGAAATAACCAAATATATTGCTCCACAGTATCCGTCTGCTGCTCGACTTATTCATCTCAGGTGTCGGGGAAATTAAAGCTTTATATTGTTAACATCACAAGTCAAACTCCATGATTACATTTTCAATTATATGACTTCAAAGAAGCTGGGCTCCATGTCAGCTCTCAGTACAGATAAACAGAATTCTCTACTGACAAATGAGGAAAAACATATTTATAAGACATTGCTTCTGATAGTAATTTCAGTTCAGTTTCACTTCAGATCTATTGATAATCTGGTCAGCCAATTTCACTTGTGTTGCTTTGTCCTCTCTTCGTGCTTCTCGTCCTCTCTAAATCCACTGTGTTTCAGTCCAGTTTTGGTTTCTTTGTATATTTTTCATTTCTTCCACCAGCGGCACATCATCTATTGCAAAATAGACGCTATAAACCTGAAATACCATCTGAACTTAGGACGTAATCGGCGGCAAGATTTCAATAAACCTATGAGAGACTCACCTGGTCTTCGAAGGACAATGCCTGTCCCACGTCGCGAGGGAACCCGTCTATGACGATACCATTAGCTTCCGGGATCTTCATGATTTTCTGCTTTATCTCAGTTATTGTGGTTTCCTGAAAAAAGCAGAACAGTTTATATTCATGATGAATCTCAAAGCACCAGATTCAGTTTCTTCTGAAAGCAAACCATCATGCCTGCGGGCAGCCCACTGGATTTTTGATCATAGAAAATAACTCAGTAATTAACTCGTGCATTGATTTTCGGCTTTCTCCCTCCAAACTTAACTTTGGTTTTAAGGTTATTTTTGTGTTTGGAGAAAAATCCTCCAGCTTCATATTATATCATCATAGTTGGGTTTGGAGGGGTTTTTTTTGTCTATGAAAAATGACATATTTTGCATGCAGAGGACACAATGTGGTGGATATAATAATATCTGTGCAGAATTCCACAACAAAAAATGTTGTTTTATGTATCTGAATGCGGCAGGGTGACTGTGCCAAGAGCTCCCGAGGCCCGATAGTGCCAGCATCTTTCAGCATCACTTAGTTCCTCATGGCTGGAGGAGGTCGACATGTTTGAACGCATCTCTCAGGGCAGAGTGCTTCATGCAATATTGCAGCGATATATGAGCAATGCTCTGCTCTAAAAATAACATTAGTCACACAGATGCTCAATTTCCATCTGACCGCAAGAACGTGGAGCCACGGCCGGGCACAGACCGAACCTCATCTAGATTTCATCAACCAGATTAATGTATGCATGTCAAATAGAATGAGAAAAGCTGATGTGAAGAGAAGCTGCAGGGAGCAGGACTCAGAGCGTGATATCTCACAGCAATACCTGGCTTCAAACCACCAACCACAGCAAGCAGCTGGTTGCTGTTTCTACTGACACGCACTCTTTATTTCTCAAATAAGCAACAGGTGTTTTATAAATGTTTAAACAGCAAACTGTAGTTTGAGATCTCAACAACTGATAACCATAAGGGCTTCGTGATATATTAACAGGTGTTGTATTGCTTTATTGTAATTAAGACACACACCCTTTAGATGTGATCTATTACACAACATCTATCATACAGACACGAATGCGTTCAGTGTTTTCACAACATTGCATAGAGCATTAATGTCACACGGGAATAAGAAGAGGTGGAAATCAGGAATTATAAAGATTTATCTAATTGAAATTAAGTTGTAGTTTTTTGTATTTATACTTTTTTGCAAAAGTAATTTTACTCATCCCTCAGTACAATTAACATCGCAAGATCAAGCTTATAAATTTGACCGTTTAAGAGACATAAGTCCTGCTTTGTATGTATATATTTTTTTCAAAACTTAATTCGTACAGCCTTATATCCTTGTATAAATAGTAACTAATATCATGAGTGTTATTTGAGAAGATGTACTGTGGAAACAGTTCATTTGGATTAAGATGCCGTCCATCCATCCATCCATCCATCCATCCATCCATCAGTGTTTCATTCTAAAACATATTTAAGTTTAAATGACGACTCTAAAATTGGATTAAAATTCAAATCTCTGCATTCTTTTTGTAGCGCCTCTCATAATGTGTATATAAATGAACTAAAAGCAACACTGTGACATTCAACTTGAAAATTGTTTGAAAAATGTAACATTTTTAAGCTATGCTAACTTCTCCTTCCTGATCTTTACATGATAATTGCATTCATACTAATATAATGTTTGATTACAACATTGAGCAATAATGACTTGAAATAAAGTTCATTTATACATTTAAACTTACTAATTTGGCAAAAATATAATTTATATTTATCAAAACATAGTTTTTTGTTTGCAGGTACTACATCGGAAAGCTATACACTCACTTTTAGACTTCAATGGAAAATGTTTGACTTAATAAAACAAAAACAAAAATACGTTCCATACTATGACTAACCAATTCATTACATTTGAATCAAACCCACTCCTAAGTTAAGGCTCGCTCACGACAGCACTGCTACTTTCAGTGGGCTTTCATTTCTCTCACCCTCTCAAGAACTATTTCTCTCTGTTCTTCTGAAAAAGAATTAGACTGAAAGTAAAGGTCTGCTTTGTCCACACACAATGACTTGACAAAGAATTGGCAATGCAGTTTAAAAACTTTGAAAACGGTATTGTTTTCTTCACTTCTGCTCTCAGCGTGAACAATGAGCAGGGTGGCGCTCATCCTGGAAGTGACTTATGAGTTTCTAGTAAATGCCATCTACTAACAATGGCCTGCACAGTCAAAATAGCTGCAAAAACATCAAACTTTGACATTTCACTGAAAAACAAAGACGTTAAGAAGCTCTCTCTTCAACAAGCTTCAGTAATTCAGGTTTGTTTCTCTTTAATTAGGAGTCATTCAGTCCAAGAATAAAAAAAGCAATAGATCTTCTAGTTTTTCATTTCGGAGCAGACCAACAACCATCCAAGGAACCGTTATTAGAAAACCGATGGTATTTCTCAGAGAACAGAAGTTCAGATATACACTCAGTCTCATGACCCTGCAGAGGCATACAAACACACACAGCATCTGGTTGGGGGTTAGACTCAGTGAGGCGATGGTTCATACTGAATATTGTTGATTATTTGCCGCAACGCACAAACTGCTTTATTTTTTTGGTACGGACTGGAGGAATCATGTACATATTATTCAGCAGCTTTGTAAGAGCTCCTCAAAACAAACACTAGCGCCAAATCACACCCCCTTAAATCAACCTTACAGTCAAGTTTGGCAACATTTTTGCCTTTTATCCCGAGTCATTTCTGGGCCAAATTCTAATCTGCTGGGCTAAACTAATCACAGCAGGAAATTAAATGCCAAACAGCCACAAAGTCACTTTATCATGTTGAATAAATCTGCAGCTTGGCGTCGCTTTGCTGTTTATCTCACTGGTTCCTGGGCTGACTTGCTGAATGGTGGCAAAGGAAGGGAAGCGTTCTCTTGCCAGGCCCACAATGGACGGATGACAGATGATAGGTTAAGCAGTTATGGAAGGAGATTAATAAGATGGTACAAATGAAATGCTTCACAGTGCCCATGTGATAAATTAAGTCCATTGTACCATTGCTCTCCTTTGGTAAACAAACAATTATCTGAATGCCGGCTCAGAAATGCAGAAGTACAACATTAATTTACAGAAAAAAAATAAATACGAGTTAAGACTTTTGTTTTTTCAATAATAATATGCATGCTTATTTCTCAAAGCCATATATTCTACATCAGTAGTTATGTAACAGAATCAGCCTCATCCTCGGCATCTCGGTATTAAGCTTATAGTCAAGACTGGCTCAGGTCACCAGGGCCATTTTATAGTTAATCTGCTGTGGGTTTAGACTGCTGGAAGGCCTTTTTTTAATGCATCGAGTTTATCTCCTTTTTTTTAACTTTGTTTTTCTCCTTTTTTTATTTGAGTTAATCTAATTCAAATCAATAATGCTGAAAAAATTAATCAGGGTTGCCTGGGGTTGCAGTTTTGTGGACGAGCTGTCTGTACACCGACCGAACCATCATCCTAACCAGTGCAGAAAAAAAAAATCCCCAGCTTCTTTGGAATTCTTAGGTTTTTGTGAAAGCGCCACCATTAGACACACTTATGTTGAATAACTGACAGATATTGAAAGTTTTACTTCGAAAAAAGGGTCAGCTTTTGACAATTCTGTGGGCATACAAACCAAAATAAATGAAGCCAGTCTGATTTTAATACCAGCCAAAAGAGGGTTATCCCGGTTTGGTCAATTTCATCATATCTGTTTTTGTAGTAGAAGTTGCGGGTGGTCTCCTCACTGGATGAGATATACCTGATACATGGCCTTGTGTGTTTATGCACATTTTACACAATGTCTGAACGTGTCAAGAATTGACCTTGTTTAAATGATTGTGCGCACTTTCAGTGGTGGGTTTGTAAATATGGAAAGGGTGAAACCGCAGGAGGGGTCTGTTATCATCTTGGATGCGAATAAGATGGATAAGCATCCCTGTCTCCGGGACGTTTCTGATATGCAATGCTGCTAATTAGTCTCTAGTTGCATGCATGCAGAGATAATGACCTGAGAGAAACTGGACTTGCAATCCCACCCCTTCCCCCTTCCACATGCTACCTGTGGCGCCAGCTCTCCGTTGGTGATGATTTTAGCAATCAGACTCCACTTTCTGTTGCTTGTGGCATTGTGGATCATCTTTTTCCTCAGCAGCTCGCCCACAGACACATACTGGAAGCCATAGCGCTCGGCAATCTTCAGGCTCTGTGTTCCTTTGCCGCTGCCAGGGCCACCTAGGCAGAGAGAGAAAGAGAGAGAGAGAGAGAGCAGTTGATGTTTTTGTGAGCGATTTTGATGTGTGTGTCTGAGTGTGAACATTGTGTGCGTGGGTGTGTTAGTGTAGGCGCATTTGTGTATAAGTGTGAAAGATCCAGCCTGTGTGAGACTGTGTGTGTGTGTGTGTGTGTGTGTGTGTGTGTGTGTGTGTGTGTGTGTGTGTGTGTGTGTGTGTGTGTGTGTGTGTGTGTGTGTGTGTGTGTGTGCTCTCACAGTGTAAGAGGTTCTCTATGACAGGACTGTGTGCTTCTCTGTAACACTGTGTGTAACTGCTGCTGATGTGTGTTTAGCAGGGGACATATGGGGCGATGCAGATGAGAAAAAAAGGTATATGTGATCCGCCTACATTTGCAAACGAATCACAGGAGTGTGATTTTCAGGAGAGTGAAAATATGTTCGAACACTTTGCCACGTTTGTGCAACAGAAATATATGTGTTCAATGTTTCGAACACAAGCTATTGTTCGAGTTTAATTGTCCACAGGGAGTCGAGGCCTGACGATAATATAACACTGAAGCATGACAGGCCTATTATATGAGCTGTCAGTTTGTGAATGGTCCGGTTAAGCGCCCGTAAACGCTGCCTGATGACCTGAATGCTGGTTTGCTACAACTGTGCTTCGTTTGAGGATTTCAGCCTTGCTACCATTAGCTACTAAAGAAATGTCAACTGTGCCAAAATTGCTCCTGGTGGAAAGCCAGGCCAGTGTGGAGTGAAGTCAGTGAGAGAACAACCTGCGTCATTGGTCATTTATTCAATCATGGTGTAATTGATTTTTGAGAGGGAGGATGGGAACTTTGTGCAGCGAAGACAGGGAAATTGGTCAATGTTAATGTGTCATTTTGCAGTAGTCATGTGTGTCGCTTAGCATCACTGTAGCAAGACTGTAAGTCAGGGATGTCAAACAAACTTTAGATCAGGGGCCACATACACTTCAATGTCATCTTGAGTCGGTTGACTTTAAGGTTTTTTTTCCGTTGAAAATATTTCCCTCTAAACCAAATCAAAAAATACTATATTCTCAATATAAAACCAATTTCAATGCAATCTTCTGGTGCAAAATACAGTGCAATGTCCAAAAAAACTTGTCCTGTCACTGTTCCACGTGCGTATTTTTACAAATTCATCCAGACAGCATGGCTTCATGGTTAGTTTGATAGTAATGAGGTAACGCGCTTTCATGGCAGCATCACTCATATCTCAGCTCGGGTCTCAGTGTTGTTTTGTATCCACTACTTTTAAGAAATGTCTTAAAAAAAAAAAAAAAATTCTTGGTAGTATGGCGGGCCGGACCGAAGCTTTTTGCAGGTCAGGCTAAGTATATGTATTATCGATTTTTGGATCTCAGAGAGCGAATTAAATCCTAAAAATGGAATAAATTGGTAAAATAGATACATTTAAATAGATAAATGTATTCCAATTTATGGAATCAATTGGTAAACTAGAACCATTTGTTACTCAATTTGGTTCACATATGAGATTTTAAATCAGTTTTTAAATTGTTGCTGCAAGAAAGCTACTATCTTTACAAAATTTTAATGATGAGTTTAAATATCTCAGTAAACACTAAAGTCCCTAAATGGCATTTAGTCAATATTTATGACATTGCTTTGGCTTTTGACATAATAAAAAGGAAAATGAAAAATCTTGCTGCACAATGAGCAGTATTTGTGTCTGATTTACTTTAGAATTGAGTATTTTGTCATATTTGACCCAGTCTCCCTTCAACGTCCTCCAACCACTCATCACTGCCAGTCTCCCTCTGCCGTGTGAACCTGACAGACTAAACATTCACCATGATCCTCCACAGATATGACAGCTGCTGCCATCCTGTTTTCCCTTTAAAATAGGCCACAATATGCTCACAAAGAGGAGACAGGAACTGGCTTTGTACTTCGAGGACAAATAACTATCATCCACTCCACAGATGGCGTGAACATCCCACCAAAAGCAAAACAGGTTGAGGCTGAACGCTGCTGAAAAGGTTTCAACAAATGCTGAAGTCCTTTTCCTGCTCAAATGAGAGCTATAATCAACCATTTTAAACAAGTTCTCTAGATAGCTTTATTTGGTTTGAGCTAATGTGTGTCGCAACGTTCATGTGCGGCTGCCACTCTTAACTTCCAGGATTAATGCATGTATTTGACAGGTTAATGCAGGCACGTCAAGGAAATCAGATTAGACCAGTGTGAGTGTCTAACACAGTGAGTGACATGCAACAAGATCTACCCCCGCTGATACTAACTGAGGGGCGGAGCCATCACAAAATACCAGGAAACACACGCACACGCGCACGCGCACGCACACACACACACACACACACACACACACACACACACACACACACACACACACACACACACACACACACACACACACACACTGAACCTCATACATTCTCATCCAGGGCATGTATTTTTAGAGCAACAGCCAGGCAAACACAAACTTAGTCTGTATTTTGCTGACCCTTTCATATAAATGGACGCAGCCCTCTTTGGGGAGACGCTGGTTACAGCGTGTTACTCTGTTTACACACACAGAAAGGATGTTTTCTGCTGTTTCTTATCTAATGGAAAACATGACTCAACAGGAATTCACATCACCGCTTCGATCAGAACCATCACAGGAAGAAACTGTCACCCGGCCTTAAAGCTTCCCCATTCTTGTAGCATGTGAGTGGACCCGAATTTCTAGTTTTTATGTTTGATTTAAATTAGATCTTAGTTGGGGTTTTTTATTCGTCACATACACATACAACATGGCATAGAAATGTGGTGACTGTCCATCAGGCCCTATAGACTCAAAATATAAAAAAAAATGTCAAACACACAAAAAAAGCTCATATGTAAAACTCTAATATAAAAGAAGCACAAAGTCTTCAGTCTGTGTGATGTGCACGTACAAAGCTGCCGTACCCACAGCCATGTGTCTATTGTCCCTGTTTGTGAAGGGTGCCGACTGCAGGCCAGAGTTCACAGCCCTGACAGCTTGAGCAAAGAAGATGTGTTGTCTGTGTTGTACTGGTCTCTTTACCAATGACGAGGATGACTTTGGGCCGCGGTCGGTCTGGATCGAACACCTCGTACTCCTCGATGAGCTCCGCCGTCTCCGACAGGTCCGAGTCGCTCTCGATGGAGAACTGACTGATGGGAGGAAGGCGGTCGTATCGTCTATAGGGAAAGTTGGGGCTGTCGGGCATCACTGTCTCACACACACACACACACACACACACACACACACACACACACACACACACACACACACACACACACACACACACGCACACACACACACGCACACACACACACACAAAGCTGTAAATGAGCAGAATTGATTGCTCTTCCCGAGAGTTTCTCCCCGGATCCAAAGCGCAGCACAGTTGAAAATCACATTGAATTAAATTATCCAAGATTTCAGCCATGCTGTAATTCTGCCTTGGCAATTATTTCATTTTACTGCATATTCCATTTCAGAGAAAAAGAAAGTCTCATCTTTTTGTAACAATCAAACCGTAAATTAGGGATGAAGTTGTAGAGAGCTGCTTTATTCAGCTTGGTAATTACCCAACTGTATGGAAGCATTAATTACATAACATTACCAACCAAAAATAGGGAAGATGGCTAAACACTTTTCCAAGGACTGACAGCTGCTATAGTATAAATGTGAGCGTATTATCTCGTCATACAAGATGGATTGATGATGCAGTGATAGCAATGAAAATACATGCACTTGTTATATCTGAAAAATCTGATTTAAGCAATTAAGCAAAGAAGGTTGCAAATGGCAGCTAATGCTGCCCCAACTGTCTGAATCCTAACATGTCGTGTCATCTTGCCCTTTTTCACATTTCTAACACATAATTCAGGCCAAGACCAGAATAAATTTCAGATTCAAGAGCAGGATTCCCTCTGAGTTTTCTTTAAAGAAGCAGAACTGAGCTCAACCCTTAGCTTGGAGCTCCAGAAATCAATATCCCTGACTCTAGTAGTTTATGCAGTTAAACACTGCAGCTGGGAAGGTTTCCAGACAGCTTTGTCACGATGATGCAACAAGACAAATGTGAGAATATCAGTGCTGGAGTCTGCCCTAAATACTCCTGTTTTAATCATTGTAGTGTGAAGGCTTTCTCCATCTATCCATCAATCTTCTAGACCGTGTTATTGAAGTTAGAGTCATGGGGCGCTGGAGCCAATCCCAGGTGACTCTGTTCGAAGGCAGGTTCAAGCCTGGCTCGTCCATCAAAGGACAGAAATGAAGAGGCACACAGTCACATACACACCTATGGGTGTGTTAGACTCGCCAATTAATAAGAAATGAAAGAAATGAAACTCTGCAGAGGGGGAAAATGAAAAAAAAAAGTGACAATAATCTCTTGCTAAAGTCAACTCTGCTTCTAAAAGTTTTGCATGAATTTCCAGCGTCGGTACTGGAAAAATAGATAACCAATGAACAGAGAGCCTTGCAGTCGCCCCTCTCACAGCAATAATTAACTACATATTCATTAGTCTTTAACAGGTCAGTGAAGACGGCACAGGCTGGCTCTGAGTTGTGAAGTGCAAACTGTTGCATAACAGCTGAAACCAGTGTTTGTGGGAGAGCCTAGTCACTAAACTAAATGCTTCAGGTGCTTTTTGGCAACAAAACTAGTGATTCACACAGCTGAGCCTCACGCTGAAGCTGAAAGGAAAGCGTCCACTTTCATTAGACTGAAAAAAGTCAGCTCCTTCCTGAAGTTCTCTGAGTTAGAGCAACCACCTTATCAATTGTACAGTGAGAGAGAAAGAGAGAGGTGGAGAGAAAGGGAGGCAACAATGGGTGAAAGAGATAGAAAGGCAGGCGTGTGCATGGCTGCCAGCTTTATCTCAGCAGCAAGTGCCAAATATGTGCAGAATATGCTGGCGGTCATTTCTTCGTGCCAGAAATATGATGGATTGGTACAAAGTGTTGGACTGTGGAATGAAATTAATTCTGGTTTTATTAAAGAAAACTTAAAACCATCTTCCAAAATCTTTTAAGCTGATCTAAAGAAGAAAAATGTGTCATTTTAGTGGCGAGAACCACCACATTTGGGCTAGATTTGTAGATTTGGGAGAATCCTTACCATTTCTGAAGAGGGACCTGCGTGATTGGCCTCCATTCAGGGGGGGCAGTGACTTCTTCTCCCCTCCCACAAAAGTATCCCACCGCACCTTTTCTGTTCCCCCGAGCTCCCTGACTTTCTTCAGACAGCCCTCCAAGTACTCAATGGGGTCATCGGGCCGGTAGTACATCAACCCTGTCAGCAGACTCTGGAGAAAACAATGGAGGGGGAGGACGTGAGGAGGTGCGCAGGTCAAACAAGGGAGAAGTTTGCTCTGATAGCAGCACATCGCTATTCTGTTACGGCGTGGCAGGGTTTGAGAAAGTGAAAATATGAAAGAGAGGATTTGATTGCCCTGGCTCGGCTCCACCAACACAAGTGAAAATGTCTCACGTCATTGCAAACCTATGAAATTGGCCTCGGCCTGGCAGATAAACACAAATCCCTGGTAACCGTGTTGTGTTTTTGAAGGACGAAAGCCAACGACTATGATGGATGTGAGAACAAACGTCAGGCCAAAGTACAAGACAAATGTATGTTTGTGTGACCATTGTCCTCTTAATCCTAAACAATACTTTCCTCTGAAACGTCTTACTTCATCTCCACCCTCCTCACTCACAGCTCTGGAAGGCAGAAGCTTGAAAACATACTGAAAACTTTCTCGGAAAACTATAAATGAACAGGCTGTGGTTGCTTGCATACATTAGCTCCATGACTCCAGGACTCTAGGAGTCTAATTATGTGGATGAGCCAATTTGGTATCCCCTTAGGGTTAATTATGATTGATTGCCATTATATTCCATCAAACTCTCATGTATATGCATGCTTTACTTTATCACTTAACTTCTAATAGTTTATTATCTTAATTGTGTGCATCCTGTTCCTCTAACAGCTTCACAAATTGTTGATTTTAGACACAGTAAATGTCATAGGATGTGATACTATTAATATGCCTTCAGTTAAATGTCCATTGATGATTTGTTTTAGGATAATATTCATTCAAATGCATTCTAAATCTGTATGTGTAGCATTCCACTCGGTGTCCTGGTTTTCCTTTTTGCACAAACTGACGAGTGCAAAATAATACAAACTCAATGTGAACCTTGTCTGACGCAGGATTTAAATTAAGTCATAAATAAACCTGGTTTTGTTGTCATTAAAACCAGTAATATGTCCAAGAAGGAGATGGCATTAACGCGTCCACCAAGCATTAAATGACATAACATAAAGAGCGATGGATCTTGACCGTTATGGTGCCATGCAAAAGCTACTTAAACGCTCCAAACGTAAAAAACCATCTGCACGCACTGTGACGGGCAGGTCATCTCACCTCAAAGAGTTGAGGTATCTCCCGCCGCGCGAGATACTCCTTGGCATCGTTGGTATTCATCTCCAGTCGGATTTCCACTGAAATCACAACTTGTCCGAAGCCCGTTTCTTCTTTTCTTTCTTTCTTTCTTTCTTTCTCTGAATTTCCTTCAGTTGCGTTACTGCCGTAATGTGATCTTTGGTTAATGATCGAGCTCTTCACAGATCTCCCCTCAGCGCATTTTGCCTCCTGTGCGGACTTTACAACTGGATTCCTGCAGGCAGACGATGCCACCGTGCCTCCCTTCTCCTCCTCCCCCTCCTCCTCCGTGATGCGGATGCGCGACTCGTCCGTCTTCCCTCCTTTTGCGCTCCGTTTCCAGCACGCAACCTCGCGCGCGTCTGTGCGCGTCTCCTTGTGCGCCTTTGGCACTGAGGTTGCCCACCGCCTCCACGTGGCGTTTTTTTTTTGTTGTTGTTGTTTTTTTGTTTTTTTTACTAGTGGTAATGGAAAATAAAACGATTGTTTTACACAAAGCAGATTCAGAGATAAAACATAGAGCATGTGCAATAAAGTGCTGAGCTCTGAATTGAATGTGTATTTTCCGGAAGAGACTTGTTAACAGTTCCATTCTATACACTAAAAAAACAAAATCAGCTATGCAGTTTTTCAGTTTACATATCAGAGATATGTTTGATTAACATGAGTATATTTGGGATTCAATCTACTTAATATGAATACATGGGAATGTGTGGCGTGATTAAATTATTTTTGTGTTTGTGGAAATGAGTGACAATTATATTTTTTTTCAGTGTATGTTTTTAATACTATTTCAGAGTGAGCCAAGAAAACCAATTATTTAAGCAAAATTTTAATATAATACTACCACCATTTGGTTATATCTACTTGTTTTACTATGTTTTCACAGCAGAAGGCAGGAAGACTCTATCAGGGACCCACATCAGGGAGATTCCTAACATGTTGCATTATGGTTTCAAGTTGTGTCACTGATATTAATGATATGGAACGAATGTCAACCGTCTCTGAAAGCAGCTCTTCTTAGCAGCACACAGCAACAGGTAGGAAGGTTTATCAGGGGGATTCTGGAGATGTTGTCTTTGCTGACAGTACACAAGTTGATGCTTGCATCATACTGTTACTTATATATGTTAGACCTTAATGGGGGCCTCCGTTATAATGCCTCTGGAGGTTTTTCTTTTTTACATCCAGCCTCTATGTTGTGTGCATTTTAAGTATGTGATGCAAATACAAACATTTCTATAATCAAGCTGTGAGGATTACTTGAACTATTATAAGCATCTTATTGAAACCTAACATTTTATTAATATTCACTGCAGGTATTCTTCACTAGTTTTCACATTGCGCTTGCTTAGTTTGGCTGCAGTTTAAATCACTACTTCAACATGTTATTGTTGTTACAGTCAATACATTGACTCTTCTGACAGACAAGTCTCAGCTTTATATTTACATTTGTTTGCAAACCAAAATGTCAAAAGTCTGGACAATGCTAATGCGAGCAGAACAAAAGTAACTTGTAATGCGATGAGTATTTGAGAACAGTACCGTGTGTGTGTGTGTGTGTGTGTGTGTGTGTGTGTGTGTGTGTGTGTGTGTGTGTGTGTGTGTGTGTGTATGTGTGTGTGTGTGTGTGTGTGTGTGTGTGCTGTGTGTGTGTGTGTGTGTGTGTGTGTGTGTGTGTGTGTGTGTGTGTGTGTGAGTGTGCGCGCACGCTCGTGCGTTCCTTTGCGAAAATAAAATACATTTAAGCTTTCAAACTGAACATATATTGTACATATGATGCTTAACTGGGTGGATAAATGAAGGCCACTAAATGAAAAGAGCTGAATTGACTGCCGGCAGCTCGTCTCTGGACTTGCATAAAGGTTCACCTTTTTAATTTGGGCTTAGATTGAAACCAACAGTTCAGCAAAAGGTGAAATCTGCTGGTCACGGCAGTCACTGCTGCTTTTTTTAGGCAGCCCAGAACTCAGAATAGGCCAATTGTACTTCCTGGTTTGTTCCATAGGATTTGATGCTTATAGGCCACTAATCCTCTTGACAACTGGAAGCTGTCTCTGTGGCCCCTTTGGTTATATCACCAAATACCATGAGATTAGTTGAGTGACATTGTAATTCCCTTTGATACTGCTTGTCCAGCTGACTTTCTTCTTACTGATGTCTTCTCACTGACGACATGAAGGACGTTTGCTTTTTATAATGTCACCATAAGGGAAGACGCTTTTATATTTATGACACTTGTGCATTGACATAGAGCACATTTTTTAACATCTGCTGCCTGGGATATCCATGTCACTTATCATTACAAAGACATTTAACAATTAGCAGGAAAGGGCTCTTTAATATGAAGCGGCCGGCGTCATTTCACATCTGATCTGCTTTCCTTACTCTCATCTGGCCATAATGAGGATTCACTGAATTAAACATACAGCCAGCTGTGTCCTACACAGACAGTGTCATGCTTTAGAGCCAACATAAACACAATAAAAAGAAAATGACTCATTAGCTTGTGAAGATTAACAAACTTTGGACAATAACATTCATAGCAAAATTAAGATAATATTAAACAGGAAAACTATATGTTTTACTATTGAGCACAAGACTGACATTAATTCATGTCTTCACCAACATGATTTTGATGGACAAATTGCTCCTGCTACAAACGTTTTTATACAAACATGGCCCATATATTTATGCATTAGAGCCATCAAGTACGGTTTACTCTCAATTTTTAGTACAAAAATCTAATTTGTTTGCACCTCGAGGAATTCAGTGTCTGTGGACAAAGAGATAAGCCACATACACAAGCAGAATTATCTGATAACCACACGGACTTACCAGAATGACTCTCAGCAATTGTAGCACTGATTCACAGAAATTAAATCAATTAAAATGGAATCATCTAATCATCAAAGATGTTCTACAATTTCCATTTTGGAGGAAAGCTTAACAAATATGCAGAAACCCAGGAATACAGTGGCAAAGTCCTCCAATGAATGATTTTTAATGATTCATCAGTCATCAGTAAAGTAAAATTATAGAATTTCTGGGATTTCTCTTTATGTGTATTCATTCTTTGTCATCATATATATGCAGTGTGTTTTGCAACACACTGCACATGACACCTTATTTCTTTCTTGCTCAAGAATTAAATGGCTTGTCATGTCATCGAGAGCACTGGAGAGGATATCTAATAGCTATGACGATTAATATAGCTCAGAAATTAATAATCCTCTACATCACTATCTATAAGGCACAATTTTAGAATGTATAATTGAGACAATTTGGGGCGTGCCATTTCCAGACGTTTTCAAGCGACTATGCAGTAGGTAGATATATCAGTGAGGGTGATGAGACTGAGTGCGAGGTCATCAGTCCTGTGGACATCAGTCAGTAACTCTTCTTTGTAAATCGTTATTTTGTGTTTTTATGTAAATTCCTTTCCCCCTGCTTATCATCACATAATAGTCACATATGTTAACATTGATTTTTTTTTTATGAGTTCATTTTTATTCTCTTATTTGATTTTTTTAACTTTCTGTTCTGTTTGTTTATATTCTATTCTGTATGGAGGAACAATGTGGAAAATCTTTTGCCTCTGCTATTAAATTATTTCTAAAGTATTTCTATTCTATTCTATTCTATTCTATTCTATTCTATTCTATTCTATTCTATTCTCCAGAAATAAGAACGTATCCCTTTAAAATATGACGTTTACACCTTGTGGGCGGAACTACCGACTTTCACTTCCTGGCTTTTTTCGGCTAACAGTGCTTCAGCATGAAAATACTCACTTTACTCAGCTTTTTTGCTGCAATCGTATTAGCAGACAGTGTTAACATCGTAGTGAGTATATTTCATTTGCATTCCGCTCTGAAATAACCCAACAGTTGATCTGTTTGACTTAAATTGAACCGGTTAGAGCGCTCTCGTTTTAGCTTCATGTGCTATCATGCTAACTGTTTGGCTAATGTTGCATTGAAAACATTCAATCAAAACAAACTTTTCTTTATCTTTTTGCTCTTGTTTTACAGGACAGCGCCGGGCAGTTTTTTAGCAGTGGTCATACGAACAACTGGGCTGTTTTAGTGAGTATTAATCGCGGTTATATGTTGAATAAGAACATGTGAGCCTGTGATGAAGTGTTTCTCTTCTCTTTTTAAATAAAAGGTGTGTACCTCCAGATTCTGGTTCAACTATCGACATGTGGCAAACACTCTGTCTGTGTACAGAAGCGTCAAGAGACTGGGCATCCCTGACAGGTAGATGCTCCTTCTCACTGTCAGCTTTGGATATAAATAACGATATTCGGTGTTGGTGTTAATGTGCATATATTAGCTCTTTGATGCATGCACTCATTTATCCGTCTCAAAGCACTTGAATCAGGTTCACTGAACATATATCATATTATTTATCAGAAGCTGTGTACATAAATGAACATAGCTGTAAATGTGTTGGCTGTTTTCCCATCTGTAATCTCTGGAAATACTGTATCTCAACAGACGAGAAAGATGAAATGACAAGTTATGAAGATCATCTTCCTCTCTGTAGTTTCTTGTGGGGCAGGGGTTACCACAGCTGATCATCATCTTCCGATTATCTCATTCTCTCCGTCTCTTGTATCCTGCTTCTTCACACAAATTGTCTGCATTTTCACCTTCACCACAACCACAAATCTCCCCACTGACTTTTCTCTTGTCCATGACCTTTTCATGACCACCCTGTATACCACCTCCCTTCAGTCTAACCTGGAACCTTCAATCGCAGACCTCTCCTCACACTATTTTAATGAAGTCATTGAAGCAGGGTGAACAACACAGAAAAGTAACTGGACTGAGTTGTGAATTTTCATCTGTAAAGAATGTGTTGAAACCTTAATTCACACAGTGCACAGCAGTGAGGATTAAGTCTCTATGGGAGCGGATTGGCCGCCATCAGAAGCTGCTTAGAGTTTTGCCAAAGGACACTTTGACATGAAGACAAGAAGAGTCACGAATCTCACTGGAACTGGAGGACAGGCTGTCCCACTCAAATTACAGACCACAATTAATAACTTCAGCTGTTGATCACAAACTGCATTCAGTAGTTTTGCTTTAATATAATTTATTTTTCATAATTTAATAGATACAATAGATCAGATGTGGAATGTTTCTATGTTGGTGTTTGATTTAATTCTGTTCTGATCACCCCTAAAAAAACCCTGCTAAACCAGTTTCCCAAATTGTGGGGTGAGGGACCCCTGGTGGTTGTTAGAGGTATTGCCAGTGGGCAATGAGGTTTCACTATTGAATTTTGGAATCGGGGTTCCTATTCCTACAAAAAAATACATATTTCTGCCTTAAATGATCTAAAGTGATAAAACAGGGTGATAGAATTCTGTCTTTCTTCATTTATCTGACTGATATTCACACAGTTTTCCACTGGAAGGTGTGTCTCCCTCTGACCTTTAGCTACATCGTGCAATGAATGCGAATCAGACTTCAACACTCGTTACTCTTGAGTATGGGAATAGCCGAATCTAGATTTGAATGCCTCATCAGACTGAATGAGTCAGAATGTACTATACAGTCCTGCACTTTTGCTGCTCTTTTCAGGTAGATCTCTCCTTATTTCCCAGCATTTTCAGCTTCCTTCCTCACTCATCCTCACTCTCTCTCTCGCTCACTGTTTCTTTTTCTTTTCAGCCACATAGTCCTGATGCTGGCTGACGACATGGCCTGTAACCACAGAAACCCCAAACCTGCCACAGTGTTCAGCCATAAGAACATGGAGCTGAACGTGTACGGTGACGACGTGGAGGTGGACTACCGAGGATATGAGGTTTAATGGCTTTGCATTGTGTAATCCTATTGATTCGAATTCAAAGGAAATCTTTTCTTAGGACTGACAAAAGTGTCTTATAGAAGTGTTCGGCTTAGATGTAGACATCCATATCTGCTTTTAAACCTCACATCCATTTGTTAATCAGTGTGCCTTTTTATTAAGTTGCGCAATGTGAAGATCAGAACGTTGCTTACTTAAACTTAAATGTTGATTTTTCTTGCTTATTTAAATAGGAACAAACATAGTCAGTTTTTTTTATTGGCACTTTTAGTCATTTGTAGCAGAACCTGGTGGAAACAAATGAAGGAAACAAACGTAGAGGGCATCTCATAAAAACACAATGAATAAAATGCTTGTCCATCAGCTCTTCTCAAGCCTGAGAGTTAGAAATGAGAGGTTTGTGCCAGATTTGGATGAATCTTTGATTCAGAAAGTGACCTCTTACCTCTGCCTCACAGTTTTATGTTGAACCTTTCCTCTGTATTCCAGGTGACGGTGGAAAACTTCCTGCGAGTTTTGACTGGACGGCTGCCTCCCAGCACCCCCCGCTCCAAGCGCCTCCTCTCTGATGACCGAAGCAACATCCTCATATACCTCACAGGTATTTACAACTCAGTGGTTGACCGAAGCCTTGTGTATTTATTTTCTGCACTCAATGCAATGTCGTAAAATAAATCTAATAATGAGGTGAACCTTAAGCTATTCGTGAAGGAACTATGGCTATACATTTATCTTGATTAATTTACAGTTAAAACATATTAATCAACTGGCAGCCCTTATTATTTCACGCTTATTAGCTGCAGAGCAGAAGCTATATTTACATGAATATAGGAAAAATTAGCAAAAAAACTCAAATTGCTTATTGCTGGAAAAGGAAATCAAATACGCTGAGAACAAGGATTGTTATATGGAGAAATGCATTTCAAAGTGCAAATACATTAACATAATTTACTTAAGTGTATGCATTCATCATTGAGTGATAGGTACAACATTATCCACTAGGCTATTATTGAAAAACTGCACTTTTCACCTCTCACCTTTCTCTCAATTTAGTCTAATTTGGGGGGGAATTATTTTACACCGGGCATGAAAGATGGTGGTTTCAAAACATGTGCTGATAAGTGCATCTAGACCAATTGGTGACATGTTTGCTACAGAGGAGGGTGACATTAAGACATTTGGTGAATTGCTTGATAGTTTTAATCTTCCCCTTTGGAGGTTTATTGAATCTATTCAGAATCAGATCCTCACCATTCCTGCTCAATCCCCACTGGGGAAATTCCTGATCCAAGATAATTCTGAAAGGGGAATTATATAAAAAGTGAACAGTTTTTTTAATGGCTAATATATTACAATCCAAACCTAAAGTGTGGGAAAATGATCTACACAAGGAACTGTCACTTGAAGAATGGAATAAGTCATGCAGTCGAGCCCAAACTCAGACACGATTACAACTCCTCCAACGCAACTGGTTAATAGGAGCGTACATCACCCCAGAAAAAAGCTTAACAAAGTTAATCCCAACATCCCAAGAGAAAAGAACACTCAGGATATCTTATTGGCTCAATTGGTTGTAAACCCCACCTTTTTTATTCTTGGCATCTACCAAGTGGGACATAAAATTCAATGCAGAGAGCAAATATTCTACTGCAAGCCAAAAGATACATCGCATTAACGTGGAAAAGTACCTTCAAACCGAGCATCAGCTCGAAGAACATGAGCTCAAAGAAATAATGTCCACGTGTTTGTCTTTAAAAAAAAAAAATTACTTGCACAATAAAGGATGGTGTTTATGGAGCCCATTTATAAACTACCTTAAGGAGAAGGATTTATCTGCCATGTTAAACGTATCTCGGATAGAATCCATTTAACCTCTGCAGTTCAATCGATCTAAAAATTACTCATACAAAAAGTACAATATATACATTTATTATGTGATGAAGTCTCCCTAAAGACGCCAACTGTGTTATAATAACCACTGTAACAAAGTATTGCTGCAACAGTGTTGTTCCAGGGGATTAATAAACAATGCGAAATTAACAGGTTGTTAAAAAAAGAGAGAGAAAAAAGCGACACTTCTTCCACTTATCCATGAAAGCTGATCAGAAGAACTGATGAGAAATTCATGTTTCAGGAGTGTGAAATGGTGCAAGTGGTATGTGCTAGTTCTAGTCACAAAATATGGAGCAACAGCAGCACCTGCAGTTGAAGGGGAGCGCAGTGGCTGTGGAGCAGATGGTGACTTTTTTTTGGCCATGAGGAGTAGCACTGTTTCTGCGGACTGATCCTCACAGGAAAACCTGGATATACCTTCAAATCTATGTTTGACCATGAATGAATGCAAACGGAAGGCTTTGATTGTGCAGGATGTTATAATTTTATCTGCACATTTTAACGGGTTGAATAATCCCCCATTGCTGTGTTCAACTTAATAACTTTGTCCTTTCAGCGTTTCTGTTTCTCCTGCACACTGCATCCTGCTGCTGCCAGCCTCGTCCGTGTCTTTTCATTATTTTCTATTGAAAATATGTACTTTTTGCAATGTGAGTCACAGAGGAATGAAACATGAAAAGCCTGTACTTGTTTCTCAGGCCATGGAGGGAACGGCTTTCTCAAGTTCCAGGACTCGGAGGAGATTAGCAATGTGGAGCTGGCTGATGCTTTTGAGCAGATGTGGCAGAAGAGAAGGTAAACAAGCAGGAAATTAATGATGAAGGCAAGAGGGTCTAACAATGTGACGTCAGATATTGTTGTTCCTCTATTGGAAGAGCATTTTACTGGGTCTGTGTTTCTCTCGGGACCTAATTAGCGCCGTAACTTGTCAACAATTATTTATCACCATGGGACTCAAAGTTGTGGATTTGTTTTGGTTCCCTGCTGTAAGTACGTGATCTTTATATCATTGTAACTTCATAAACTTAGTTTGAAATTCATCCAAGACTTAGTAATAGCTGGAAGTCCTTAATTTGATTGAAAAATTCTGTATGGAAAATATTTCCCAGTCGTCCATAGGGGGCATTAGTTTAAGAATGGCGGCATTACTGTTAATTTTTAATTTAACCTTTCATAAAATAAAGAAAAAAAATCATAGTTATGTATTCAATTGGCCTCTTTTATTCATCGATCCATTTTTTTGCTGCTCATCCAGGGCTTAAAAAAAAATATATATATATAATTCACTGAAAAGTCAGGCAATGCTGCTGATTGTTTTAAGAGGTTTTAAGAGGAATTTGTTGTTGGAAAACAGAAAATGTGATTAAAGCCTTAGATATAAAAAACACTAATTGTGGAGAGTAACTTGATAAAATAGATCAAATTAATTGCTCCCAGTCAATCTGCTATTGTCACTGACATTTTTGTGAATAGAGGTCATGGATTTTTTTAAATTTTAATTTTTTTTATCTCTTCTCGTACAAATAATTACAAATGTATTATCCAACCATTAAATTGGACATATCCAGTCTGTATAAATAAACATATGCCACATTTATGTGTAATAAGGGTAAATCAGGTCTAAAAATGTATGGAACTGGGATACAATTCTCAATGATGATAAGAAATTGTCACAGCCTATAAACTACACAGTTGAATTACCTTGCAATATATTGTGCTATTTATGAAAAATGACTCTAAATCAGACTTATTGGACGCATAAAAAAACAAACATATGGTCATTCACTTCAAATGTGTGTATTTGGCGCAAATCAATACATTTGGTTTTATTGTTTTTGTTTTATGTTTTGAGTGTCAAGTTGAAGACAAGTGCTGTTACTGGGAGCGTTTGACGATTTACCAAAACGAAGACGCTAAACTTGTTGTTTGTTTAGAGACTTTCTCAGACTCTTAAGGGAACAGAGTTGCTTTTTAAGTACTTTTGAGCCTAATTTGTGAATCATTTAATGAGTCTGCACCTTTCTGCTGCCTGTGTTGTCCTCCAAACCAATCATCCTCATCAGAGAGTGTGTGGGTTACTGTCTGGCTCCAGGCTGCTGGATTAAAGCGGAGTGACACCAGCTTTCATGCGGATGTGATAATTGCAGGCTTGAACTGGCTCTGATGAGATTCTCCCGCCTCGCTCCGCCGTCCACAAACCCTCCGTTCAGCCGGCTGGATCTAAAAATCTTTTTTTTTGTTTTCGACACTGTAAAGAAGTTCTTGTGGGATTTTGGCTTTTGTGTGGGAGGATGGAAGGAAGAGGGACCAGTGGGAGAAACTGCATGTGTGGGGGGGAGTGTTGGAGGGACTGAGTTGTCGCCATGGTAACAGCAGTGTGAAAGATGGTTGATAAGGTTTGTGTGGTGCCACTTTTATTGGCACAAACAAGATGAGTCTTATGCCACCTGTGCGCGCTCTCATCATTTGAAGTTGGGAATGATTTGTTTGCGTCTTCAGGTACAATGAACTGCTGTTCATCATCGACACCTGTCAAGGCGCCTCCATGTATGAAAGGTTTTACTCCCCGAACCTCATGGCTTTGGCCAGCAGTCAAGTGGGAGAAGACTCCCTATCGGTGAGTTGTCACAAGTGTTCTGGAGAAAAATTACTCATTATTCATCAGCGTGTCAGTTTGTCTAATTTAAGACCTGACGTGAATTCAGTTCACATATACGATACAGTTTCCATTTATTTTAATTCATCTATTGACATTCTGTGAAACATATTGTAAATTATAATTAATTAACTTCACACGCCAATAGAACGGCTTCCCGTGCAAGGTGCTCACACACTATTTGGACACGGCATGCTTAATGAATATGAGGACTAACTTTTTTTTTTGCACAGCCATTCAGGATAATGCTATCTCTATCATTATTATAATTTAGAAATGTTTTTGTCCCTCTGAATGACTCATCTGCTTGTATAAATTAGTCATCAAAGGAAATGTAGCGTTATTCTTGTTTAGCATGTACGAAGACATCAGGCAACCAAACACTGCAGTTCAAGCATGGACACAAAATATACCTCAGAATGTACACGTTTCTGGGCGAGCAATCTAAAAAGCTTGTAACAACCAATAATGTAGTAATTTTTGTTGTCTGCAGGGTAATAAAAGCCAATAATGTTGTAGCTTGCCATTAATGTAATATAATAGTAACAGATTATTTATAACCATGATTGCGCGAGAGTTGCAGTGTACATATCCTCAATGAATGAATACAGAATCGATGACTACCGCCTATGTCTAAGTACTTAGTTATGATGAGCAACCTTCAAAAAAAGATTTTATTTCTTTGAAAAGTAGCCCTATTTCTGTATTACATTATAGGTGGCAGTTTTTTTAAAATTCTACTTTAATCATGTAATGATTCATTACATTATTGGCAAAATGTTATTCCCATAATGGATATTACACAATTGGCAAGTTGTTTCAATAAGGGCTTTATTACATTGAAAAAGGCTAAAATGATTACCTTACTGGCCATCATGACATTATTATGTTACATTAGAAGTCCCCATGTGTTGGTATAGTGTATCTCTGGAAGATGAACTAAACCGACTGATAATAATCCCTTTGAGAGTCTTCAACTTTCAGCTCATTTTACTTTATTTGTTCTTGTAGCATCGTGTCGACCGTAACATTGAATGTCTGAAAGGGTAAAACTTGAACATATTGATGCATTCAGCAGGTTAAAAGAAAAAACCCCAGGATCTTCATTTTTATTTATCAAGAAGCTAAAAGTGACATCTGTTTAATGTGATTATAGCAGATTTGGGACATGCATGTTATTTCTTGTACGACTTTCCAAATGCTGATGAAAACTGACAATTATTAGGCTTCTAAAGATATGTGTAGTTTAATTTCCGGAGTATTTACCATTCATGTTAGGTGCTTACTGTTTTGCACATATAGCCAGGAGATCTTCAAGTGGCTCCAATACGGAAACCTGACGTGGATTTGACATCAATATCAATACAATGTGCTTGAATGTTAATCTATTTGTATAGCAAAATTCATTGTGCTTGTCTTTTGAGATGTTTTTAACGCTGTAACGTTCTGAGAACGTTTTTCCTCTAATACTAATACTGTCCACACTGTACAGCATCCGCAAATTAGTTTACTACGAAATATGTGACTATCTTTGAAAAATGATACATGAATGCCACTAAACAGTTTTTGTCTCAATACTGTGTCACCTTGTAGCATCAGCCAGATTTGGCTATCGGAGTCCATTTGATGGACCGCTACACCTTCTACCTGCTGGAGTTCCTGGAAGACATCAACCCTGCAAGTAAAACCAACATGAACGATCTGGTGAGCATCTGTGAGCCTGTGCATGTGGTCCTGTCATCTACTTAATGTCAGAAAATATCAGGAGACCACCACTTCAGTGTTCAGGATTTAATATTGGTTATTATTTTTTAAATGCAAAGCGTTTGAGCATTTTGGTTTAGAAAACAACACATTTCTTACTGCTACAAGTCTGTCTCATATACACAGGAAAGTAATTTTTATATGTTACTTCTCACAACATGGTTTTGTAGACTTTTATACATTTGGAATCGGGTTGTGTAATAGCTCCCCAGTATCTCTTCTTGTCTTGGCCAGTGCACTTTCACGTCATTAACTTTGTGGGGCTGAAGGATTTGGATGAAAGTCACATGGCCCTCGCAGGACTCTTGGAAACTTGAAACAGAATGCCTGATGCGTTGTTACAGTCGCTGGTCCTCGACACATGGTGGTGGAGACGGTGATTTCATGCTGCTCTGGGCCGCGCCTCGGTCTCAGCAGCGCCTCCCTTTTCATCATTCACCCTCCCGCAGAGTTCTGCTCCAGCGTGTCACCAGGAGGTCCACTCCAAACGCCTTCCATCGTCAGGGCGGCTCTTGGTCATCGTGTTCAAACAAATTCTTCTTGTTCTTTCCCATTTCCCCGTTTTTCTAGATGTACTTATTCTGGTGCAATTCGGTGGAATTCGGGATCAATATCACGGGTTAACCAGATGAATCCACCAAGCGTTCTTACCTTTGATGAAGCAGAAACTGTCTCCACTTGTCAGAGAAAATCCTTGTGTGTTTTTCAAGTCTTGTTTGGCTGACAGAGATAACATGAACCTCACTTTAATGATTTTTTTTTTTTTTTTTTAATTTCCTTTCAAATGGGGAGTTCAGTCAGACAACACATTGATGAATCGCATGCGCAAGAGGATTAACCCGCAAATGGAAACCCACTGAGCACAGAAAGATTTGTAATTGACAGCGACATGCACAAATGCCAAGCTTCCATCTGTTACGTCTCTTATCTTCTTCTCACGCTGTCACACATTCAAACAAGTGTGATGACGCTTTAACCATGTTAGCTACAGCTGTCGGTTATCTGGAGTATAAAGAGGGAAAAATGTTAACTCTTTTTCTCACATTCAGACAAAGTTTGATCCACATTTGATTAACAAGAAATACCTCTTACTGATTCTTTTTTTTTCTTTTTTTCTTCTGCTTGCTCAGTTCAAGGTGTGTCCGAAGAGTCAGTGTGTGTCCACGCCGGGCCATCGTACCGACCTTTTCCTGAGGGATCCAGGAAGCGTTCTCATCACAGATTTCTTTGGTAGTGTCCGTAAAGTGGAGATCACCACGGAGGCTGTCAACCTGACGGGCCCCATCAAGCCAGTGGAGGACAGGTGAGCGCAGTGTGTTTCTTTTCTGTTTGTGTTGAAACGTTACTGTACACTGTGTCATGGAAATGATCTGTGTGTGTGTGTATATGTATATATATATAAAATCTGAACTTTTTTTGATCTAAATTTAATTTTTTTTTATCTCAAAATTCTTAAATTGGACTCAAAAGAACAATCATAACTCAATGACATTTGCAACAAAACATACCATTTTTAGATTTGCTTATTGTCAACACGAAAAACCCTCTCATGACTGAATTTCAGGGTTCCTGGGTTATTTTATGACTATAGAATTGGCAAAAAATTTTCATGGAGAGAGTGCTTCTGCTGCCCTTTTTTAAGACTGCTACAACTTCTAATGTCTCGTAGAAGCATAATATTACTATTTAAATGTGTGGCACACTTTTAAATCTCACCTCTGATTCAATGGTTACTGATAACGTAATGACTTGTATATTGACACAAAGCTATATTTATCTGATTTCTGATGGTTTTTGAATTTTGTGACTATCAATAAAATTCAAGGAGTTATGAAGACTGTCAGTGATTGGACAGGAATGCAAATGTAAAAAAAAAAAAAAAGAGGTTTAATAATTTTTTGTTTGTTTTGTTATTGTAGACTGTGAAGTTGTTGGGAGCTGAGTGCTTTGTGAGGTGGATTAGGGACAACCTGGATAAAAAAACTGTAATTGGGGTCAGTCTCTTTGTCTTTTGAAGTACCATGAGCCAAATTCGTTTTGCGTGGGATTTCTAACTCGCCGGATATTGATTTCTGTTTAGACAGACTCTCAGCAGTGATATTGATTGCTCTACTAATGATGTGTTGAGTGGCCTGTTTTAGGAGAGTCACTGTGCATCGCGGGGAGTCCACAATCTGCACTTTTCAGAAGTCATCTGGCTCTGACACTTCTCATTCAAATAAACCGGCTACGTTCACATTTGGATTGGCTCAAAAGTAAAACGAGCCTGTGTGATTTCTGAGTTAAATTTGGGAAAACTGCCATGTGAACTCGTGTGCATTAAAGGTATACAGGAGGATTTTCAGGAATTTTAGGAAAGAACCGCCCTCTCCACCGTGAGAAAAATGTCCGAGAATAATGCGTCGGGTCGGCCACCGGCATGATGAGAACCGTTTTGGAGTGAGCTGCGCGCAGGGACGAGCACGTACGACGGGCTTACGTCATATATCACCAGAATGATTGACAATTGGGAGGACCAGTTATTTTGATGATCCACCCGGAAGAAGAAAATCCTCTACTATACCTTTAAGTGAATCCACCAAAAATCAGGTCTCAATCCAGCATCCAAATGCTTTTAGGTGCAGAAGTAGTTGTTCAGGGGCAGATGCTGGTGGTCCTCTGTTGTGATATGCCTGTAGCGGCATGTTTGTGCTGCTTGAAGTGAGGTCCTACTTGGAAGTGGAAAAGAGAACAAACGGCACAGACTTGAAATGTTTCCATCAGATGATGTGAACAATGGAGGAATTGCTGTTGAGTTTACACACTGTTTGAGCCCTTGGTGAATATCTATGGCCTTACACAAAGACTGTGACGCTACTATTACTGTACTACACACATTTGCCCACTAGATGGCTGTAGCGTGCTTTTAAACTTCCTCTGCACTTTCTGAGGTATTGTTTGCTTTCTCCCGGAGACCCTAATCCCATAATAAGCACAATCACCGGGAGTTTGAGGAAACACACAGCTAATGCACAAAAAATGCAAACAGATTTTATATTGACTCATTAGGCTGCTGATAAGGTCTTGTTTACAGAGCTCAGCCAAAATATGTGATGGAAATTAAAACTTTATTCACGATTATGCCCCCGCAATCCTCTACACCTCTATTAATTTCATTAAGCTGGGATTTAATTGAACCACTGGGACGTTTTAAAGAATCCAATGCAGTTGGCTTCTAATTAGTAATTAGAGGTAATTGTAGAACTGATTTTAGTCATTGGTTGTTTTGGCCGCAGGCAAGTTAGTCATTGTAAACGACTTCCCCTATTACTTTCTTATTGATTATGGTGAAGACGGTGGATCTGCTGATCTTTCCATGCGAAACAGAAACTTGAACACCAGTGTTATCGTGCAGGCTGCTGCCCTCATTCAGTCCTAGAGAGTTTTTTTTCTTTTTTTAAATCTCCATATCTGATGCAAGAAACCAGCAATCCCCTGATTCTTTTGATACTGATGCACTACAGTAGCAGCTGTGTCATTCTACTTTCAAGAATAGTAGAAGCAGACATTGTGATGGCTTCAAGACCTCAGAGAGGCTAAGAGCTGTACGGTTTTCAACATCCTAAGTCACAGCAGAGAATTTGTTGAGGATCATTCACGTGTGTATTTTTCCACGATTGTTATAGTTATAGAAAGGTTTTTAGTTATGTAGAAGACAAAAGCATTCAAACCCTGTAAACCATAATGCCATTGCCAGAGCACTTATTATAGAATGGAATAAATTACATTTTTGGATGCTGAGGAAACTTCCTCATTCTGTTTGCTCTTGAACGACTCGAATCTCAAACCGTGTGCCTGGCTGAATAAATTCGGTCACAGAAAAATCCACATTTATGCAAAGACACTTTTTTTAGAATGCAAAAGTCTCTTCTTACCCCAATTACAGCCAAAACAAGCAGGTGTGCCCCACCCCAAAATTGAAGTTAATTGGGGCTATGATTGTGGTTGGGAGGACACATCTGCTCTAGATATTATTAAAATGTCCAGTGTTCAGTTTAGTAATTGATAACAATGACCATTGATTTAAAAATGTTTCCCCCATTGTTCTTTTTTATGGTTTTAATGGTTAATTGGGACCATCTTCAATAGATTATGAGCAGCAGCCTACTATCAGTAAACACAAGGCCTACTTTTTCACGTAGTTACACTCAGGAATGAGATTTTATCATCCACTTATTCCCAATGCCAGACTTCAGAAACAGGATCTTTATGAGACGTCTATCTAGACCCCAATGTGAATTCAAATATTAAGTTTAAAATAGGCTGAGGCTGCATTGTGTGGATGCTTGTATGTCTTCTGATTTGAGAGAGAAATACAGACGTCACGTCAAAACAAGCTGCTTTAGTCTACTCGTGCCAGAACATGGATGGATGTGTGTGAGTATACATGCCTGGTGTCCATTCCTGCCTTGCTGTTATCCCTTTAAATGGTCATTGAACTTCATGTATATAGTGTTTTTCAACTGTGTGAGCGGTCCCAAAGCACCTTACATCACATCATTAATCACACACACACACACACACACACACACACACACACACACACACACACACACACACACACACACACACACACACACACACACACACACACACACACACACACACACACACACACACACACACACACACACACACACACACACACACACACACACACACACACACACACACACACACACACACACACACTTTGGCTTGTTTTCAGCTGGTGATAGGAATCTATCGTCCGAGCCTTGCCACCCCTCCTTTAGTGTGTTCCCAGACGTTCCTGTCTTTACCAAGAACAGGCTCTTCCAGTAAGCTGATCACACTTGATGGAGAGAGAGGATGTTTTAATGCATCCTTTCAGTCAGTTTCTTTTATGCATTGGCTTATTAGTGTAACAAAGATGTGTATTCGCTCACTCCCGCGACTGGTGGTTATTGACCGTAGCAGGTCCTCCCGCAGCGTGTGCGGCTGAATTCATCCCCCATTGAATGATGAAGTGAACTGAATGTAACTTTGCGAGCTGCAGCACATCTTTGAATCGAGAGAAGATGAATTGATCATTAACAGAGCACATGTTAAAAGGAAAATATGTTTGCACTAAAAGATAGCAGCTGAACACAGCAGCCGTACCAGAGCTGGAGTTGGGCATCCATGAGCACCAGCTAAGTGGCTTGATAAATCCTCCCTTCTAAAAAAAATAAAATAAAACATCTCCTTGCGGTTTGAATTGAATTAAAGCTCACATGTGGTGCTCAGTGAAAAAGGAGGCAGAGGCACAGTAGTGAGATGTTGCTCCTCTCCGTGACACATTTCCAGTGGCAGAAAGAGCTCGCAGCACATAAAGAGCTCAGCGGGACATCGTCTCCCCGCTTGCCAGCCAGTCCCGTTTGCTCCTAAGTGCATTCCTGTCTGTCAGTGCAACTTTCACCCCTCCGCACAGACGTGTCGGGAAGCAACGGCGTCAAAGAAGTGAAGTTGAACCGACAAGCTTGAAGGAGGAAGGCCAAGAGAGCAAAAGCCAAAGAGGAAACCCCCCCCCCCCCAAAAAAAACATTGAGTTTGAATAATTTGAAGTGAAATATGAGACAAATGGAAAAACAGTTGCTCTTCTCAGCAAGTCAAACTGCAGCGCGAGTGTCACGGCAGCTCATGGTGCGATGTGGCCCACTTTATCATCAGCTGTCTGGCCCGAGCCTTTGTGAAAGTTATTCACGCTCTTAAACCTCAGACTCCGCTGTAACCTTTCGCCAGGACTCCTTTGTGTAGCTCTGCGATGCTGCAGGTAGTCGTTACATGCACAGGAACATTTAAAAATGTTGCACAGTAATAAAAGCGAGTTGGCAGACCCATAATTAAAATTAGTTTAAGAAGTTTTGAAATGTTGGCAGTAATGACATATTTGTTCTTCTTGTTAAATGTCGAAACGTTGCAATGGGTTTTATGAATGACAGAACAGTTTTTTTTCTTTGTAAATAACACAGACAAGAAGGCAAAGTGCTCCTTAAGAGCAAAAGTCAAAAATGCAAAATTTAAATTAGTAGCTGTTAGTGAGGGGAAGAACGGGAGCAAGTACCATAGACTTTCTCTCAAAAATAACTGAAGATAAACAAGATGAATCCATCAAAATGATACCAAGTCCTGAAAGAAAAGCATTCAAGGGAAATCAGATTTTTCCAGATTCTCAACCTGATAATTTCAAAGTGAAAGATAAACAAGTCAAACAAAAGGTGCGTCTACTTTTATAGCAAAGTTTTAAATGGCATTCAAAGGATAAAGACTTAAAATCTACAATTTGTCTGCCCTTTATGTGTGAAATGTCTGTTGATAATGAAACACTTTGCTAATGTTGCTTCAAGGAGTTAGTCCATCTGCAAAGCAGATTTTAACTTGCTCAAATGGAATGATCAAGTAAATTAATTGTTGGATAAGGCATAGAGGTGAAGTTATAAACAAAGAACTGCTTATTTAACAAATTAAAGATTGCAAAATGGAACATTTTAATTAGTGCTGTCAAAATTATCATGTTAATTGTGGTGATTAGTTTAAAATGTTTAACTCGTTTAAAAAATGTATGCACTTAATGCAGTTTTGTTTACTTCGTTTTTTAAAAAACTTTCTAACCTTTTGTCACGTGAGCCGCACCGAGCCACCCGGCTGCATAGCAGCAAAATACCTCGTAATGATGAGGGTATAGATTATTAAACAGAAAGTTTCACTTTAAAAAGTGAAAGCAAAAAGCACGTATTTGAATATACTCAAACATGATTTTCCATAAATAAATATCGACTACAAGCTTCAGTCTTAGGTTGAAAAAAAGTGATTAATCACAATTAATTACAGAAAAATATCCAATTAAGTAATACTTTTTTTTTTTTTTTAAATTGACATCACTAATGTTAAACTAATTTAGGTCAAAATAATTCAAGAGTTGTGTAAAATTTGATGTCGCACACAATGGTGTGGTCTATCATAGAAGCAGAGTTGCACCATGCATCCACTGGCTCTGCAATTGGTAGATGCAATGGTCAAGGTTATTGAGCTTGTCCACATTGCACAGCCAACAACAGAAACTTCATTTGGCTTTTCACTCGCAGATCTAAACGTGAGCATTGCTTTGTCAGCAGACTTTTGGTCTGAAGGTGGATATCGAGGAGATTAAAGTCCCTGCCACTCCAAGCATCTCCTTGAACTGATAATGAGGATAATGCTTTTGATGATACTTTTGTTGGTATCATTAGGATGCATTTCTGCTGCATTGTGAACGAGCTGCAGGCAAAATAAGCCAGACCACTGCTTTCCTTAGTGGACGAGAGTGGCCAAAGTAAGAGAAATAAATTCAATGACAGTTGTTGCTCAGTTTTTAACATACAGACGTGATTTGAGATGAAAGAATCCAATACTTGCTATATTTCTTCATAAACCTGGTAGGAAATCCTATGAAACCAACATCATCTTTGTCTGATTGTTGATCCTTTTCCAGCTTCTCCGTCCCGTTTATTCAGAAGTCCATTCATTTCTAATGACTATGCATCCTAAGAAAAAGAAACAGGTCGCAGGTGTGCGTTTTTCCACATTTTTAAAAGGTTTGTCTTTGTAGTATTGATCAAACACCAACGGAAAGTTTTTCTGGCTTCACAATTGCCAATAATTTTTTTCCTGTATGGTAAACTTTTGGACTGTCCTTGAGCAATGCACTGGAGTTCAACTTCAGCCTAACTCTTTAGTACTGCTGAAAATGCTGCATGAACGCTTCAGCGCAAACATGGCTGCATTTCTAACCCACATTTTAGATGTGCTTAGGGTTCAATTCTTTAAAGGAAAGAAAGAAGCATTTTACTTTTTACTGTGGTGCTCACATGGTGTTTGTTTGTATCCAAGGCCAGTGTACAATGACAAAGTTCCCCAGCAACAGATTATTAGCTTTTTCTTTGAGGCTGCTGTGGAGAAAACACATACTCTGACAACATGTTAGTTGCTTAGAAAACACACAGAAACCACGCTTGAAAAAAGTCTTTTCACGATCCTTCGCTGAGACACGGCCCTCCTGTTACTTACAGATACTCCTTTACAGCCTTTTCTGTTTTTCTTCTTCATTTATTCTTCTGTGTCGAAACCATATATTCTTCTATTTGTGATGTAGTTTACCCAAGGATGTCTGTCAAGCATAAAACTCTCTGGCCTCTCCATTACTATAGTAACTTACTTACTTTCACAGGCAGATTTCCCCCCCCCATTGTTGTTGTGGATTCAGATTTTTTTTTTTTTCCTGTACCAACTGACATTATCGCAGCTTGCTTTTCTGTATTTTTTTTTTCTTTGGTACAAAACGTCTAAGAACAAAACAAGAGCATCAACAAACAAACGGTACGAAGGAAACCCTTTGTGACAATTAAGCTTCCTCTCACTTTCATTGATTGCTGAATTGACGTTCACTCAATTTTTAAGAAAAATGACACACACACACACACACACACACACACACACACACACACACACACACACACACACACACACACACACACACACACACACACACACACACACACACACACTGCAGCTCATCTAACACCTCTGAAATTGCTACAGTAGAATGGTGGTAAGTGGGAAGCTCAAAGAAATTATTTTAGCTTGCAAACCACTTTACAAGCTATGATTTTTCTGTTGGTTTAATTTGCCTCGGTTCATAGTAAATCACAGGAGATCTGTTGTGATCACACCCGTTATTATCAAGATGGTGTTTTCTACCTCATGTGGCGGGAAAAAAAGGTTTATTTGCATCAATTTGTGCAGCATATTACTGACTCTGCCTTGAAATAATGTGTCAATCACACCCTTTGGCTAAACACGCTGCCAATAGGAATTGGCTGACAGATTTTCTTCGTCACCGAATAATGACGTCCCATATAATAGGAAAAGATGGATTTTTTTTTTCCCCTTGAATTTTCCAGAGTGCAATTTGCTCTCATGGTCAAAAGCTAAAATAAGTGCTGTTTTGTGTGTGTTTGTGTCTCTTTCAGTGCTGTGAGTGGAGAGATGCAAGATGAGATGTACTCGTACATGGACCAGCTGCCGGTGTCTGAGATCATCCATCAGGTAAGAGACGAATAGAAATCCCAGAATCAGATAGGGACACTCGGAACCATACAAATTATGTCCATATTGTTCACTTTTTGTTGTTGTTGTTGTTGAGCGATCCTTTTATTCTGGAATATTTCTTGTTTTGTGTTTATTTTTTGATGTGAAGCGTGTCCGAGCTCGTCCTTAATTTGGACACGGAGTGGAAAGTTGTGTGCAACATCCACCAACAGATGTCTTTGTGCCGTTTCCATGGTGACAGCTCCAAGTGTGAAATGCAACTGCCTCCTGGTCTCGGTGTGAAGGGGCCACCATGAAATCCTGCCGAATAGATAGGCAGGATTGTGGCAATGGATTGTGCATTCACCTCATTCTTAAAGGGATTGTGGCTTTCACTCAGGTCGACCTTCACAAATGAACACCTCTCCCTCCTCAATCCACCTTTACAGCGTGTGCTCTGCATTCACAAAGTCCGCCGTTGGTCCTGTAAGACTGCCTGTTATGAGCCGATTAAAAATATAATTTCTTAACTTCCACCTCAACTTGTACCACCGAAAAGTAAAGAAGCCACATTTGTCTTTGCCACAGGCAAGAGCAGACACTGTTGTTGCTCACATTTGGGCTTCGTCTCCCTCTGAGCAGCTCGTGCTTTAAACAGTGTGGACTGGCTGATATGAATATGCACCCTGTATTACATTTAATGAAGATGAAGCACACTCACCAAATCTCAAGTGTAACATAGAGGCTGTGTCTTCTGCTCAACATACATGTGTAGAAAACTATGTAGACAGATGCAAAAATATATAGATCACAGGAATTCAACCTAATCATGTACCCAATAACTCCAAATCACCTGTGTCTGATTAAATAACAGCAGAGGAATGAACCACAAGATAATTACTTGTAATTTTCTTTATTTCTGCAGCTATTTTTTTCCACCTTTTAGCTCATTGTTTAACTGTCTATATCTTCATATTTTGATTTATGTCTGATTAAGATGGGACAATAAAGGAATTGAAATATTCAGACTGAAGAATGTTTGAGGCAAAAAAGACATTAAGGTAAGGTCGTTTGTACAACAGTGTGACGTGAAAGGAAAAATAGAGACTTCACTTAAAAATCTCCTTTTGGCTTGTTCTGGCACCGGACCACAGTTGTTGCTGCTTCTTAATTTTTACATTTTTTGTCAGAAGAAAGTATTGAGCAGTCTGAACCTACCTCCTGTTGGGGCTCTGTGTGGCCATTTCCAGCTGTTTTGAGATGAAAAGTTGTAGTTTCTACATGAATTATAGAGGAGCTAAGAGGTGCCAGTGTCCCCTCAGGTGGTGGTGGCCAGCAGAGTCAAAAGGATAGTCGGCAAATAAACTCGTTATGATGCGCTAAAACGGGCTAGGACCCTCTGCCTGTATGTATAAAGGCTGGCAAAGTATCGGTTATCCTCAAAGAGCTCACCCAGCTTATCCTAAGAAAAGTCAATAACTGCGATATTAAAAAAAAAAATTGGCTGAACTGTCCAGTGGCCTCGATTAAACAGCTCAGTGTCTTGGCGCTGTCCAACAATTGTGAGACCCAACAAGCGAGAGATTCTTGAACAATTTGAATGGGACCTTTCTTTAAAGGGGACACATCACACTACTTTTCAACACTTTCACATGGTTCCTATTGGTCCATTCACAGCTTTTTGCCTCAAATCCACCTTGTCCTTGATTTTCAGCCAGTTGAATATTTGAGCATTCGAGCGTCATTCAGAATCTGCTGGGTTTCAGGGAGCGGGACTGGCTCTGCCCCACACGCTCATCTTGGGAAGAGGAGGAAGTGCTTCATCTCCTTGTGCCATGTGCCATTGTTTACATTATATCTGTTGCTAAGTTAAGGAGAAACACTGTTCAACCAAACCACTATGAACCAGCCTGGTGTTTCAAAAAGTAATTTAAAAGCATATAAATCAGAATATCAAAGGTCAAAGGGAAAACAACTTTGGTGACGACACCGAAGGTTTGCGTTCCGATTCGCTCTTTGGAGCACACACTTTAGAAACAATTAAACAAGCCAGAGAATGAGATGGCAGACTTTCTTCACTTCTGGAGGTACATTCACGGGTATGGGGATGATTATTACTGTAGGAAAACCATTAGAATGTGAATTTTGCGCAATCTGTCCCCTTTAAGAAAATATACAAATATTCAGGAAATTTTACTCCCAGAAACATTTTTCATATTTTTTGACTTGGAAAATAGACTGCTTTATTTTTTACAAATTGATCTAGTAATTCAAAATGAAAGTCTTTTTATTGTTAACCTTTTTCCATTAAAACAATCTTAACAACAGCGAGTGGCACAGAAATATGAAAATGTTTGCCAAAAGGCCACAATTGAAAATGTTTGAACTTCAGCGACCATGGTGATGCAGGAGCTGCTGTCATTTGATTTGACGGTCATGTTCATTTCCACATAGCTGACAGGGAGCTGCTGGTCTTGATAGGAGAGGTCAGTTCGCTTGAATGAAGTCAGTAGTTCAAAAAAAAAAAAAATGGTGGGATCCCCTCTGCTGAAGGCACTGCTGGCTTTCAACCAGTTTGCTGTGAGCACACAGTCGGCTGGCCTAAAGAAATGTCGCTGACCACAGGCCTGAGCTCTGTCGGGAGTATATTGAGTGTTGTGATGGCAAACGGGAGGGGTCTCCACAGCCAGTGGCATTCAGTGCAATTAGCTCAAGGCTGCCTCCAAACACAGGCCAGTTTCAGATCTGCTGCCCTTTGCTCACACCTGAGCACCTGTACAAACTGTGTTGTCTTCCTCCATTGGCCTCCAGTCTGCTTACCAGCTTCATCTCTGGGCTCGCTGGTCTTTCAGCCCCTCCAGTATTTTCATCTCCGTACTGCATTTCCTTGCGTTTGTGTTCGCCGCCCCGCACCTGCCTCCATTCTTGAAATGCGCCCGCACGTACACACAAACACGCTCGTCAACCCGACGACCTCTGGCAGAGATTTCGATTATCGGCTAGCACTCCTGCTGGGCTGAAGATGGGAGTCCTGACAGACTGAATCATCTCTCCGCTCGCTCACTATCGTAAATCTGCACCGCTGCAGAGTGACCAATGTTCATCAAGCCTATTGACAGCTGTCTTCTTTTTGATTAGCTGTCATATGGTGAGCAGCACTCTCTGAGATATCTCTATCTTCATGCTGCGGCGGCAGCTCCCTTTATTGCTGTTGATCAGATGCACTCGACTGAAGAAATAGATGAGATTGAATCTCATAAGATTACTAAAATGTTCCCATGTAGGCTGTAGTTTATTTAAACTGCGCCACTGAAATAAAAACAAATCTTTGTATTGAGTTTATCTTTTAAGAAAACTAGTTTTTCCCTTTTGCTTGCAGACCGTGTGATAACTTGTAAATATAAAAGTCATCAGCGTGACTGACAGTGGAAATAGAAGGCGCTGCTGTATGGTGTATGGATGCGGACTCCCCCTCAATTGTGTATGTGTGTGTGAAGAGTTGATTATTGCCTTGTCACCAGTGGCAGCTGTCTGTCTGGCGATGACAGGGTGAGGCCCTTCATCCTGCCACCTTCTCTTTGCAACTTCTCACATCTCATGCCATTGTCAGGGCCTAATCACAATATGCTCACTTCACAACATCGCAAGGTGTTTTCTCTCTCGCTCTTCCTCCCTCTGTCTTGTGTATTGTAGTTTTTTTTTTCAAATTATTATTATTCCTCAGTGCTGTGAGTCCTGGTCTCTGGCGTCAAATTGTTATTTGTTCTTTCGCCAGCTTGACGCCACCCCATATGGCTCCAGAGAATTGAAAATGGAAACAGTGAAAATTAATGCTTCGCCTCCCCTCCCATCCGTTGCCAAATCCTCCCCTCACTCAAGCTGCAACAATGGCACTTTTCATATTGTGGATGTTGGGATTTGGTGGATCACAGACCAAACCCGGTCTCATAATTGCTGCTTAATCAAATAGCAATTGGAATTTGCTCTGATACTCGGCGTCGAGAAACAATATCCACTAGAAAAGCAAAACGGGCTTTATGAGAGAATAATGCACCCACTGCTTTGAATAGCTCAGCACTTGCAGGGGCCTTAAATGTCACGGCGAAGCAGCGAGGTGTCCTGGCTGAGCACCGCAGCTGCTGTGCCTTTATCCCACCACATAAATTTGCTGCAGTTTTGACCTTGGACCGCTCGTGTTTGGCAGGGCGTTTCAGACCTCCCTCAACGGCCATTAGCATCCTGCATGGCCATGTTAATTAGCTCCAATCAATCAGATGGGTAGCTGTTAATTGATTTTACCGGTGAATTGAGTGCGCTACACAATGCGTCTGTAATGCAGGCGCAGCTCCCCGTCTTTGGCGGTGGGATGTAAATGGTTTGGAGTCGGTGAAGGCCGGCCAACATTTGCCATTTTCCTCCTCTTTCTCTCACCTTACCTTGTACTTCTGCTGTCTGTCGACGTCAATTTTTATTTTTCCATTTTCTTTTCGAAATGCTTTTTGCTTCCATCTGTTTAATTTCTGGGTGAAAACCTCTCTGCTCACGGAAAAAGAGTTTTTAAACTGAGGAATGCGTCACTCGTTGAAGCGATTACTGAAAATTGTCGTCGTGCGGAAACTCCAGATGTGGACTGGTGTCAAATTCTCTGACGTGAGGATTTGATGCTTATCTGTTTTATATGATTAGAAACTCTTAGTGATTTCCACTGCTGCTTGGACTAAACAAGAAAATTCAATCTAATCCTTGGACAATGGAAACTTGGAATGCAATCGCTCACAGCTCAGCTCATTTTAGACGGCATCGACGCCAACCAGCCAAAGCTGTTATCTCGGCGTATAATTTTTATTGATGCTGAAATAGCAGGACAAATAGGTATAAAGAAAATATTATTCTGAAGAGTATTTTCCGGTGAGATTTTGTTATCACAGATCAATTCATTAGGTACATCAGGTACAGATCGATTCCACTGTTACAAAGCTAAAATGTAAATTTTTGAAGCTGTCGTTTTGAGCTTTTCTCTGGACTAAAATAAATTGTCAGGATCTGGCTTGAATGTCATGACAGAAGGAGAGGAGAGGAGAGGCGAACCTATGACAAAATCCTTGTTTATTTACTGAATGAGAAAGAAAGGCAGAAAAGCAACATGATGTTAATGATGACGCATGCGTATTGTGACAAACATACTCCCGTTGAACGACTTAGTCAAGCTCCAGCCAAAGCTTGATTCTTCGTAACATAAATTTGAATTAAATTGTAGTCTGCTTGCTACTACTGAGCATTTAAGTGTAAAATGGTAAGAAACCATTTGTACTTTATTACTGTAATTAAGTCCATTTCTCAGGTATCAATTTGGAGTTGTGATTTTTTTTTTTGGGGGGGGGGGTGATTTAAACACTAAAGCCACAATAGTTAAAACGTTTTTGAGCGATGAAGTTACATCTATAAAGTTGAAATCCAGGTTTCTCTGTTTCTGTTTCTAATATGAAATTCCATTTAAAATAACATCCAAATAGTTTGTGTTGTGCCTGTAAATGTACAAAATAATTCTGACTCAAAACTACAATACGAATCATTTTCAGGCTGCTCCATTCATTCTGACATTGTAATATAATGGCCGTAATTGTGTGTTCATACATAAACACATGTACATTTCTTTCTACCACCAAAAAAGATACTTTAAAAGGCAGTGTACAGGAATAAAGTTAAAAATGCATTTTTACCTTCTACTTTTGTACTACTGATTATATGAACAACTTACCTTTAATTTAAATCACTATATGATGTTTTGTTTTTTTACCAAAAAAAAGTCAGTGTTTGACAATAAATTGTCATACAGGGATTCACAAACTCCCAAATCAGTCTGGCTGAAGTTTTATATACAATAAGACTGATTAGACGTCACTGAGCGTCATTTAGGTCGTGTCTGATCATAATATGTGAATATTGCTGTCTTTCTTCAAACATTTTGATACTATTCTCCCCCTTCTCACTTTCCTCTTGACATATGCTCCTCTCTATGCCGGCTGTGCTGACATGGCTTCCTGTCACAGTCTATCCGTCTCCCTTTGCTCCTTCTGACCCGGGGGTCTCCCCCCCCCCCCCCCCCCCCCCCCCATGCACATCTCTGCTAGCAATTGTCATAGAGGTCAACTGCCCCTGATGGCCACACACTCTCAGTCACCTCTCATGAGTGTCTTCAGTGGGCCTCCGCCTCGTGCTCCAGGTGTTTAACCCCTCAGCTCCACTCTGCTCCATCATGTCACTATGTCTGCAGCTAAAAGTCTCTCAACTCTCATTTTGTGATGTAGATCTTATGCTTGTAGTGTAACGAGAGCAAAGCGGACCCCACACACACACTGAATCTGTGTCATGGCCCGAGTCGACGGTGTTAGCAGCCAGTGACCGTGCAATGACGGTCTGAACAGGCACATCAGCTTCCATGTGATTATGTCAACGTCGCTGTGGCACAGAGCTCTGATGTCAGAGCGTCATGTCCCTCTGACCAGAAAACACAGAGGATGACGGCTGCAGCGTGCTGGCAAATTTAATTGGGATTTGGGGAGATGTCACCGTATCAGCTGAACTGGAACAGACGTGTGCGTTCAAAACTCTGAGGGCTCAGCTTGCAGTGTCAGCAACACATCAAACGCTGGTCTGTTGCTGTATAATTGTGACTAATATTAGGCATTGAATGATTCTGGAGGCATCCAATGACATGCGTGTTAGCTTTAATTGCTGGCTTTGAATTTGTAGTGGATGGTGTGTGCATGTGCGCGTGTGTCTGATACTGAAAGAAGGAAAAAACCTATTTGATTAAAAAAACAATTCTTTTTTTTTTTTGGTTATCTGATCTGGCGGTACTCTCCAACACTGATTGCTGATGCTCATACTGATATTTACACAGTTTCAATCTTATCATTTCCATGAATATTTTGCAAAGTCTTCTATTATCTTGACGCCACAGTGCTTTTTGTTATGCACACAAGGTACTCTGCCACTTTTAACGCACTTAAACGGAAACAAAAACAAGTCATCAGCCGCAAGTAGAGGCATATATGTTCCATTCTGTCACTAACCAATCTTTACTTTTAAGGCTGACATTACGTATGCTAACTGCAAGTCAGTATATTTTTTTATCCTTACCCTGAGTGTTGAGAAAGATTTCCATCAGAAGGTGAAAGCTGTGTCGTGCGCACTTGCGACGAATTAATCTAATAAATGGTCTAATAAATGATCTAATGAAGGTCATTCAGAGATGATGACTGGCTTTGAGGTTGACAAAGTGTGGCACCATTACTTCATGCAGCTTTAGAGCATCCCCTAATCTTCTGGATTTAGTGGTTTGTTACACAGACCCCCCATGTGTTTTCTCTCAGATGCCTCCCTCTTTATTACCTACGTGACCAAGGTTCTGTCACTGCGTTCATTAAAAGCTGGGAGTATAAAAGCCTCGGAGGACACAGCCCAGCCTCTTTAGGCCACAAGAGTGTGTTTTAGGTTTGTTGGTCGTGTACCACATTCAGTAGACGCATGCTCTTTCTTTTCTTTTTTCCTTCTTCTGTCAAACTGACGAACCTGGTGAACTAGGATTGGCTCTTGTCCCTGTTTGTGTTATTCTTTGTTTCTTATCTGCCCGATTGTCTCGGTGAGTTTTCATTCAACCTTTATTCAACTAATAAAATTAGAGGCTGGTGAGGTTAAAGCAAAAAAGCGTTTGACTGTGAAACTTACCACTGGTGATACATGTACAACAGTTTGAGAATCAACGCAGTAGATTAGCATCCTCTGGGAACCCTTTCCTGAATGACGTCTCTGCTTCATCACACAGGAATCTAATGGTCACCCAGATCCTCATAAAGACTAATCAGGAGCTTCTCTTCATAATAATTTGTGTTGAATCAGGGAAACGTCCAAGACATTCCGGACAGGAGCTCCCGAGGTTCCCTGGAGACCCCTGATGTACTGCAGTGGTTCTCAAATCAAGTCAAGAATGTCATTCTTGTTAAGGTTTTCTGAATTTAATTGATGACTGTTTTTCCAGATACTTGCTTTGAATCTATATTATCCATTGTCCCTTTTGTCATTTCTACATCCCATTTAATCTCGTCATGGTCCGCACCTGATTCTCCCCTTAATATGTTTGGGTCATAATAGACCTCAATTAATATTAATTGAGGTCATTTCTGAATAATTACACTTTTGGTAAACCCTTGAGGATAAGTTGCTCAGTGTTAGTGTTTTGTTGTCACCAGTAATTAGCCTTGTAGTGTAGCATTTTTTCATGTATTTTAGTTCTTTTTAAAAAATTTTTTTTTATCATTTTAGAAATAAACAGACACAACAAGATCCTGCCCCACCCTCCACCCCTATCCCCTGCTGTCACTCGGGTGTTCCGCAGCCTACAATAATGGATGTCAGTATAAAGTGTATAAACACAATTATAATGATAGACAATTATAATGTACATAAAAATGCATCTATGACTCAGACCCTCTGATGTAGATGTCCTCGCCTGAAGTCTGCTTCTTCATTTAGTCACTGCTGTCATCAAGGATCTTATTCTTTTTATCTCACTTATACACCGTTTAGGTTTTTAACTACATGGATGATGGTGTTTTCCTTGCCGTGTCCCCATGACCTGTATGCCCTCCCCTATAATTATTACTTTGAATTATTATATAATTCAGGCTTACAAACACAAGATTGCAGGATATTATTATTGTTGTGTGTTTTAAAATCCTGGTTTCCTGGTCCCTGACCATCATTGAGTTTCTTGTTAGTGCAGTGTTAAAAGTGCCTGGGGAAAGAAAACAAAAAATAAAACATGATTACTTAGTCTAGTATTTGTTAAACCCTTCACACTATTCTTACATCAATAATTTATAGATGAGAAATGATGGTGTGATTGGATTTGATGGACATTGGCTTCACTGCACTGAAAACACGCACACAGACAGAATCAGTACATGTAAATGTCATATCTCATGTAAAATAAATGAAAGAATTCCAACTTTGTCAGAAATCGTCGTGTTCTCAAAAGACCTCTGCGTTTGTAGTAGGAAGCTGATGACAAAACGGAGGACTATTTTTGGACTAAACGCCTAGTTTGACATCTGTTAGTCTGATGTCAAAGAAATGAGACCAAAATCTGTCTGTTGTCTGACATGTTTCCTGTGGTTTCTGTCAATCTCTCACAAAAACCAGCATTTATTCAGTTGCTAAAAGCATCCCGGTTCTCGCTTTGAGCTTCATTGTCTCTGCAGCTCACTGAAGTCAGTCAGCTGAGGCACTGAGCTCCTGGTTTCTGTCTGACACAATCGACTGAAGATGTACAGTGTGGGGCGAAAGCATCTGTGACTGAGTGCAGGAAATTAACATTAAACGGGAACATAAGCTCGAGTACAAATATTCATTGTGAGCGATGTGTCGGCGGCTTCTTTCTGAGCTGGATTTACCTTTCTTTTCCTATTTTAATCAGTTTGCCTTTAGCGCTTGTGGTGAGACTTTAAACCGTCAGTTGCAGGATATTTTGGGTGTTTTCTGTCATGTTAATGCCACTTTGAGGATAAGCAGCTTTTCATCGTAGACCTGGACCCCTGACCCGGTCCAACTCTGCGCCCGTCCCTGCAGCCCAGGTCTAATGTGGGTTGCAAACCACAACTCGCCCGCTGTGGTTTAGCATTCTGGATGGCAGCGGCGCTTCATTGATTTGACTTGATTGAGCTGTTAAATAAATTTGGAGTGAGACGTAATCTAATTTTAGTGCCGCCCTCGGTCTTTCCACATTAGGAATTGGCAACATTGTCACGTAAGCCGGAGTTTAGATTGAAGCGACAGCCTTGAGCACAGAGTGCGCCGCGTGGAGGCTCGAGAGCACAGCCCAACACGCTTAATGAAAATTACCTTCTCGCCCAAGTCACTAAGAGCTGTTTAACTAATAAATTATATGGATCGTTTTCACGAGGTAGAAGTGCATATTCATTTCTCTGGAAGTGACACTGCAAAGTGACAGAGGTCTAAAAGTCACACTTAACACCCAATACAGTACTTTCAGCCCCTCCTTTTATAAACATGAATATTTATTATATATACACAAATACAGCAGAGAAATTATCTCTATATATGCTAATTCAGCAGCTATTAGACTTGTTGTGTATATATGTTCAGCAACATATGGAACTGCTTATTTAACTTTAATTTCAAGGCGATTCGGTTTCTTCAAAAAGGAAATTCCAGCTGTCGGCCATCAAGATTACATTAAATATCTTTCTATCTGCATGGTGAATAAGTTACTACCTCATTTAAGGGAGTTGTAATATTGTGCCCAGCGGTTCTACAAAATTGCTATTTCTCTTAAACTACTGGAGTGGTTCACATTACTGAGCTAAGATTTAAATAATGGTTTTGGGGGATTTCTCAAACCTTCCCTAAATATAAATCCAGAATACTTAAGCGGAGTGTTATGAGTTTTACTTATGCATGTATTTATTAGTATAAAATTTCTAAAAGCAGCTGCAAATACAAACACCAAAGCAGAGCAGTATTAATGCCTGTACAGCTGCAATTCTCCCACTGTGTCACTTCTTCTTTCATTAACGGCTTATTTCCGATCACTTCAATCAATATAAGAAAGTGATGGCTTTTATTCATACAAAGATCATGTTTACAAGCTTTAAGCCGTCAAGTCCTCAGCCAACAATTTGTTTCCGCTTTTCTTTCAAGGATTATTTCCCAGCTTTTTCTGTTCGCTTGTGAGCCGCTGAGCCTGATTTTAGCTTTCCACCACTTCTGTCGAGCACGATGCGTTTCATTGGTCTCACTCCTTTAAATTGACGAGGGCTCATAAATGCATTATCTTTGCACCGGTGCTGCACGTGTTGCTGCAGGCCTTGTTGGCTTTAAGAGATGTTAGAGGTGATGAAATGCACTATTTGTTGGCACGCAATCGCCTGAAGAGAGAACAGCTCTCCTTCTTTAGTCTTACAAGCTTGTCACACCGACGCTAAGGTCATTTTCCACAAAGACCTCCATGTTGCACCAACGTGTTCCCTAAAGAAAACAAACACCAAGTCCAGGGATTCTTATTATTTTGCCACTTTCTTGGACACTAGATGCTCTGAAGTGATGACTTGTTTGTTGTGTTTGTCACCTCAAGCTTTCTTTTAAAGGCAGTAGCTGCACAGTAAATGAACTTTTATACATCCCTCCGGGCACTCGAGCGACATGATTTTTTTCTGTTATTGTTGTTCCATTTCACAACTTTTGCAATACTCTAAATGTTGCAAATATTTCAGAATACAACATGCACATACTTGCGTATATTATTTGATTTTCTTGAGAATGCTTTTGTGTTTTTTGAGGCATTGTAAAAGTCTTTCAAATAAATGTATTAACATTTTGTTAATGTTTAATATGTGAAAAAAAAATGCATATTCACACGTTCTTTCTGGGAATTACCTATGTGTATAAATCTTACTTGACATAAGTAGCTCCCTGACCTCGACCAGCATGTCGCCCGCCTTAGATTTATTTACACTTTAAACATGTGAAGTTGCAACAAACAAAGTGCAGTGAAAGACTTTGAGCAACTGTAAAATCAGCAGTGATTTCAGAGTCGGGGTCGTTGATTGGTCCGAGCTTTATTTGACATTCTTGCCCCCGACCAGGCAACTTTAACTGCTCTTGAACAGTTACCTGTTCGCTGTGCTGCTGTGGGTAATAATGGCTCTGGACTGGACTTTCACACTGGAATGGAATCGTCCAGGGATTGTCAGTCTGCTGTCAGCGTGGCTCTGGCCTCTGCTCTGCGATTGAGCGTGCGTGCCAAGTTAATATGGATGTGCTTCAGGAGGAGTAAATAGACACGGAGCGCTGTAGTACCGCTGCAGCGCGCCAACCACACACAGATCTCCAATGGTATTGTTTGGCGGCTTTGCAGTAATATTTGTTGTCACACAGCTGTACGTGTGGACTTTGTGCCTGAGCCAGACTCGGGTGGGGGGGGGGGGCTCTCGCTGAGCGATCATCCTCCCCGCCAAGTCTTAAGGTTTTTCTGGCTTTTGGGGAAGATGTCTTGTCTGATGGGCGATTTCCTGACTGGATAATGGCAGCTTGTATTGCGAGGGATAACAGCAATCTCTTAAGTGCTTCCTCGCAGCCCATCTGTAGCTTTGTCGCCAGCCGAAGAGTTGGGAAGATTTTTTTTTTTAGAGGTTAAATCTCATCTCTCTGCGGAATATTGCCACTGCATTAGCATATAAATGTGCTCCTTGTGAGATGCATGTTTAATACGGGAGATTTAAAAGTATAATCATACACAAAGTGATGATGTGGCAGTGAATGGGACAAACACAAGTCAGGGGAGGTGTACTGATGAGCTTTACCACCCGCCTTTTTGTGTGAACTTTTGTCTGTTTGTCTGTGTGCATGTGCGTGCGTGTGTGTGAGACAGCAGATAGTGTACATTAAAGTGTGCTGAGAGATAAAGCCAGTGTGTGCGTAATTCTGTGCCTGCCTGCCCGTGTGAATGACAGAACAATCAGCGGTGGCCTCAGCAGGGGAAATATGCACACAGTTACTAACCTGCATTCTCCCCCCCCCCCCTCTCCTTCAACCTCAACCCCCTGTCTCACCCCGTCTCACCTGCCTCCCTGCAGAAACCCAAGCAGAAGGACTGGCATCCTCCTGATGGCTTCATCCTGGGCCTGTGGACTCTAATCCTCCTGGTGTTTTTCCAGACGTACGGCATCAAGCACCTCAAACACATTTTCTGAGGCCTCGGCGTTTCCCCCCGCTGGATATCAGAGGGCCTAAAAGCTGCGGATCTGGAGTTTTTACTGAAGGGGTATTGGAGGGAAGGTGTGATTTGTAACGGGCTTATACGAAAAGTGGAAAGATGAATGGCACCTCGACTCTGTGCTCGCCCCCCCCCCCCCCCCCCTTTCCAGGATGGTTCTGCTCTCGTGATGGATGTAAACAGTTATGTTTAATTTAGATTTTATGTGAAGGGGGATCAGTGCAACATGCAGCTGTTTTTATTTTTTTTTTACAGTTTGGTGTGTTTTGTTTCACAAGGACTTGAGCATATTTATTCTGTGTGAGTGTTAATTGTTCTGTTTTGGTAAGTCATTCCACCACTGAGCTCTGATTTTGAAAAAAATGCACTGAATTGAGTCAGAAGATAAGAATTTAATTTATTTTTGAGAGTGTGCCGCTCTGCATATTTCAGCAGCAGCCTTTTTGTTTAAGTGCTACTTAGAACGTCTACTCGGTCAGAAAAGGGAAAATGTGGGACGAGGACAGGCTGATTGGCCGAGAGTGGGCTGTGGAGAGATTACTGTTTAATGTCTCCCCTGTCCATATACATTACACCCCTTGACCGTCATATCGCACTTGTGAAGGATAACAATCGCATATAATCCCATCTCGCATGATGGACCCATCCACTTTCCCATTCACTAAATTGCCCTCCCTGTGGAAACATCCATTAGCTCTCGAGCCATGTACTCTGCTGATTGTATTCTGGGTGATGGACAGCTATTTCCCCGCTCTTTCTGCGTCTCGTGCCACAGCGCCGATAAGTGAGTGATAACGTAGTAAGCCACTGGCCGTCCCAAATAAATCTCCTTCTCGCAGGGACGTGTTTTCCTCTGCTTTTCTTTTCCATTCTTCCATTGTGCAGGCAGTCAACATCGGGGTCATTGCTGTAGATGGTGTGTGTGTGTGTGTGTGTGTGTGTGTGTGTGTGTGTGTGTGTGTGTGTGTGTGTGTGTGTGTGTGTGTGTGTGTGTGTGTGTGTGTGTGTGTGTGTGTGTGTGTGTGTGTGTGTGTGTGTGTGTGTGTGTGTGTGTGTGTGTGTGTGTGTGTGTGTGTGTGTGTGTGTGTGTGTGTGTGTGCCTGGATTGAACCGGCTGCTATTTATCTTTGCTTCTTGTCACAAGGGCCCGCCCATCTGCTGCCCACTGCCACTCTCTCTTGTGGCTCAAGTGGAAAATAGATGAAGTTGAAAATGAAACCATCTGCATCTGGAGCCGGCTGCTGCGTCAGCCACTGTGTACCTTTTTCTAACGCATTATTTATGCAACGTTTACTCTTTCTTATTTCATGTGAGTTGATTCCCCAAGCTCTTTTCCAGCAGCACCGCCATTTCTTTTCTTCACCACTTGGACACTTTTAATGCCTTTATTGAAGAGAAGTTTGAAGATTTTGGCTCTTTTCTATGAATATCTTGAGCCCGGCAATTACCTGAGATTTGATTAACAGCTGTTTGAATCCTGGAGAAGGTTTTTTTTTGTTTTTGTTTAAATATTTATTGGTGCTTATGAAAATCTAAATTTGGGTTCATCAGAAGCAACACAAATATGATTGAAATAACTGTAGACTGGATTTATAGAAGAAGAGACTTCTGATTTTGGCTATTGGTTCATTTTATTCCTCATATTTTGGGTGAAGAAACTAGTTCTGGAGTGATCTTGTTTGCAGAAGAGTGTAGATATTCACAACAAACTTTTTTTTTAAATGTGTTTTGTTTATTTTGTTGAAGAGGAATCAAGATTATGTTGTTGGGATTGTTTATTTTTGAACCATTATGTTAAAAGGACTCGTGAAAATGTGTGGACTCCAATAAACAGCAGATTGAGATCAATACACTTGCAAGTAATTGGATTCATTGTGGACACACATCAAAACCAAGACGGACTCCCAGTGACTGTGCCATTTTATCTGATATCTCCTATCTCATACTAAAATAATACAAACTCAAAGGCATAAATCATACCAACCAAACCATTAAATTTTGGCTTTGAAGTATATCGTATCACGAACCTTTCAAACATGTTTTAGAAATTTAATTATGCTTAGCAATATAATTAAATCTGTTTTCTCATGATCATCATCTCTTGGGACCCAATGGTTTTACTGTTGAGTCACCATAATAACAATCCAACTTAGTCGTCTGTCCATACAAATGTCTGTGTACTTAACGTTTTTAATGTTTATACCATATTGTTCTCTGCCCACATGTGTGTGGTTTCTTTACATAAACAAACTGCAGCACCCACTAGTGGCCCAACGTGTAAACGGACATCATTTTCAAAACCTTGCTGTGTGAGATTAAAACTTTGCTGAAACGAAAATGCCACAATGCGTTTTCACTTTAAATGTTGACGCATAATAGGGGCCTGACTTCTCCTGCTGCCTCACCCCCTCACCTTGAAAACCACTGTGCTGGAGTAATAGTATTTAGATATTCCAGTTCTGCTATTTGCCTTCAGAAACCTTGAAGCTATGCCTGACAGTTTATATTCAAAGCTTATTCATGCTATAGAGAAAAGCCTTGAAATCGATGTGCACTCTTCTTTTGTTTTCTCACAAAGAAAAAAAACGACAACAAAAAAATCCAAACAATTCAAATGCAGTTTTCATATTCTCCGAGTTTCATCTTTCAAAAGACGGAGCACCCACTGGATCCAAGTCCCTGCATACAGTCTGCGAGTATCAGGCGGGCGGCGTAGACAATAACAATGAGAGCTTCTGTATCTCAGATGGATTTGTTTGATCTGAAACCCACTTCAGAATGGACTTCACGTGCTGCGTGCCACTCGTTCCCACTTCAGAATTGAATGCTCTCAGCCTTCCAGCGCGGAGTTGTGCTCTCCGTTCGCCGCGGTTCCTCCATGCTAATAAAGATCAGTGTCTGCCTCTCCCTTCACACATGACTTGGCAGGGGAGAAACCCACTGACAGGACAATATTGGAGCAGCCATCTCCGAACAGGTGGAGGTATTTCAGCCTGAAGGGTCGGGCAAGGTGCTCTAAATATGTCACACAGGTTGTTGAGCGATGAGCAGTGTCAGTGGTGGCATTACACACACACACACACACACACACACACACACACACACACACACACACACACACACACACACACACACACACACACACACACTGTCTTAAGAAGTGAAGCATCACCAACATCAGCCCTTTGTGGCTGCTTGCTAAATTTAATGATTTACGCATAAGCTCACACAAGCTGCTCGGAGACGGTGTGTGTCTGACAGGTTGTCCAATTTCCTTGGAAACTTTGGATATCCAGCTGCTTGCCTGTCAGCGAGGCTTTGTGTTGTCAATCATTCATAGGGATGATAATAGTGATTTTAGCAGTCATGGATTTTTCTTCCTCATCTGCAACAATAACTGACATAAATCAGGCACAGCTGTGCTCGCTTACTGTATTTCTGAATTTTGGAATGAGAAAACACAAATAACGGCGAGGCCAAGTTCTGGTGGATGGTTGCAAATTGCGCCGTCTCTTTCTTCGATCAACATGCATTTCCTTAAGTTCATCCATTTATGCAGAATGTATTTTAAAGCGAGCCCGAGCTCAAAGACAGCAAAGGGAATTTAAATGTAAATTCACAAGCATGGGGAATAGTTTTGTCACGTTAGATCTCAGGATAAATATTAAAACTGAGGCGGTTGATGGTTGTTTTTCAACCTTGGAGACAGTTTTGGTAACTGTGGCAAGTAAGACAGTGTTTCCAAGGTCAAGAGTGAATGTCTGAATAGATGTTGATGAAGGGCTCCCTCAGAAATAAGACTCTCACCTGGAGAAAAGCAATAGGTTAAATGTAGCCAGGTCCTTAATTTAGTTTTCATTTCAATTTCCATGGGCTTCATAAAATAAGTTTTCTTAGGGGTGGGTGGGCTGTAAATTGTGGAATTGATTTAGATAACTGAAAGATGACAAGTCTGCCAAATTTTGCATTTCAGACCCAACAAGATAGTCCTGGAGTTACTTTTGTATTTTTAAGCAGCCACTCGTGAGGTTTCATTAGTTAGGTGGACATGAAATGGTGCTGCACAGGCATTATGATCTGTTTCTTAATGAGTCGTTATTACAATGACCTACTTTTAAATTGATGTCACCCATGAGACAATTTCAAGCGGTCATGCAGAACTGGGCATAACACCTCATCAATGAAAAAAAGGGATTAAACAGCAACAAAATGGCCGAGATAAACTATATATACAACAACAGGAGATCTTAGAAAGGTATGCTATGGTTTATTAATGCAATGATGTCAAACATAAAGACTGTGGGTGAAAACAAACCCACAAGAGGCTCCAAACCGACCCTCAACCCACCAAGCAAACAATCAAAACTAAAACATTGATTTTTGTAAACTAATTTCCTGAACACAGGGCAAACAACAACACTGAGACCCGCGCTGAGATACCGGTGATGCTGCCATGAAAGAACTAGCATTAGCTTCAAAGTCAAGGTGACTGTAAAAACACCCATAATGCAACAGCGACAGGAGAAGTTTTTTTTCACTGACATTTCACTGTATTCTGCACCAGAAAGTTTCAATAAAATTGGCTTCATGTTGAGATTGTTGTCATTTTTAGTAGTAAGAGTTTGATTTTGCGAAAATAAATACATGTTCATCACATCTACTCTGTGTCACAACAAATAAATACTTTTAAAGTTTAAATTTTCAGGTTATTATGGCATTATTTTACTGCATGCGGCCTCTGAACTAAAATGAGTTGGACACCTTGATTTCGGGGCTGTGAATACATCTCGGGCACAAATGGAAAAGTAACAAGGTCACTTTAATTGTTAACTGTCTTATTATTTCTGTGGTGGTGATCAGGTATTAGTTTGTTTCCGAGAAAGGCTGTGGTGCTTCGCTCCATTTTAAGGTGTCCTCAAATTGCACCTAAAGAGGTGAAAATCTATCAGAAGCCTCTATTTTTGCCCTTTTCTTTTGATTGGCTTAACTCAGACTGCAAAAAGAACAGACTGTATCTTGGAGGGGAGTCATGCCATTTTGAGGCTTTTTACCGGCGAGTGAACCAGAAATCTCTGCACAGGCTTCACGGAAAGAAAAGAGATTCTCATTCATTTTTGACTTTGTGTCTCCAAATCCCCAAACTTCCATGACCACTAACGATCTGCTTTGTTTTACCCATTTAAAATAGAATAGAGACTTTGCTTGATTAAAATGTTCCTTTAATGTTTAATTGACATCTTAATGGTGGGATTGATCAACTTTCAGATTTTTGATGAAATTCATAACTCAGGGGCATTAAAGTTGTCTTCAACCCAGCTTTATGGTGATGAAGCTCAGGACATGTTTCAGAAATAAACTTAGACCCTCAGTTTTTTATTATTATTATTATTTATTTATTATGGAGCGTGACACGAGACTCCTCTTTTAATGCCATTTTCCTTGCTGGTTTCAGCTCAAATATTAATATTTTATCTTTACGACTGTCTATTTAACAAAATGGGAAATTTCTAAATTTCTTGAGTTCTTGTCAATTTGAAAAGACATTTTGCACAATTTACTGTTATTTTTATGAAGTGCCAGAGGCCTTGAAAAGTTCCTCAAATACTTTTATTGCACTCACGTAAAAAACACCTGGTATTAAAGAAGCCTTTAATACGTGTGAAGCCTGAAGTATTCTTCTGCTGATTGCTGCAGACGGTAATGTTGGGTTGGAATATGGCTTCCAGGAGAATTTATACACCTATAAAGCAAAATTTGTGGTGGAAGTGGTTCATGTGTGCAGACATCATTTCATTTTATGCAGCATCTTCACAGTGGTGGGGGGAAATATTGCCTCATAAGTTTCACTAAAAACTTCAACGGCACAAAATCAGTTTATCTTCAGCTAGTTAATCCATCCAGGCCTATTTTCAGCACCACTGTCAGTCTTGTTCATTTCAGTAATTATATCATTAGAAATGGATAAATACTGCTTGGATGTACAAGAAAAAACCTGACATAATTCTAGGCTGCGCCCTCCTTTCTGCTTTCCGAGCAAACTTTTTTGAAGTCAGTTTTAATTGTGCAATTAAAAGGGATTATTTATATACAAATTGATTTGCTGCTTATTTAAGAGAATTGCTTGTTATTAAGAATTATTAGTTGGAACAGTAGTGTCACATTGTTTGTGACAATTAGAACAGAAAGCTGGTTGTTTCACATTGTTTTTACAAATAAAAACAAGCCATTATTCACCCTAAATGCAAATAATGTACATTTCATTGATGCGCTAAAGGTCCCCCAGTTTATAAATTGAGGTGTTGCTCTGCTGAATGCTAGATTTTCTGGTTTGATGTTACCTCCATGTACATCCCTTACCTTCAGACGGTGAGGCGGCCCCTTGCCATTTTCAAACTGGAACGTGGTCGTAGATCTATTTGCAGCTCTGGGGAGTAATGAGAAAGCTCTGTCACTCTGCCCGTCGTTCATTATTATTTCAGTATGACACAGCCCCGTGTCACAACCAGACGGCCTGAGCAAGATGGAAAAGTAAAAACAGCATCTCCCGCCAGTGGAGGGTAAAGGTGAGTCACCGGTTTCTCGTGTTTATCATCTTCATTTATAATATGTGATTAAATGTAAACAGAAATAATATTTGAATTGGTTGTGGCGACATTTTTAGCTCACCTTTTACCCCTAAAAATATTTTATTAAGCAGAATGAATTTTAGACTAAAGCCTAAAACCTGTTCAGTCATTAAAATAAACAAGGCTGCTGTCTGGTTTTTTTTGGAGAGCCACAGTTTAGATTAGATTCCTACCATTTGTGTTTGAATGATAACAGCTAATTGACTGAAGAAAATCCATCCTTTGCCCAAAATCCATGACCTTGCAAAGCACCGCAAGCACGCCACGGTGAAACAGAACGGATGTTTGTTTGGGACGTATGCATTTCGGTTACTGAATTTGCTGCATCTGTGCACGTCGGGTAACACAGGAACACACAAGACTTTTGCCCCCAGGGCTTTCTGCCAGAAAGATTTACGGTCAGGACGAGAAAACATGGGCTGGATTTCTGGCAGAACACCCTGAAGGCAAACCTCCCCTCATGCTTGAAGTTCTACGGCTCGGTCTCTAACTAGCTGCTCTGTCTCGCTGTGCCACGATGCAGGCTGACGTGCGAGAGCAGATAGAACTGTGCTCAGTGTTCACAGTCTGCATAGTCATGCACACACATATGCAGACACCATGGATTAAGCTTAGATGCAGCTGGAGTGAGTTAGCTTAGTTCAAAAAAGAAGGCTGCAAAGAGAATCCAGTTCCTACTTTGCAAGAAGCAGAAGAAAGGATTTAAGAACTCCACTCATTAACGTGATCGTTTGAAAAGGACTTATTCACATTTTCAAAATGAAGGAATCAATGTTGGTGAGAATGTTGAATCTGAAATGTCAGGGTTTGTTGCTTTTGTCGTCTTTTTAGACTGTTCATCTGGTTTATATACTGCATTATCCAATGCATGTGTTCAGGCTGAGGGACAGAACCAGGAAACTTACTTTACACAGACGTGAACCAGATGATTTCTCACTGTGAATCTGAAGAGTGCGAACCACTCCACTGTATGAACACTTTTCATAATTTCCACCCAGTTATTAGATCAAATGAATCATCTATAATGCAATTAGGTATTTGAAGCCCTGCAAACCGTATCATGATTCTTCCTATTTAACAAAAGCCAAAACATTTAAGGGCTCTCCACTTTGTTGATGCACACCGATTGTGTACATCCAATCGCACATGCCTCGAAAATGAATTTTTTCTTCTTCTCTGTAGTGAAGTCAATCCTCGCTGTGTACAGCAGCACTGCTGCAGCCGTTTGTGATCTACGAGAGGCAATTGTGTTCTCGTCTGCACTGTGAAAGTGTCATGTGAAACATGCTCTCATAGTATGAGTACCCATGTATGTGACCCACAGCATCTGTCTGCTCATTACTCACATTACAGAGATGAAGGCAAAAATCAATACGGACTTAGCACTGGGATATATCATTAGGACCAGCATGCATCTCGCCCCTTTCTACTGACTGACACCTGATTCTTATTCATGGTAACTGAGCGGAGGAGGAAGAAGAGGCAAGGCGGGGAGTTTACATGTAACACCTACTCCATCAAATGAGAGAAGAATGCACATAAAGTACATCCGAGAGAGGGAGGGTGACAGATCACAGACTCATCGGTTTAACAAAAAGAAAACCCGGGATTCTTGGAGATGGTGTAATTCTCCTGCGAGATGATTCAGGCCCACAGAGACGGCATTAGATGAATATAGCAGGATGGATGCTGCAGCCGCATTCCCGCTCTCGATCTTAATCTGCCACTTGTCTTGTGTGACATGTCTGTACATTTACATGGAAATCCATCTTGAAGCCGTATGAATCGCACTATTAACTGGTGACAGGAGCCAACAAAACCTTATGACACATTGAGGATCAGAGCGTGAGATAAAACCTCCCAATGAATGGCGCGTGTTCGTTGTTATTGTAAGTTTGACTTGAGCGAGCTCACAATGCTCGCATATGAAAGGCAGTACAAATAAATAAAAGTCAGGGAATTGATTTATACAACTGTTTTAAAGGGGTTTGAGCCTTTTGTTGCATGAGACAGAAGTTTACTTAATAACATCTCACTTGGCATCCACTATGTTTTCAAACTGTGGGAAAATATGACATCTGAACAGAGATAATTCACACTTTCAAACAGCCAAATTTAACGTAAATTACACCAAACTTTGTATTCAGTTTTGATGGTTTCCAGCAATACATTGTAAGATTTCAGGCGGTGGGATAATCTTGAAACGTGGTGAATCCCGCATAAATCCTTTATCCAACAGAGGCTTCGTGATGAGACAAATTTGAGTTTGTATTCTGTCATCCCTCAAGCAAACATGTGCATATACACGCACGCACGCACGCACGCACGCACGCACGCACGCACGCACGCACGCACGCACGCACGCACGCACACACACACACACACACACACACACACACACACACACACACACACACACACACACACACACACCAAAGACCATAAGGGTGCACCGCATGCATGCACCAAGAGCGGAGTGTGTGATGAGGCCGCCACCTTCTATAACCTCAATTTACAAGGTTTTCTCATAGAGGGGTGTATTACTTTCCTCCAGTACACAAAGCACCGCTGCAAATGTCCAACAGCATCAACGGGACTCAGTTTTAATCTGTAGCAGTGGTTCTTTCTTCCTGCTTTGTGTTTTAGTTTCAGTTTGGGGGGGGGTTTAGAAGTCTCTCACTACAAATTCCATCCATCCTTTGAGTTTCTGAGATGAATTCATGGGTTTTCTTCTGCCCGACACCAGTCACGTCTTCTGCGCAGTGGCAGTGACCGTCCCCTCCAGCGTCAGGTTGGCTGGGAGAGGCGGTGGGCTCCAGTCCGGCTGGTAGAAGTGGATGTCAAAAGTCCGTGCCCAGTTGGCAAAGACCCGCTTCTCTGTGATGAAGCGGTGATGGCTGCCCCGGCGCCCGCGTTCATGAGAAATGTACATGGCGCACTCGTCTGGGCCACGGGGCTCGTAGTAATGGTAGGGAACAGAGTGGTGCTGTGGCTCCCTGCAGATATGGAGAGGGAGGGAGAGAGAGAGAGAGAGAGAGAGAGGACAGCTGACATTTAAAACCACTTTAATGAGTCACTTCAATTTCATGTGCCACCAAAATGTGTTTTTCATTGTAAGGTGAGGGAGGCAGGCTGATCCACATTCATTTGTTTGTCATTGGCGGGGCCCACGCAGCCAAAAAGGACCTCGTCTTAATACCATTTAAATGCCACCTGCAGCTTCACACTTAGCGAAAAAGGTAATATTAACCAAAAAAATTGGAAAAAGCAGCCAATCTTTTTATAAAAATGTCGCAATATGCCCGGTTTAGGTTCAAGGTGGGTTCTTGTATAACCGTGTTTTCTACCCACATTACAGAGTATTCAGATATAATTTTTAAAATTTTTTTAAAAAGATGTTGAATTAAAACTGTAAATTGTATTTGTAGGGCCAGAAATGAGTGGACACTTGAACACGACACTGTTGAGGGAAATATTTCACGCTCCCACTCTCCTGGTTTGGGGCTTTTCACAACACTACGTATTATGAGCACTCTGAGGTGTTAAATGGAGCTGAGGTCAGGTCAACTTCTTTCACACCAAGCTGGGAAAACATCTCTGGATGTGCAGACAGATTGAAACAGGAAAGAACGAAACAATCTCCATCGCATATTATTGTGTAAAATATCTCTTCGGCCAGCACCACATGCTCCAGTCTGAGTTATGTGCTATAAAAAAAAAATCCCAACTAAATAAATAAATTGAAACGGCAACCCTAATCAAGCTATAGCTTGATTTGTTTGAGTGTAAATTAAGGCTGTCAAATCACGCATTGTATACTTACGAGTTCAACATTTCAAGTCTCCAAATTGCTGAACATTCGTCCAGTTAACCTTTGCCTTTTTGTAAAGAGATTCATCCTAATATCAGACTCCTTTTAAGTCGTTAAAGACGTGTTTCATATGCTGCTTCCCAGCACTTAGCTCCACAAACTGTCATTTCCATATATTAATTTATTCTCAAGTTGCTGTAGCATCATATAATTTATCATCCCATATTGTTTCCGAATGATATCAGACCACAGCCGGTGCACATTACCGAGGAGCAGAAGTCCATATTTCATTCAAAAATGCATTTTTAATGTGATCTCGTGATGTTTCAATAATTTACAGAGTGATGTTTTGAGTTCACATCTCTGTAGCAAATTAATAATAACAATAAAAAAAAAAATCCCAGTGATGATTTTTCTTTTAATTGTGAAACTGTTAGTCTCCCATTCATTTCTTTTTTTTTTTGGGGGGGGGGGGGGGGGGGGCGGTTCAGATCTTATGGGCTTGTTGTTTTTCTTTGTTTAGAAGTCTGGTGACTCACTGTAGTTTGCTGAAATTACTCTAGAACATTTCCCTGATTCTTTTGAAGCCACTGACATTGTTCAGGAGTGTAGACTTCACAACAATTACCGCAATGTCACGTATGTCTTGTTTCATATCATCCCCCAGCCTCTCTACACACAGTGGCAGTGAAATGAAAGGGAAAATGCCCTAAAATGAGCTTAAAGTGGAACAAAATGCCCCTCACCATGATGCTACAGCCTTATCCAAACTATAGCTTTTCCATTTTCAGAAAGTTCAAAAAAGAAATGATGTTAGATGTAAAATCAGACTTATAAATTGAGAAGAACTTTTTTTTCTTAGATTTCTTTCAAAGACAGGAATGTAGGGTACTTTAACTCTGACTGGATTTATTTCGATTTTAATCTGTGGACTTGTCAAAAAGAATGTGCAAAGAGTGAGTGCCCCCGATTTTTTCTTTTTCTTTTGAAGATACCTTTCATTATCTTACATTTAATCAATATTGCTGTGCGTTTCTGACCTCACAAAGAATCTCATGTTGCTAATGTGTGATGAATCTTCTCTGGGATTAAACGCTGATGCTGCAGAAGGGCTGCGGGCCGCTGTAATGACACGTATGTGGGCGCAGAGCTCAGTTTCTCTGCTTTCTGGTAGTTTTTAACAGTTTTAGATATCATAAATGCTCCAGGAGTTCTGATTTAAACAAGTATGCATGTCAAAGCCTGTCAGTAGTGACAGGATAGGAGTTGAAGGGTTTCAAAAATGAAACAAACAAGAAGAGCAAAGCAATGTGTACATTCAGACAGAAAAAGATAAAACAAAAAACAAAAACAAAAAACAATTAAGAGGATTGTGTTTTTAATTATCAGGTTGTTTTTTTTTGCTTTCGCATTATGGGTACATACATGTCATGTCAGGAACTAATGTCTGTATAAATTCTTAGTTGGATCCTGTCCAGTAAAATCTTCATGCTTCAGTAATGAGAACTAACTTGATCAGCGAACATCAGCTTATGAAAACATTTGCTCAAAGAAAAAACCAGCAGTCGTTCTTGTTAAGACTTAGCTTGGGCTGAAACTTTAAAAAAAGAAAAAAAAAGAAATTAGTTAATCAATCGGAGCTAGGAACAAAGATATATTGAAGATTTTACAGTTTGTTCTCTTTTATAGAGAATCTAATAAGATTTGCTCCTTGTTCAATAAAATGCTCCAATTAAAGCGCCGTCTGAGATGGATGAGACGTGAGCTGTAATTCAAACCATTAAACTCTGCTAACGAGGCTGGATGAGTTGGTTGCCAGGAGCAATATTGAGTCAGAACCTGCTGTATCCCTGATGTATCCCATCGTTCTGTGCTTTTCTCGCATATCGGACCTGGACCGCGTTCCTCAGATACCTTCACATGGACAAATCTGCGAACAAAGCCACCTGCTTCCATTGTTGTCACATTTCACACTGCAGCTATGAAATGAGACATAGACTATGTCTGATGTGCAAAATCTGGGACTTAAATGCACAAAATCCAGGGTATTAAACATAAGGATCGTGGGCCAAAACTGGCCTGCAAGAGGCTGCAATCCAATGCAGGAACCCTCCAAGCAAATCAGAAATGTTGCAAATAAAATTTTTAACACAGCATTCTTAAGAGGAGCAGACATAAACGCAACACTGAGACCTGAGCTAAGATGTCTGTGAGGCTGCAATGAAAATGTTTGGGAACTAATTGTTCAGATTTGGAAAAATACAGACTATAGTTTAGTTTGAGCAGAAGAACAATTTTAAAGTGTGAATTTAGACTTTTATGATGGCACTATTTTACAATCAAATTGAGCTGCATGTGCCTTTCAACTAAAATGACTTTGACACCTCTGCTCTAAATTAAAGCTCCAGGAAAAAAGTAAGTTTTAAAAAAAAGTTAAATGAATGCACATCAGGGAATATGATCACATTATTGCACAATGTAGCAGGGCTGTAAAACAAGTGGCTAAAGGGCCAAAACCATCTCAATCCAAAGAAAACATCAGCTTCATTTCAAATAAAAAAAATAACTGCTGATTCTAAATTACACACATTACATTAGACTTGATAAGAGGACATCAAAAACCCAGAGACCCGAGCCAAGGAATCAAAAATGCAGCATTTAAACCTAACTATTTTGCTATTGAGGTCGCAGTATCCGTGTGTGAGGGTGAATTTGTAAAAACATGTATGCTGAAGCTTACAGAAATCATACAGACTGAGAAACAAGAACCTTACCCCACATTAAACCGAAGAGAAATACTGTGGCCAAGGCGATATCAGATCTTTTTGTCCGGTTCCATTTTCGGATGCAAACAAGAAAATTTCAGCCACGAAAAGAGGACATGGTTTTTGGACATTCAACTGTATTGTGTCCTGAATTTGCATTTAATTTTTGTCCAAAATTACAACTTGTTCTGGTTTTTGCTGAATATTTAGTAAGAGTAGACATTTTTATGATGTTCCTGTTGCTCTTTGCACTAAAACAGAAGGAAACAATTGGAATTGATGTTATTTTTTGGGATTATCTGTTTTTACTGATCTGTGACAGTGAATTTGAGTTACATGAAAACTAAAATGAGTTTTAAAGACAATAAACAGCATCACACATGCACTACGCTTCTATGTATTATGGAGACTGTAATACTAACCCAAAACATGAACCTTTTCCTAACTGTTGCCTGGCAATAAAGCAGGTCTTCACCTTTTTTTATTTACTTCTCCATTTTCATCTCCATGGTTTGGTGTGCAATCATATTCAAGTCCTAAATGTACACGTTTAAAGCTAATATTTTATTCTCGATGCTGTAGTAAGAGATACTGTGTGACACCTGCGAGTGCCCTCAGTGTAGAGATGCTCAGTAAAAAAAAAAAAGAAAAAGAAATCACGCTTTCTCTCAGCTGAGTTTGAAGTCCACCTTTACCCCTCTCAGAAGCTGATAATCCATTGTGTGTCAGTCGGTTGTTGGATATTTTTATTGACACCACGCTGCAGTGAATGAAAACTTGAAAAGCGGCTTGTGGCGATGCTGAAAGGAACAGAAAGTGTGTCAAATGGAGCAACACAAAAGGGAGGACAAAGCTGCAGGGAAACAAAAGCAGCCTGATTGCCTCCGACCTGAGTGGAGGAGCAGGGACTTTGGAACAGGTGAGATGAATCTCCCTCATGTCGTTCCTTCGCCCGGCCACTAAAACCTGACTTACAAAGTACTTTTTCTCCACGATTACACTATTCATCAGGAGACATGAGTCTCTCGCCTTTGTTGAAGGAGCTGACTTTGCCTCTAACGCTGTTTGAGTCGGCTTTTCTTTTAAAACCTGACGACTAAAGTATATTTTTACTGACACGCAGCCATCTTAAGTATTCAAAAAACATCTCCAGCCACACTGAAAATGTATTATCAGATGCCTGAATATATTTAGTTTTAATCTTTCTTATTGGGCTGCAGTGCTGCTATGAATTCATATGCACTTGGACCCAGTGCTGCTCTGCATTAAAGCCCCCTGGCGATGGGGCTTGTTAGTGCCGCTGGTGGAGATGTTTTACACTCACCTGCAGAAGTCAGGGGCCACCATGCCGTAGACATTGATCCTATCGCACAGCTCCAGGGCGATGGTCATGGTGAACCAGCCGGTGCTCAACCAGGAGTTTGAAATCCTCCTGCAGCAAAGAAAAAGAGAAAAAATAGGAGGAAGCAAAAAGACAGACGGATTTAATGCGTGGGAGAACATGAGTTTAAAAGGTGTACCATATTTGATTCCCCCCCCCCCCCCCCCCACCACCCATTGCTGGGGAAAAATCCCCAATGTGATTAACTGGGACAGACAATCACAAAATCTCCCCTTGGTATGATGTTGCCGAATAAAGATTTGTCTAAATCCAGAGGTCGATTTTCCTGACGACAAGATCATTCAAGTTCCTTCGCAGCTTCATTACAATACAGATCCATCCTACGTATCGACTTATACAAATGAACCCCGTCAAATAATCAAACCCTTAATCAGAAAGGAGCGTTGGTCTACATGTGGTGCCGATAGCAGAAATGACGGAGCTTCGGCTGCACAACGATCTGCCTACTTTTAAAACGCGAAGAAATGAACCCTAATCACAGTTCTTTGAGATGTGCTGTTATGAAAGAAATATGATATTTACATTACATTAGGAAGTCTCTCTAAATTTAAATGTCCATCAGAGACTGCCGCTGGGGAGGAAGAAAAATACAGCAGCCATGCTTTTCTGAAGAATTCCTTATGAGGCTTAAAAAACATTTAATGGACCCCAGAGTTATGGAACTGGCACCACTTCCAAATAACCATGAAACAATTTAAGTGAAAAACAAATAACTACATGCTTGGCTTTGGTTTTTTATTTTCATAAAACAGAAAAAAAAGCCGTATTTCAGTTTGAGCAAAAAATCTTTTATTTTTTTTATTTTTTTCTTTCACTTGACTGTCAAGCCGAGGTTGGTGTGTGTTTGTGTCTCAACGACAGCCAAGGCCAGTCTGACAGTAAAGCGCGCCGCAAGAATATATCCAAACCTGGATTTCTCTCGCATTTCATTCGAATATTTTCTGGTGATCTGTGTGGCGGTTCAATGTTCTTTCTGTGGTCCTGTGGGCGTTCTTCTTTCCACAGTACAAACATGTGCACGTTAAGCTATTTTTGTGGTTCTCGGGGTGTTGTGGGTGGGGCACTGGAGAAGGTTTTCACTGGGGAATGTGGGGTTCAGGGGGTTGCCAGGACCATTTAAAAAAAAAACTTTTTTCATGCTGAAGTGTTTGCCGACAAGCACAAGACTTGATTGAGGGGTTGATTGAATGAATGCATGTTACCTGTCCCATAAGGATGAAACCTCATTACCTCCTATAACAGTACAAAACACATGCGAAAGTTATGCATTTGTTATTATTCCACCCAGAAGACCTCTCTGCCCTGTGCTCACAGCTGCAGCACATTTATGCAGACGACTTTTGCGGCTGTCCAAAACAATTCCTAAACAATCAATATCTCCTCCAATCAATTTGCAAATGATGTGAAAAAAATGTCATCACACCTTGACAGTAGGAAGGTGTTCAGCCGCAAGCCGATGTATTCACCAGTGAAACCTCAGCACGTATATATTGGAATCCGTTAGCTGCATCCCGTCATGCTTCCTCTGCCGAACCGCTGAGGCTCACATCGACAGGAACTGTGACTGGTGACAACTCGATCTGTTAACGCGTCGCTGGCTGATGCATGTTTAGATGACCTTTGGCAATATTGTATGAGATGGATGACTAAACTCTGCTTTTTGAGTCATTTTCTAGGTCAGATTGGCAAACATAAAGCTGCTTACCATATGGGGAGATTCATGAGAAACATAAGCAGAGCTATAATCAAATTAAGTCACTGAATTCACACTAAATGAATCACTCTTTTTTTTTTTTTTTTTTTGGAAGTGCTATGCACCAGAGAAAGCAGATTAATGTGAAAACAAGTTTGATTATGCAATATTTTCATATTAAGAAATTTAGGAACTGTGCAAAAGTGGAAATAAAACAAAATCCTTTTATGTTGAGAGAACGTGAAGTAAACATCACTTCAATCACATGCATGTTTTTGGACTGTGGGTGGAAACCAGAGTACCTGGAGGAAACACACACACATGCAGGGGGAGTACTTGAATCCACAACTTCTTTCTCACTGTGAGGCGAGAGCACTAAGCACTGCTCCACCGCACAGCCCATGAAGGAATATGCCCAATTTGGTTATATAATTAATCTAGTCTTTCAACTCGTTTATAGCTTTCCAAAATCAAATTGAAGTCAGATAATTCTCCACAAGTAAGAACACAAATATTTGTTTTTGAAAGTGCAATTCTGGTCATGATATTTCATCCATCACAAAAACTCACAAGCAAAAATCTTGAGAAAAAAAAAATATATATATATATATATATAAATATAAATAACATGTTTTTCATATTAACTTTCCTCATATTACATTTCTGAGACAATAATTTCTGGACACCACACTCCAAAAAAAAAGGTCTGTCCACATTATGTGTTGGAAACAAACTGCGAAAACCTCCAAAGTAGGACTGAGAAAAGATGGAGGCTTTTTCTTGCAGGAGCGAGAACAATTTCCTCTGTTCCAGAGGATCATATGCAGACCGTGAGAATGAGGAGGCAGAGGCTCACACTGTTGCTTAAGAGCAGTTTGACAAGGTAGTGTTCCTCGTTTCCCGACTGGCCTCATCACCCTGCTGCTTCTCAATGCTCGTTACTTCTCCTTGTCTTTTCCCACACCCACATACACACTCACACACACATAACGGCAGCAGAGACGGGAGAAACAAAGCCCGGGCCCAGATAAGAAAAGTCTTGACAAGAACAACCAGGCAGGCATCTCGGTTCTCGGTTCGGCTGCTGATGAGGGTGACACGTTCGTAGTAGAGGGTTTACCTGGCTGTTTGAAAAACTGTTCAGACATTCTGACTCTCATTTTCTCGTGAGGGGGGGAGGAACGGCGTAGGGTGGAGATACATGTCAAGCAGAAATCTGGATATAAAAGGCCTCTTTAGCTCATTCAGTTCCAAGGGTTCTCCTTCTTGGCAACGTTGCAGTCGGGGTATTTTTACCAAACTGGAAAAAAAAGCAGCTTAGATAGGATAGACAAGACACCTGAGTGCAAGGAAGAGGATAAACTGTGCCGTCCTGTGATGGCGAGGCGTTGTTTCCACGCGTCAGCGCATCGGTAGACAGGCTCGTACGGCGGAGCTGTGATGTTCACTCGCAGACTGAAAACAACATCTCAGGAAGGTGAGGAAGCGGCTGCCGGGAGATTTACTGCAACTTTCACTGCGGTTCACACTCAAAGAAGGACACAACCCGAATGGAAAAGATCCTGCCAAAGTTTTACAGCATACTTGTTGAGAATGTACCCATCCATGAGCCAGTTTGCATGAAAACACATGCACGCTGTTTTGTTTCCACAATGAGGCGTGATTCTAAACGAACAGTCCGTCTCCATGGGGACATTGATTTTATTTGTTTTCTTTTTCGAGACCACGTGCTCACGTCACGTCCTATCTCATTAGTGCAGGTGCAAAAAAAATAATAAAAAAAATAAACAAAGAATAAATGAAGCAAAGCCAAAACAGACCAACAGAACATGGCAGCCACCTTTAAAGATGTATTTTTGTGCTCTTTGCTTTACAGCCCACTGACTTATTTATGCAGCATCTTTTATGTTAGAGGTGGTCTCTGTTGCCACAATATTCTATGTATTGCATGTTATTGCAACTCAGTCATCCCTGGCAGTGGTGGGGGAATGGCTGCATTAATTCAGACAGAGATTGTGCTCTCTGACGAGAACCAATAGTCGTCATGGTGACCATTAGTTGTCATTTCTGAAGTGGCAATACAGTTGCATTTTATATTATGCAATTAGGTCACAGCATGCTGCACGCTGGTGTAGTGGTTAATCCCCAGTTTGAGTTCAGGCTCGGGGGTCCTTCTGTTCTCCTTGTGCGAGTGTTGGTTTTCTCTCCAGGGTTTCCTCTCACTTGATTTATTCATAAACACGAACAAGTATCAGTTGAATGTTAATGACCGAAGAGTTTATGCAGGTGCATGGCAAAAAAGATTTGGTGACAATGCAAAAAAGTTTATTATCCTCAACTAAAACAACGAAACTCTAATATAACTCACCCTAACCCTAAGTTTTGAGATTATACCAGTTTTATAACCTTGTGTTCAAAAGAACGTCTTGATTTTCCACCCCGATTTTACATTTTTGAAGTAAACAAGTTGGCATAAATGTCATTCAAGACCAGTTTCAAGTGAAATGCATACTTTTAGCAGTTTCATTTCAGAAATATTTCACTTTTACACATTTTGAAAATGATGTAGTTTTGTTGTATGGCTTCTAGTTGATGCTATTGGTTGTTTTTGTCATAAAACCACACGTGTGGAGAACAATATGCTATGAACATTAGCAATGGTGAGCACGGGGACATTTGTATGGATAAATAAAAAAGTTGGATTGCTATCATGGCTCAACTATAAAATTACCGAGTCCATCCAAGAATTGTCCATCTTTTCACGCATGAGCTGAATAAATATTTGCTTCAGCCGTGGTGCTTGGTAGCACTATTTTCAGGAATGTTGCATTTTTCCACCCCCGTTATGAGGACAGAGTAGGAGCGTTTTTGAAAAGGTCCCATCTTGGGAGCTATTTTTCCTGTAAAAGGACCTCAAAATGCAATGAAAGTTTTTGTGTAAACAGAGCCCCATTCCTACAGTAATATTGAAATTACCAAATTCAGTAGAGCATTCAAGTCACTCATGCCAAAAAAGAAAGTGGTGATTAAAACAACTAAAGCAAAGTAACTTTCGATTCATCTTTAATTTTTTTTTCTCTCTCTCTGAAAATTGAGCAAATGACTACAAGTGGTTCCTTCATTTCTCCCTGCTGGAGAAATGTGCTAATGAATGGTGAGTTTCTCTTCTATTGCTGTAAATCTCAACAGTCTAAACATTTCCCTCCCTGGCTGAGTGACAGCGCAATAAACAATGACGATGCACTTTCCTTTTTCCCGCTTCCAACTTTCATCTTTATTAGAGTCTGTCCCCAGCACAAACAACAGTCGGTCCAAACTGATGCTATCGCAGCAGAAGCACAGACTTCTCATTCTCATTTAATTAATACCGGACCCAGGTTGTCTGGAACATGTTGATTTGTTTTGATATGCAAACACGGCCACTTGGCTTCAATGCGACAACAGCACCCTCCCTCAAATTCGCTCTCTCGCAGACTCTCTGTTTTGCAAATTAGAAAACTTTTTGGAGTTCAAAGCCGCCGCGTTTTGTCATCAGGCAATCTGTGGTGGACGCATGGAGGTCTTAGTCGGAAGGCGTGCGGCTAATCCTCCTTAAGAAGTCTTCCTCATTTCCTTGTTTATGAAACATGCTGATGAATAATGCGGTGTGAAATGTCAAGCTCTTAGCTTCAATGGCTGTCTTTTAAAAGGACTGAAGGCAAGCTGTGAGCGGGATGACAGACTTCCCCTTGCGCAGGAGAGCGATGCTGCTCCTCGTGTTTGGCACAGTTTGGTACAGTAAATTTAACAATTGCACCCATTCGATGTGAGGTTCAATCCTCAAAAAGTGAGCAAAAGGTCTATTTGTTGTTTTGGTTGCTGCGTTGGTTGTATTTCCTCGTCAACAGCAGGTTTGTTGTGGCTGAGTTTATTTGAGCGGTTGTTATGCAGCTGCTGGGAGCTGAAGGTCGCATCAAGGTCTGATTAGACGCAATTAGTTCAAGCGGAAACACCTGTTGGGCCTCATTATCCGCAGATGCTCTGTTGAGGACGGAGCCGACGCGCGTTTGGGTAGAAATAATAAAATAAAATCCTTGAGCTTCCGTTTGCTCTCGCTTTTTACGAGCACTTTGTGAGGTTTTATACCCGACACCCTCAACCTGAGTGACTGCCGTGATTGCAGGTCGTTTGAGGTTGATTACTAATTCATGCTTCTTTTTTTTCCCCCACTTCCATCTGTATCTCCTTGACTTCTGTGTCACTTTTCTTCTCATTCCGGTTTCTCTTGCATCACTTTTTTTCTTTTTTGGATTTCTCAGTGACAGCTACAAAAAAGCACAGTTTCTGTTGTTTGGAATCCTCATTTGAAACTCCATGCATACATTTTCTTTGATATTCCTCTCATTATATGTCTTTTCTTACGGTTTTTTCCCCCTCTGTATGCGACATAATTGTCTCCCCATTTCAATCTACTTTTTTAAAGTTCCCTGTTTTGCACTCAACATGGCTTTTGTTGACAGCAGCATCTTTTTTTAATCATCAACATCACTATTTTTCATGAAGTGTCTCTAACTTGGAAGGTTTTAGATGGCGACAAATCTCGAAACAAACTACGATTATAAACAAAATCAAACTGTTGCTATAACTTTGAGGCTCCGTTCACACAAAAATGTTTTCAAGTCAAAACAATAACAACAGTGCTCTTAGTTACATAATAGACAACTTTAAACAGACATTGATTTCAGACATTGGCATATAAACACAAAAGTGTTCTGTAACGAAAACACAAAAACGATGCGTTGTGTAAACGTGGAAACAGAATCTAAGTTCCCCGTCTAAATAAATAGATAAATAATTTATAAAAGTGGTCTATGATTTTAAATGTAGAAGAAATATACTTGGAACTCAACTGTTTATTGGTCCTTCGAAATATTTTGGTTTATCAAGCAACAAAGGTGAATTTCTGTGTGAACTGGTCTTCGATCGCTCCTGCCCAAATCAGTTTCTTATTTGTGTACATCACATGTAACAATTTACGTTGAAAAGCAAGAAGAACTGGATATTTTCATGGGTTTTGACTCCCCTGGACACCACATACAGGTTGTAAAAAGTGGACATGCAGGAAAAAGGATGCTTATTCACCCTAATTAATGCAGCACTTATTTTTCTGTGCAATTGCAGAACAAGTTAGTCTGCCAGGGGCTGGATTCTCTCTATACTACGGCAGCCACTTGCTCACAGCACATGAGTTACTCAAGTAAAACACTCGTCTGTTTCTGAAAACAACTGCAAAGACCTAATTTCCTCCCTTTGTTGACTTCTGAATAAATAAAACACCAAAAGCAGCTCAGTGTAGCATTATAACATCAAGGACCCAGTAATGTTACATTCATCCAGTGACTAATGACTGAGTCCACAGTAATGGTTCCTCCTAGAGTGGGAGAACATACCAAATGGTTGGGAAATACATTATGACAAACACAATTTTAGTGTGTCACTATATGACAGCCCTGGACTTACAATATGCTTTGATAAAAATCTTTTCTTCTACGGACACCATGCAAACAAAATACGAGTCTTGCGTTTGCATGTATCAAAAGACTCAAAGATGTCAAATCTAATAAGAATCATTTTTGTTTGAAGAGTTAAGCAGACACATGTGAGAATTTCCTGTTCTTATGATAATGGTCTTTGCAGAGGAAGACATTTATAGCATACTAAGTCAGACATGAGTGCGAACCACTACATCACGGTGTCGTCCCACATCCATCAAACACCATAAAATATTATCTTTGTATGCGAAAAATGTGGAGAAGTCTGGTTTTTTTGTGTTTAAATGTGTCTTCTACGCAGATCTGATGCTTTTGTCCACTTCTGTTTTTCATCTTTTCAATGCGGCGTCATTTAAGTTTCATACGCGCCGTCGTGATTCATTCTGTGTGACTGTGTTGCACTTTCTCTTTATTGCAGATGAAAATGTGCACATGGATAGAAAGACACTTTGTGTTTATGTGACAGATGACACTTTCACCATTCTTTATTACAGTTTAAGGAGTCTGGTGACATTTTATGTGCCCCCGCATAGGTGTGTCTCCTTTCTGCCTATGCTGAAATCTTATCAAGCAAAATAACTGTAATCGTGTTGGCGTCTGCCTGGCCTTTTAAAGTTACTCTTACAATCTGCTGTAAGAAGCAGTGAGTTTCTTGGTGAACGCCTCCTATTCTCATTTAGCACGGGCTTCTTTTAACTGCGGAGTATTGTTAAGTATAATTTCTGAAATTGCAGCAGTCTATATAGTGCAGGTCTTGAAGGCATTCATTTGCACTGCTGATGAAGCCTATAGCTGCTTGTTATTCTCACAACTGCTTGAAAAATCCTTTTCGCTTTCCACAATTTCACAGTTTTTACCACGAGGCCACATTGTGTTTTTTAAGACTGCCGACACATTATTTGGCTTGTTCGCGTATTTCCAGTCTCAACAGGAGACTAATCTATTTAACAGATCTTTGTGATGACTGAATAATCTCAGTTTTGCAAGTTTTATTCCAACAAACCACACTTCTGGTTGCCCAAAACCCTTCCAGCAACCGTTAGTGATCACTATAAAGCAGTACGGGAACATAAAACAAGGGGGGGAAAAATAAAACCGCTTATTTTTTTAAACCAATTTGCCTTTAATCACCAGTTGAGGTTTAATCTAGCTTAGCAGTGTAATACAGTGCAGCACCTGATTTCACTTGCTCCTCTGCTGCTGTCATTAAACTAGGTGGATTGTAGCATCCCACACCATCTTAATTATCTTTACCAAAATGGCATAACCCATAATTACAAGCTTGCAGTGTTGCCAACTGTGCAGTTGATTACTCAAAAAAAAAACCTCCATTGCTATAATTGCTGGTTTCACTGAGTCACAAAGACTTAAAAAAAAATATAATTTCATAAAGAGGTTGTGCATTTTGCCCTCAACCAACATCCTGGAACCCACCCCCCCCCCCCCCCCCCCCCAACAAAAACATTAGAAAGCTATGACAATAATGCTTTCTTCTTTTCTGTTTCTATGCTCCACAGAGCAGAAATACTGTCAAATAAGCCCCACAGATGTTAATGCCTCGAGCTACAAAGGATGAGAAACGGTAAATAAGAGCAGTAACAGAAGCCTTCTGCTCACTGTAAACATTTGCCATGATTGTAGGCACAGATTCTGAGGGATGGATGCCTGAGCCACTCACCAAATCCTCCACTCAGTAATTTCACCACCCAGCATCTCTCTCAAGACTGATGTCAGATTCAATCTCCACTGACACCGCAGACAAAGACTCAGACAGAGAGAGGGAGGACACAAACAGCGTGTGAGTATCTGTGTGTGTGTGTGTGTGTGTGTGTGGGAGACAGTGTATGGTTGGGTCTTCATTAAGCATGAAATGCTACAGGACTGAGACCTCTGCTTGGACTCATTAAAATCGAGTGCTTTTAATACTGTGTAGATTTAGACAAACTCAGAGCAACGTTTACTCTTTTTGCGAGTTGCATTATATTTCTATCGCTTTGTTTTTATTCGCTCATTAATCCATTTAAGACAATGCCTGAAACTTTGACATCTAACACTTCTCCACGTATTCAACAAAAGGTCTGCCTGCTGACTTATTTCAAGATCAATCTTCGCAAACAACTGGTTAATATCAGAGCAAAACATTTGGTGAGTAAACTACTTCAACAGCAGTGAGTGATACAAACAGCTTCTTGTTATAACCTGACTAATTAGACTTCATAATCAATAATACGGTGCCCTGAATGAACCCATGATTTCATTTTTTCCTATTGAATCAGTATCCGTATTTCCAGCAAGAAGAACACTTTTACTTTAAATAAACATCTTGATTAATGCATATTCATTTGACATTATGTTTGTTAGAAACAGAAGAAGTTCCTCCATTTAAAGAAATACAGTGTGCTTGTGGGCTGAATACAGAAAAAAACAAATGCATACTTGTATTAAACCACAGCAAAGATGGACATACTTCTTCTGGTTCACTTTGAGGGTGCAACAATAAGTATTCATACATGCAAAGAGGCTCAGATAGTTAACAGTGTAAGAAAACATGCAAAATTATTTCTGTTCATCTCAATTTGATTTAACATTTAAATGTCAGCAATAATTGACATTTTAATCCCACGTTGCTTACAGAATACTGAGCACTATTTTCACTACATGCCCTGTTGGCTGCTTCTCCTTTAAGCTATTTAACGTTAGAAATCACAAATTCATTTTGATATGTAGAACTGGGATCAAATTTACTACATTCCGAGCTCGAAACTTTTCAGCTTGTTAGAAAAGTACCGACAGAGTCGCCCCCAAGGTCACATTACGCCAGCTAATATATGGCTGAAGGAAACCGCAGCTTGGAAATCTTTCTCTGCTTTCTGTATGTAGGACTGCAGGTTGTTTTGTCTGGAGTACCAACACTCACATGACCTCTGCCTCATCTCCATTTGACAACTGACCCCAGAGTGGCAGGTTCATGAGAGAGCCATTCATGTGCAAAGGTGATTGAAAGAAGCTCTGTTGAGGTCTTTCAAGGGCGGAAATGAAAATGTGCCAAATTTCTGAATCCATGTATACTTGATAAATCTCTTTCTTCAAACTCCTTTTGAAAGCGGGAAACATTTTCTCTCATGATTTACCATGAGTCATAAGACTCAAATAAACTGTGAGTATATCTTATACATAACGCCACCAGCAATGTTGCATTGCATTAACTTAAATGTTGAATTGAATCTGAAAGAATCCGAACTATTTAAGTTTTCCTATACTTAACACTGCAATATGTCTATGTAGTTATGAGTGTATGAATACACAAATTTGAAGTGTTGTACGACATTAGGAGTAATTTATGGATCAGTGTCTTGCCCAAGGACACTTCGACATCAGGAGAGGGGGGACATGGGCAAGTGAACCACCAATGTTTGGACTGGAAATCAAACTGCTCCACACACTGAGCCCCCGCTGCCCAATAAATGAGACATTTTTCATAAACAGACCGAAAAAAGAAAGCATCCTTTATTGATCCCGGGGATCAATGGAACAAAAGTGGAATTCAAATCTGTAAACATCCAATCACGAGTCTGCATCTCTAACCTCCAGGCCACGACTGCCTTAATATACTGATGAAGAATAATAGACTTACTGTAGGAATATTAGCTCCATGTTATATATGCAATATTAATAGATTATGCTGCAGGGAGTCCTCACCTGTCCTTTCCAGTCTCCTTCTTGAAGAGTTCATCAAACTGCAGCATCTTCTGCCAGGAGATGATATAGACTTTGAGTTTGGGAAGAACCTGGTTCATAAGTCTGAGGTTGTTGTAAACCAGGCCCTTCCCGTCGCGCCTCATGAAGTTGCTGGGGCCCCAGAAGATGAACACGGTGTCCTGGCTGGAGTTGAGCAGCTCGTGACGACTCCGCAGGACCCGCTGCATGCTGGAGTGAGCGATCACACGCAGGGAGGTGCGCCGGCCGACATCTTGGCCGTAACCCCTGGCGGTGGGAGCGTCGTTCATGCGGATGACGCACTCGGCCCGGTCGATCTCGTCCCCCCGGCCGCTTCCGATAAGGTGACCTGAGCTGGTCACCAGGGCGCAAGTGTTGCAGTGCATCCTGAGAGGCTGTGTGGTGTCAAACGAGAAACACAGTCATGAAGCAAATAGAAGAAAATCATGAACTTTCTTTTGCAAATGTCATCTGTGCATCAAAGCGTTCGGCCTCGCCATCGTGCTGTGGATTCACACACAGCACAGCAGCAGATATCTTCCCATAGCTTTGCGCTGCATTTGTTTGGAAAGCTACAAACACTTTTTTTTCTTTATTTCCACAAGTCAAACATGCTATGAAGTTCTGTTTAGTCTTGGTTTATACAGCAATATGCAAAGCAGACAGAAATGCACACCTAGGGGAACTTTGGTTAAAAAGCATCACTGTGTGTTTGAGGCAGAAAATTCTTTGTTGACAAATGGGTAGCGACACAGCCTCCTGGGTATATGTAGCTTGTCATATTGCTTTGCGATTGGTAGAAAACCCCGGGGTCTCACAAAGGATTCACCTTAAATCTTTCTCCCAGTTTCACACAACTGAAGAATGTGAGTTTGTTTCTAATACCTTTAATTCTGATGCAGAATACCCATGTGCCATGTGCCATGCTCATAGATCATGGAGCACTATGGATGCAGTATTCAGCACATATACGTGAAATCTTAAATATATGCTCCCAATAATGTAACTTTACATATGATGAGTATAGCATTCCTTCTAGAGAAACAGTTCTCACCTGATCTGAGCTAGTTTCATGTATTTACAGATGAATACCTCCGGTGTTCAATCATATGGATACCTATCTGCATTTCACATGTCCCTGATGCACATGATTATTTTTGTTCATTATATCTCTCCTGAGACATTATTATTTCATTCTGATTTATTTGTCTTGAAATGAAAATACACAGTGACCTCATGAGCTTTTCTTTTACGTTTGGTTTTACTTTTATCATGTATAAACACATCAACATGCAAATACATATATGCAGTATGATGATAATAAAAATAGTGATAACAATTTTTTTTTTTAAAGGATTAAAAGGATCTAAATATTCAAACCTAATTGGGATTGCATGATTATGGTCACATTTTATGAATATAATGCAAATTATTTGGTACCGGTTTTGGCTCACGGACCTTTTATTTGACACCCCTGAACTAATGTATCTAACAATATTTATTAGTTATTATTGATGCCAATTTCTGTTTTGTAACATTTTATAGACCAGATTGATGCAATGAGTGGATAATGAAGATTTCCTTAGATTTGTGCTGCATACTTTTTGGACATTTAACAAACTTAAATTGCTTCTATGGCCATAGCTCTGAATAATAGTCCTGCTTATCTTGCTTTTCTTTTTTTCCCCCAGTTATCAGCTGCTTTTGTGGTTACAGATTCAGTCTCTTTCTGAGACGCTGGCGGTCTTGCATTTGTTCTTGTTAATGTTCATTAGGCATGCAGCCTTTTTCCACAGCATACATATAAATCATTAATATGGGTCTATTTATGTATGTTAAGCTGCTCTACACGTTGTCGTTGTGTGACACTGCTGCATGTGTAGTTTACATGCACGTGTGTAGGTGTACTTTCACAAAGGCCCCGGCACTAAAAATCAATGATATGCAAAAACAGGCATGCAGAGCCCTCTAATGTGCCCTGAATTATCACCCCAGCACGAATGTGGTGGTTATTTACATTCTTATAGCCATAACAAATTTGCATTTTCCTGGCATTAACAAGAACAAATGATTATAGTTGACTGTGGGTGGGGGTGGAAGTGGAGGTGGAGGTGGGATGGGAGGGAGAGCTGTGTCATTATCATCTTCATCTGCTGACTTTGACTTAGTGGCAGATTAGCAGCAGAACAGGCTCATCTGGGTAATGAGACCTTAAGGTGCTGGGAGAGGGAGAGACGGGGAGGGTGGGGAAGAAAAAGGAGACCACGGAAGAAGCAAGAAAGTGATGAAAACAAGGAAATGAAAAGGAGGGTGAAGGAGAAAGAGATATATATGGAGGCAGTGAGAATAACCCCAGTGCCAAGGTGTTTGATGAAATGTTGAGCTAATGAGGCCCTGGTGGTCTACATCATCACCACCACCACCACCAGCAGCAGCAGCAGCAGCCGCAGCAGCAGAAGCTGCATGCATCCAGTCCTCCTATGTCCTGCTCCTCTTCTCTATCCCACCTGGCAGCAGTCTTGACAGTCAATCTGACTGGAGCGCTGCAATATCACTGAAGCAGGTCATAAATCCCATTTTTACCCAGGGGCTTTTAAGCGTCTCCACAGACCCCCTTCTCTCTTCCTCTGTCTCAGTGAGAATTTAAGTGGGCTCTGCTTGGCCTCTTCAGGGAGGTTGGCTTTGCTATTACCAAGAAATAAGCTGCATGCGCTGGACATGGCTCTTCATTTCAGCCAGAATTACATGACCCATCCAATATGGTGGTTTGTGTTGAAGCGATGAAGTCAAGATGAACTGCAGAAGTAAATGAAGGTACCTGCTGACTCAGAGGAAGTGAAACATTTATTCAAATTGAATTCATCTTTAGAAACTCGAAATAAATGGTTCTCTGTTTAATGATTTATGCTATAAATGGTTTATAATTCAAGACACATTTATCATTCATGTATTCGAAATATCCGGCTTTGTTCTTTCTTGCAGAACAAAACAGCTTTGATCATAATTAAAAGACTTTCAACGTTTAAACGGCTCCTGTTAAAAGCTTTTTTTTTTTCCGTGTTTCATCACTGTCTGCGTACAACACCTGATCAAAGCTGTGATCAATAATGCAGCTCCAGTGAAGATTCATACTAAATAATGGATTCTGGTTGTGGTTGGGCTCTTTTGTTTTACTGGAGGCAAAATAACAGACCAAAAAAAAGAGGATTTTCAGGAAATGTTTTGTCTATGATGCCAAGAAAGAATGGAGCTGCTTCACTTAGAAGCTCCTCTCACCTTTTACAAGAGTTCAATCCAGTGAAATCACAACAATACCATGAATTAACTCCATATTTAAGCAACATTCAGCCTCTTTTTTCAAACAAATATGGCTGATGTTTAAGTTATAAATAAAATTCAAAAGATGTATAACATTGTTCCAAATTTACTTTGTAGCAGACAAGATAATGTCAGGAAACTCACAATGCTGTTTGTCACTGGCGGAGAAGATTTGGCAAATGTTTCATGAAAACAACACATACTCAGCTCTGCATGTTTGTTACAGATGAAGCACAATTTAATATGAACAGGTTTCCAACAGTTTCCAAATTGTACAAGGTTTTTTTCTTCCTTCTGAGAACCACTATTAAAACAAAGGAAGCACTCATTTCTCTGTTAGACTTTTTGTGAGTAATCGTCATTAAATCAATTAATGTTAAAACATCTTCATTTTGCTAGTTAAATATCAATCAGCATTACACCGTTTGTCTCTTGAAGATATATTTATCTAATTATCTTTAGTCAAAGGAACAATAACAATCAAATAGTTAACACACAACTAACATCTAAAACCTGCTTCACAATGAGCACCAGCCAAAATGTCAAATTATGATAAGAAGGCCTTTAAGAGATTAAAAAAACAATCATAGCTCCCCAGCGGTATTAATAAGGTATGACTAGTTTTGTTTAGTTTTGATTCAGATCTGTGGCACTCATGCTAATTTAAATCAGGTTTATATCAGAAGCTCTCAATCCCTCTCAGCACTTAAATCACATAAGCAAGGATCCCGCCCCCACAAACTTTGGAGTTGCTGATCTTTGTCACATTATAAGACTGTTGAAATCCAAAGGCAATAAAACGCATAACTTGAGAAATATTGGGTAAGACTACAAAAATAAAAGTATAAAACAAGTCTGTGTGAAGTAAGTTATTCACAGGTTACCTTCTCAATTCCTCCTTGTGAACTTCTGGTCTACAGATTGCTAATTCAACTTGTGTGATCCTCCGGGTAAACAAGTTTTGTACAATATACAAGGCTGTTTTTGAATCCTGCACTGGCTGACGCCATACTACTAAATGCTGCAAGCTTGTGCACCAGACAATTCAATCTGACTTAATTTTTAGCTCTCCACTCACCTGATGAAAATCTTAAATAATACTCCCTTTAGACTGTCTGAATGTTTATTCACAGTCGTGATGAAGTGGTCTGCAGGGGAGCTTATGAAGGTAAGTAACTGAGTTTCAGTTGTTTACTTGAGCTGTCAAAATCTGGATTCTGAATTCATGGAAACATGTTGAGAAATGTTTAGTCTTCATGGTTCTCCTACAGCACAGGGGTAACTTGTCATTTTAAAACTATAAGCCATCTGAAGAACAATAGCATCTCATCAGCTTGACCCTTAAAACCAGGAACAGAAACTTATGCATGCACAGCATCCACTGCCATATATGCTATGTATGGATATATGGATATATATCAGCTGTCTTAATAATGTGTTTGTGCTTTTCTCATGAGACAGGAACATGTGCTGGTTATGGAAAAAAATTTCCCTTGAGGCGTAAAAAATTCCAAATATTATTTTACTGAGTATAGAAAAGCAGAGCAGTGTAACAATATATAACACCTGCAGGGCGTGTGTGCAGTATTACAGCAATTTTCAATAAAATTGTTAAATATTTTCTTGCTTGGTGGTTTAGTATAGGAAAGTACTGTGTAAAGTACTGTTAAAAAGTACTTCTTTGACTTGCAGTCAAAACTGAGCTCAAAAAATTAATTATACAACAAAACAATCCCTTTTGATAAGTTACACAAAATATATTTACTAGGTGAATAAATCTCATGTATTGTGTGCATATCATTCTATTCAAAATGAGCTCAGACAGCAGCAGTGTACTCCTCATTATGGAACGAGGTTGTAAGCCTTTGGGCGATCAAGGGATCAAGGCTAACCTTGACCCACTTGTGGCACCCACCAGGAGTCTGTCCTGGTTTCATTAAACTCATCCATCCCTCCAAGTGGCCCACTAAAAAAAACCCAACCAAAAACATTTAGACAGATAACAGCCAGTCACACGGATCTTCCACCTCAGACAGCGGAGGCAGCCCTCCTCTGTTTCCTTATTCTGTCCGCATCTGAACCCACAGAGCACGTCCTTCATGGGGCTGCCGGAGCCATCACAACCTGCCTGCCGCTCACCGCGCCCGACTTCCTGACCTGAGGAAAACATCGCTGTCAGAGTGGGGCGGATTAACCTTGAGGGATGGCGGACGATGTGAAAGAGAGAGGCGTCTCAGTCCCAGACCACCTGGGGCGGGGTGGTATCCTTGAGAGCAAAGGGAGATTGGGCGGGTGGGTATTTGAGGAGCATGGCAGCATTCGGGTATTGATTCAAGAACAGAATAAACAGGGTGTTCAAATAGTGTTTCTTGTGATATTAGGGCTGTGTGAGTCAGCAGGGTGGTATTATTGAGTGGCATTTGCTGCCTGTGTACAAGAGTTGATAATTAAACAACAGGGAGGACTTATTATTACCATGTGATTGTAGTGGAGACAGACTGTTCTGTGCAGCCATGCTGATAGGCTTCGTGGTCACAGCTCACAGGCTTTGGCTGCCCATGGGCAGCAAAGGCAATAATTGGTGGTTAAAACTCACATGAGTCTTAAGGGGGCATGAAATCCGCTTTAATTCCTCCCCTTACTCCGGCCCCTCCCCTTCCTAACTCAGCTGAGTCCCTTGAGGAAAAGACATACTTACAGTACAGTGAACCATTGCACTTGACGTATGCCATACCCCCTCAGAGCGGAGAAATAGCATTCGAGTGTTGTTATTGATTTTACGTGGGTGAATGCAGTGGGAAGGGGGGAATCGAGCGAGGGCTTAGCGAGGACGCCGGGTCTTGAAGAATACCAAATGGAGGATATGGCCGGTAAATGTGAGCATTGAGAGGCACAATCATCTGGCCCAGCAGGGTGCTGTCTGGTATCGTCGAGAGATGCCACAACAGAGTGGAGCATTTCCAGCCTCCTCCTTGACCTTTAGGCTCATCAAAGATGCCTTTGTTTCCCAGGAGGGAAAAGCTCCTCTCATGACCAGACTTAAACAGTGGCTCAGAACAAAACACTCTTTTAAAAACAGCAAAGAAGATGAAATTCTGACCTTTATATGCATACAGTTGTCTCTTATTGTATGTCAAACTGCTCATGCACGCTGTGAATGCAGCATTTCTTCTGTGGCCCATTATTGACTGATGAACCACTCATGTCATTTTGTTTTTATTCATTTTTAAAAATATGCTTTTCTGTGGTATATATTACACTATGATTTATTAGATGTGCTAGAAATCAGGCAGATTCTAACTCATTCAAGGGAAGTTATAGAAACGAGATAATGCACTGCTATGGATGGCAACGTAACAGTGTGGAAAACAACATCTACACAGTAGATTGAGTCAAAACTACTGTGTTTGAATGCAATCATACTACTATTTGCTGTTATTATACACTAAGGATAAGTGAGAGGATCATCCTTCAACCCTCGCCACATAAAGAAATGTAATAAAATACATATTTTCATAACAAAACAGAGTAATCTGAATCTGGATTTGGTGCAAACTTAAAATAAATGCACTTTGAATAAGCTGATAGGAAATCTCCAGAAAGAAAATTGCAAAGCTAACACATCTTCACTAGTCACGATAAAAAAGCCTTATTAAAGAAAACTCTGAAACCTGATAATGAGTGACAAAAATGCCCTCAAACTTAAATTAATTTCAAAGCTGGTTCCCGCTGTGAGAGCCAAAATGTGCAATTTACGATATGGAGATAATTAAAAAAAAAAAGCAGAGGAGGGTTAGAAATGGAGGGAGGGATGCTGAGCTAGAGAAGTGACCTCTACAGGGACAGTAAGTGTGGAAGCGTGAGTGAATAGTGCATTAACCAAGAGTGAAACAAAACACCAATTAGAGTGTGTAGCAGAAGAGAAGGAGCGGCCAAGAAGGGATGTACGAGTGCAGTTGGCAATTATAGTAAAATCTCAACAGCTGCAGGCAAAAAAAAAACAAAAAACAGACACGAAGGCACTAAACTCAGTTATGGCGATAAAGTTGCTGGATTTAGTGGAAAATCAAACCTGATTCTATTGTGCTGATGAGTGCTGACACACGCGCGCGCGCGCACACACACACACACACACACACACACACACACACACACACACACACACACACACACACACACACACACACACACACACACACACACACACACACACACACACACATGGTTGAGCGCTGGGTCGATGGAGGAGGGCTTGTTTGGAGCTGTTTGTCCGGCATGCACGTTTGACCAGTCATTAGGGAGAGCTGAGGTGGGAAGTAAACTGAGAACTAATGCAGACAAGGAGAGGAGGAGGAGGAGGAGGAGGAGGAGGAGGAGGACGAGGAGGAGGACGAGGAGAGAGTGGATATCAAAACGGGGGCAATTAGGGGATCTAGCGGTCAGCAGTCATACTCCAGGTTGACAGCTCCTGCTGTTCTGACGCTCTGGTCTTAATTAGGCTGGAGTTTTCTTCGAGGAGCTTAAAAGAAGGCATCTTTGATGAAGAGCAATTATCTTCTTCTTCAAAAAAATAACACCTGACCTAAGAGACTAATAATATTTCACTGACGGAGACTGAGAAAGGTGTTTTTTCTTTTCTTGCATATAAGTGACACAGCTGATGATCTTGTTCAGTTGAAATAAAAGCTGATATCGTCCAGAGCTTTTGAAGGTGAGGACACGTGGATGAAAACGCTGTGATCTTCAAAGCATACAGCAGTGTGAAGAGTGGTCCTTGGTGTGTGTGTGTGTGTGTGTGTGTGTGTGTGTGTGTGTGTGTGTGTGTGTGTGTGTGTGTGTGTGTGTGCGTGTGCATGCGTGCGTGTGTGACAAATTGAGATCAACACAGACTTTGCTGCTGAGTGGAGGTTTAATGTGCACCTGGGTGCACGTTTGTGATCAAAGTAAAAACATGTGAGGAAGCTGCACCAATTTTCAGAGGCGCATACATTCACAAAGAGCGCCACAATATAAATTCAAGCTGTTTTTGAACCAAACAATCACGAAAAAACATTTAGACTTCACCAAATAGACTCAGCAGCCTGGAAATATAAGAAAAACCCTCATGTTGTTGTTGATTTAAAAAAAAAAAAGTATATCATATAAAACGTATGAAGGCTGAACATAAAACACACTCATGATTAAGCAAAAAAACCCAGAACTTGTCAGAAGCGCATAAAAACCCTATATGTAAAGTGATAGTTCCCTGGCCAGGTGAAATGAACTGGTTAAAATCTGAAGCTGCATGTGAGGAAAATCTTTCTCTCAAGCAGCACTGCATGGAGATGACAGGTTTTAACATCGCAACACTGCTTTCAATTTTTTTCAGAAGTAAACAAATTACCTTGCTATTGAAGTGTCCTTTGTGTTGGGGTTAGATAATGTGACACTGTTTTGTTGAGAATGATTGAATCACACAGAGACCTTAACGCCACTTTGAGTTGCCATTTATTTCAGAGAGGAAACATGCAGGGTTCCTCCATATATCAAATACGCTGGACTGAAAACGCTGACAGAGTGCAGCGTTGGAGTTCATATTATGACAAATCTAATCGACAGAATGAAACTAGCATTTCTTTCTAAAGCCTGAAAGTATATATAATTGGTGACTTTTCTCATAGCAACAATGTCATGGGTTCATATGCTGGCTGGGTCTTTTCTAACTTGTGTTTGCATGTTCTCTCTGTGCATGCACGGGTTTCATCTGAGTGTTCCGGCTTCCTCCCACAGTCCAAAATTATACAGTGAACTGGACATGCTGATTGCCATCAGTGTGAATGTGTTGTTCGTCAGCTTGCTCTGTGATGGATGGGTGACCTGTCCAGAGTCTACCCTGTCTTTTCCCATATTTGGCTCCTGACACAATCTATGGATCTATGGACACTGAAGATGGATGGACCTGTGGGGGCTAGAGTTATAGTAAACAATGGTTCCAGAAACACAACGCTTGTGCTACTTGTCCACTTATTAATAAGAATGTATTTGTTTGCTGCAAGCAAATCTAATGGTGACATTTGTAAGGGCCATGCATTTGTTGGATGAGCAGTGGTGCTCAGTAGGTAAATTGTTTCCATAAAAAAAAACAACAACAAAAAGTGTGAATAGGAACAGCTAATTTAAGCTGCATGGGGTACTAACCTCTCCTGCTCATCCCACAAATGTACGTTCTTTACAAATCTGGTGCTACGGATTTATTGTAGACTTCCTGTCGAGATGCAAAGTTCAAGAAATTGTCTACCGTGAGAGACCGTGGCTCAGGTGGTAGAGTGGTCGTCTTTCGGAGTGAGAAGTCGGAGGTTCGATCCCAGTCTACACTGGTCTATGTGTCGAAGTGTCCTTGGGCAAGACACTGAACCCTAAATTGCTCCCAGTGGTCGACTAGCGCCTTGCATGGCAGCTCTGTCCCATTGGTGTGTGAATGTGAGCGTGAATGGGTGAATGACTGATATGTAAAGCGCTTTGGGACTGCACTCAGTGTGGTTAGAAGGCGCTATATAAATCTAGACCATTTACCATTTTACCAAACACAAATTTCATTTCTTGTTGTGCCACTGTCTAGTTAATGATTGATGGGAAGTAAAAACACAGTATTGGACTTCTAACAATCACCTTAAGGGATACACAACAACACAGAATTAATTTTTTAAAAATGGGGGAGTGTTGTTTCTGGTAGTGTGGAATGTGGCGATGAAATATGATTCAGATGGAGAAATTCATTTGAGAGATACAGTAGATCCATTAGTTTGACGGATTATCAGATGCCAAACCACCGCAGATGCACTGATGATAGCATAAGAAAAGATTTTTTAACTCTGTGAAGTTAACTTTCCTCAAAGCTTCACGATCAAAAGCAGTTAAGAAAAAGTAATCATGCTGAAAAAAAAAATCGAACAGGGGCGAGTGCTTTCAGCCAGGTGACACTTCATTGTTGGCTAACCCTGTGCATTTTTTTGTCCGAGTCCTTGAAATTGAATTGAGAGGCCGTTCTATTTTTTTCCCCCTCCATGCTGAACTCATTTCAGCTCCAACGCAGACTTATTGAAGGAGTGCAATTCATGTCACTCCAGACTTAACTCAAAATAAAAGAGTGAAAAGTGCTTTACTTTTAATCACCCACCACATAACCAGACGGCTCATCACAGAAATTACAGAGCAGAAACCATGGAAAGCACAGAGTTTAATCATTTCATTGTGTGTGTGGCTGAGTAGAAGTGATTTCATCCAGGCTCCAGTTGCCACAGGGGACTCATGCTGTAGATAGTTGTATCATCAACCATGTGACACGAGTCTCAGCAAAGCTTGACTACAACGCCGCGACACCGGACTGAAATCCAGGTGTTGCTATTATTACGTCCACCCACACTGTTTCACACTTTTTCCCTGTTCTGCCTTGCCAATATAAAATGCCCTTGTATTCCAAACACCAAACACCAAACACCTCATGCAGCCCAACTCTGGCCTGGAGGCAGGACTCTGTGTCATTAAACCTTAACTCTGCTCACCAGCAGCACACAAAAGGTGAGGAGAAACAATGCCGCAGCTCGTTTCCCTTCTTTCTTCCCTGCCAGATAAGACGTGGACCTCCTCTTCCTCACCCCGACCGGTGCGGGTGACCCGTAAAGAGAACAAACGCCTGCAACTGCCTTGAGCTTTTATTAGTAGGAGATAGTGAAAGGATCGGACCCAGGCAGTCAGTGTGGAGGCAGTCGGGTTGCACCTTGTTACGACACACACTGTTTTGCCTTAATTGGCTCCATATCAACCCTCGAGTTGCCGGTACAGACTGCACCATGACGCTCGCTTGTCCCCAAACCGTCCATGCAGATAGACGGAGGGAGAGATACTGCTGTGAGGCCCACACAGATGCTTCTCTGGAGGAATGATTGCCTTGGCATGAATACAAAGGATGAGGTGCAATTTACCAGGTCACGGAATCTCTCCCTCTGCTCCCCTTTTTGCTCTAAAATTGCAACAGGAGGTGGCAAGCAGAGAAGATAGAGGAGGGAAAAAAACCCAGGAGGAAATGACATAGGGACATTAGGGAGGAGAGAGAGAGAGAGAGAGAGAGAGAGAGAGAGAGAGAGAGAAAGGCAGAATGATGGGAGAAAGACGGCAAAGGGAGAGAGCGAAAGAAGGAGCCGTGACAGACAGAGGCGGGCCAAGGAGGGGAAGAAAATGAAAGGCAATCTGATAGATGAAAAAGAGGAGCAAGAAAAAGGAGTGGCTGTCAGAGAAAGAAGCACTTTGGAGACCAAGAAATGTAGGGCAGTGCCTTCAGAGAGACATGGTGGGATTCCAGGGGCATCCTTTGATGAGGAAAAAAAAGTTCAAAATTCACACTCGCTCCTTTTCACAGCGCCACTGAAATTGTGATATCTTATAGGGTCATTATGTGAGAGCAAAGCAGCAGCCTTGCAAACATCATTAAAACGGGATTTCCCTTCTCGGGCGTACCCACACACCTGAAGTACTTCAGGTCTCACATTCGCAAGTGAGCATGCGACAAGCTTCATCATCATCTCACCACTTATTGATGCGGTAGGCTGATATTTTCCCCATAATCCTCTCAGATCGATTGTTGGGAGTGATAGTCATGGTTATCGCCCAGCACGGCGTAGTTAAACAATGGACTCGATCAATAAGGAGAAGATGATCTTGTTAAGAGAAGTCTGGTGAGAGTAATAACTTGGAGATGTCTGAGGGCAAAGTACGCGCCACCATTTCGTTTTCACATCACGTCCAACCCCTCCACTGCAAAAAGTCCCCTTTCCTACATGTGATACAGCGAGTTGAAAAGGAAACTGAAAGATAAAAGGTGCAGCATAATCTCAGCACGGTGCTGAATATATGCTCTGTAAGGGATGGCGGGAGGAAATTTGAACATGGCACTCAGGCGAACAGTTAACCGTCAAACTCGAGATGACAAGTTTGTTGTGAACAGGGGCAAACTGGCAATTTTCACACCGACCCAAAAAAAACAACTTCTTCCAAACTGACGACAGGCTGTTAAAATCCTGGAGTGTAAAGAAAGAAAAGAAAATCACATCAAGTTTAATCCCAAAGGAGCAATTACTGTTGTGTTCTGAAAAATGTAACAAGAAACCAAAGAAAAACAAAAAGACTACATCAATAATACATCGGCAATACTAAAAATCCCCGTGTGGTAGAAAGCTGTGCGTTCCTCTGAAAACACGATCAGAAATAAATATTCAAGCTGGAGAGTATCCATTATGTACTGGAACAGAGGATAATGAGAGACAGTAACTGAAAGGATGCATGCTTGTGTGTGTGTGTGTGTGTGTGTGTGTGTGTGTGTGTGTGTGTGTGTGTGTGTGTGTGTGTGTGTGTGTGTGTGTGTGTGTGTGTGTGTGTGTGTGTGTGTGTGTGTGTGTGTGTGTGTGTGTAAAACACCAGCTGCCAGTGACTACACCCATGAAGCAGAAGGTGTCTCCTGAGAGGTGACAGATTTCCTATTGACATGCCGGACACATGACAGCATCCTTCATTTCCTCTGTACTCCGGAGTATTTATCACGTGTATATCTCTTACATTTGCTCATAAACACAGCAGAACATTGTTGGACTTGATTTGTTTAGCACCGCGTCTGTCTCACCAGCGCAGTTCTTACCTGTGTCTGTAAGCATGTGTCCATTTTGTCCACCTCAGAATGAAACGTGTCTTCACTCTGTCTTAGTTTTATATTTAGCAGAAAGTTAGAAATGTACATAGTTCTAGTGTTTTGTAATCACCTCCACTAAGGCGAGACTAAAATGTATGCACACTGCATGCCCGAGAGAGCTGATGCCAGTTTTAGCTGCTCCCTCTCCGGGTCACTGCAGCAGATTTGGGGATTTGCATGTTTGATTTGGCACAAGTTTTATGGCTGCAACCTGAGCAATTGGGCACCTTGCTCACTAAAAGAGTCACTGCAGAATCAGTGTGCAACACAGGACATCCTGCACAATCTCCACCACTGCTGAAAGACTTCAGTGAATTTAATTCACTCAGGTACTCCATTGAACTGCGACTTAAAAAACCCACAATGTGGCCGAATGAGGAAGTAAAAACACTGATTCTGCTCAGGTCAAACTGAGGGTAATGGTGATGTGTTTCCTGCAGCATAACTACTGCCTAAAAACAACAAAAAACAACAACAACAACAACAACAATAATAATAATAATAATAATAATAATAATAATAATAATAATAATACACTTAAATAGAGCTTTTCCTTCAGTTTTACAGCCATAAATTCAAAATAAATAATCAGAAGTTACTGAACAATGCCATAAATTGCTTAAAAGTTGAATGGGTCCACAGTTTATGTCTGTCAGACTTACCTAACATTGAATATTGCAATGTGACATATATACAATGAAATATTGGATTTCCTAACATGTGAGTAAAATTTGGACAAATGTGTTTGACACCCCTGGTCTTCAGTCAAACAGCAGGTACTTTGACTGAAGACCAGGGGTGTCAAACACATTTTAGTTCAGGGGCCACATACAAACGTAACATCATCTTGAGCGAGCTGGACTGATAAAATAGTGCCACAGTAACCTTTAATTAAAACTTAAAAGTTTTTCTTTGTTGTGGCATAGAGCATATGCAATGAGAATGTTTAGAATAAATAAATAAATACATAAATAAATAAAGTTACTACAATCTAAACATAAAGCCAATTTTAATGGAACCTTCTGGTTGAAAATACAGTGAAATGACAAAATAAAACTTCTATAACTGCTGCATTATGCACGCTTATACAAACTCACTCAGACAGCATTGGCTTTGAGGCTTATTCTAGTTTGCTTGCTTTAGAAAATAATTTACATAATAATTTGTAGTACATGTGACATAATGACGAATTGTTGAATTCCGCTGTACTACAGACCTAATGCAGAGACACAGGCTATTACTCATTTAATCATCCAGACCAAATAAACTTATGAATTACCAATCATCCAACCATTGTGGGAGTGAAAAAAACAGGCAAAGAGAGAACATGTAAACTCCCCAAACAATGCAGATGTTTATGATGAAGTGGCAGAGCAGCACTTCAAATCCTACCTCATTTCAGGTAGATTTGTACAATAATAACAGCTGTGAACACATCAGATCAACTTTTTACACAAAAAAAGCTTCTTATAACTTGCAGAGAAACTTAAAGACTTGAATCAAACCCTATATAGTTTAGGCCCTGATTTTAACGGGTGGCTCAGGTGGCAATGTTGCACAATCTATTTGAAATTAATTTGAACAGAGTGATGGAAGTTGAATAACAGAATTAATCACAATGTAAAAGATAAAAAAAACATCAGATCTCAATGGACCATTAAGGGGATCTCAGAAGCTACTGCAGTTATTCTAAGAACGCAGAGTTTCTATTTTAAACAGCATTTCCACCTTTTTATCTCTCATCCAGATGGAATAATTGCTTGCAACTACAACCTGCTCAGACATGATTCTACAGTACGAACTGAACCACAATATCTATCTCCAAGATCTTGACAAATGTCATGCTGTTGACATGTTGATGAGATTAATCAATGAAATAAAACAACAACAACAACAACAACAACAACAACAACAACAACAACAACAACAACAACAACAACAACAACACTACTACTACTACTACTACTACTACTACTACTACTACTACTACTACTACTACTACTACTACTAATAATAATAATAATAATAGTAGTAATTTTCCATGTTTGTAGTTCAACTGTTCTTCTTTTGGGCTTTTTTCCCTGTGCGGTGTTGCCACAGTGCCGATGCCTAATTGTAGGAGGGTCAACGGGAGGGCCTACCTTGATCGGAATTGGCTGAACCCCTGATGTCACTATAGACTATTTGATGTCTGATTCACTCATTGGTGCACACACTTTTTAAAAATTGAAACAAGCCAGGTCGAGAGATGTCAGACTTTCTTCTCTTGGGCGTCATTCCCAGGTATGGGGATGCATATTACTGTTGGAAAACCATTAAATAGTGAATTTGGCACAATATGACCACTTTAAGTCAAAAAAGTTATATAAAGTAGGGCTGCATGATATTAGTTAATTATCCAATGTACAATTATGTTGTTTATTATTGCAATTGTAATATTAATTGCAACAAACTCTTAGTTATAAACTTGTGCCTTTGTTTGCAAATGTTGACATCGCAAAGATGATAATTATGCAATATATCATGCAGCCCTAATATAAAGTTTGTTATGCTTCCATTTTACTGGTTGAGCCTACTAAAGGTAAATTTGAGCTGGCTAAAATTAGTGTGACACCCCTGCTCTAATGGCGCTAATCCAGTCTAATCTGGTCACTCCCACTGAAAATCACTCTCAGCTCTGCCACGTTTCCATTCATTGCCATTGTGTCTCAAACAAACAACTAAACTACTGAGACTTTCCTCTCCCAACATATCACTCCTCTGAATCTACCTCCTTGTACTCAGTCTTTATTGTCTTTAAACTGGAGACTCCCTTCTGAAACAAATTAATATTAAGACGTTTTATAAGTTGTGTTTTAATCTATGTTATGTTTGCATGAAAACTTGTGTAGTGACCCGATTTTCCCTTCAAAACCTATAGATATATTTAGAAATAAAAAATTCTAAAATATAAATCACTGTTTCACAAAACTGGAAATCCTAAAGAAAGGGGGTATTTTGTGAAATTTTCATAAGGACTGAACACATAATATTAAAATAAACAGCTGCCTGCAATAGTATAATTCAGTTTCTAAGCAGATGCAGCCTGTGTGGTAATCACTTTTAAATGGAGTGTCTATCATTTTTAAATTATAAAGACATTGGTGCTGATAATTAGGTAAAAAAAAAAAAAGTTTGCATCGTCCCCCACTGTGTACAAAAACTGCCGTCTATTTGTTAAGAATAATAATTTCCTTTTCATGACAATGTTGAGATTTCCAGTGTCATCCCCCTACTGCTGTTTGTACATTTTTCTGCTGCGGTCCTGGAGATGCAGACTTTGAATAGGAAAACACTCATGAAATGAATCATGATGCTAATGTTTATTGCTGAGGTAATGCCTATTCATTTAGTTAATGGGTACACACCTGAGGTGCAATAATAGCCAAACTAGTGATTAGGAACATACGACTGAATAACATTCAAACACTTTGAGCTTGACAAAGAAAGCAGAAAGCAATGATTCCAGCAGATTTCAGCGACTCTGAAATGGACAAAAATAAATGGCTATTTGGAGGATTCTTTTGTTACCCCCTCTCTCTGTTTTCTTCTTCAGGTTTTCTCACCAAGGTGATGAGCCTCCCCCACAAACACTGGGCTCATTAGTCTAATCCTGAGTGTATTCTGCCTCGCTGGAATTCATGAAAGACACAAACAATGCGCGCATGCATGCTAACAGCGTTCAGTCGGTGAGATGCTCCCACAGCGTTTTATCCCTTAATGAGCCCTGATCAGCTGCTGAAGAAAAGGTGAGCGCCACACAGCTGCAGTGTGAGGAGAAAAAGCATGTACAGAAAAAAAAAAAAAAAGTCCTGTTATTGTACTGGATCAGTGAGTCATCTGCATGTTCATGATGTTCATATGCAATTAGGTAACTTAACTCGTTGCTCCTCGAGACGGACCCCCTGTAGAGGGTCACGGAGGAAATATGAGGAATAAGATTTGACTAACAGGTGAAAAGACACAGATCACTTCAGAATGTTTGCATTTTATGATTTTAAAAGATTTTAAAGTTTTAATTTGGAGCATATTTCTTTGACTTTGTAGTAACAACACGCAGGCCTAGATACTGTGGAAGGATCACACTTCCCCACAGTTTATGTGCTCAGTGAGCTGATGGGACTTTGTGTTATTCCAAAGACATTTTATGGATTCATTTTGTCTGCCTACTGTCCAACCTCTGATATAAGTGAGGCGTGAGAATACAGATTTATCTTGGTTTTGTTTTTCTCCAATATAACTCCAGGGAGAAGCAAACGACAAAGGAAAACAACAGGTTCTTTTTTTTAATGTGATTTATTCATAAATAATTGTGAATATTGAGTCTGAGATTTCTAAAATGTGCCCACACAAACAGTAGACAGGTCTGTGTGTCCTGCAGTTTCAGTGTATGTAGAAAGGTCAGACACCGACCCTACAAAAATGGATTCTTCATCCAAGCGACTGGAAAATGTGCTTTTGCTGAACAACAAAGTGTGTTATTTATGACTGTAGAAAAATACTAATACGTAGGTGCATTATGAATGTGTTTTGTGTTTGTGGCTTTCTCTCAGACTGTCTTTCTCCTGCTGGGATGAGGAGGTTCCTCAGTATCCTGGAGGAAGTAGCCCGGGGTCATCAGCTGAGAGCTGTTTCAAAGCAGCAGAGTAAAGGTGGACACTCTACAAGAAGAAAATTATTTGGTTTCCTTGAGGTGTTAACCACATAAACAAAATTAGTTTCATATTTCACCGAAAACTGAACTCCTGGGAGGATTTTTTTTTTCTTTCTATTTAAAGAGTGAATATATAGGCAGCAGTTTTGCTGTATTGGGTAAACCATAGATATTACTAGTTCTGATCAATCATACAAGAAAAAGAAGTTCTCATCAGAACAAGGCAGGACTGCAAGAACAGAATAACATTGTTATGCTGTTATTGTTAAACTCCCTGGTTGATTAAAGCTGCAGAGTTCACTTTTGATGCTGCTAAATATTCATATATGTGATGAGATTCAGAATAAAAAGCAGCAATATTTCTGTTCATCGTAATTGTTTCAACATTTGAAAGTCAGTGAACACATTTCAGATTCTTCTGTAATCACCATTCTTGATGGTCTTGAATTCATAAGCATCTGTTTAATTTTTTTGTACAAACGAACATTTTGATTACATTTCGTTGGGAAATGAAATAAGTCTTACATTTTGAATATCAAGTTTGCACAGGTAAGTACTTTGGAGCATGCCTTGGGTGTTATGCATGAGGGCCCTGCAGGTTACAAGGTCCCTACAGGCACTGTGTTGGCTTCCTGATATACATGGATTCATTGTTCTTATTGAAGAGTTTGTTTTGCGCCGCCTGATGCCTGTGCCAGCTTCTTTTTCTGACGTTGGCTCGTTGTTCTGTGCTTTTAGTTATGGCTTTTGTCCGCCTTTGGACAGATTTTGATGCTGTATTTTTAACACAAAAATAGAACATTACTTCCACAGACTCAGAGGTATACCATGGAAACTATATTAAAACTGCATTTAGGTGATTTCTTAGCACTTAGCTCAAAAATACAATTTATGAACATTTAGTCTGCACGTTACATCAGCAAGGAAAAAAATATGGGGCATTTAAGTAGTCATATCGGTCACAAAAAAGATTTGTTAAGAGGGTTATCTGGTCGTTAGAAGGTTCAAAAGAAGTCCAAGCCACATTTTTGATTCACTCGTCTAGATAATTGGATAAAAGAAAATATTCCATCTGTGGAGTTTTGTGTCTGCTTTATGGCTGAAGTTTGGAAATGAAGTTGTGGCTGCATTAAAATGCCTGTGCGGTCGATTCTGCTCCTCTTGGTTATTAGCTGAGCATCTGATGCTATCATCATCATCATCATCATCAAGGATTTTGTTGCATTATTAATGAGATGATGATGATGGAAGGAGGAATTAACACTGTGATTACGAGCCTGAGAAAATTGAGTCATCTTCAGCTCATAAATAGACACTATTTTTGCATCACTGAAATTAGCATTTGTATCTGGTAATTTCATTTGCTGCAGCCAACTGTCTTTATTTCATTATTATTTAGTGTAAAAATTAACATTTAAACTGTTTCCAGAGTTAAAATTGGATTAATCCGTCATTCAGAAACTTTACTCTGAGCTTAGCAAGGATGGTTTCAAATTTTCAAGGCAGAAAGAACCGGATCTTGGAAGAAATCCTGGTGTTTGGGAAACTTCCGCATTTCCAACAACCAAAGTAAAGTCTTTTGAATCCACCACCAATCTTCTATACTGCCGTACACACAATCTGACTCTTAACCACTACATAACTGTGCAAACTCTTGCTAAATCAGACAGATAAAATGTAAAAAAGCTTAACTCAGAACTCATAATGACAGCACCATTTCTAAAGATCATTCACATAAAAAAAACAACAACAACAAAAGAAACAGTGTGTGTGTTTGTGTGTCGCTTTAGAAAAACAAGTAGTTTGCTTGAATAAATAATAAATAGAAAAATTATTTGCCTTTTTCTCTATCTCTCTATTGAGAACACATATTAATGTATTAACTTTATTTTCTATTAAGAGTAACTATTGAAACTGCTGGTTTACAGTGAACACACTGCTTGATTTTGATGTTATCCATTGATCCTCCATAAAAGCTGTGAGGTTGCTGGGTGTTATTCAGAAAGAAAAGACCCATTCATACTACTTTTCCTGAAATGCCACACAATCTTTAAATTATGAAATACACGTTGAAGGTTTTCTCAGATAAACTGTGAAGGAGTGTGTTCTGTTTAGTTTCTCTCAAAGTTCCTCTAAAAGCGATAGAAGTTCAAAAGACTGTCTTCAATACTAAAAAATTAGGTGTAGAAAGTCTGCACCATTTAATATTTTCCATGCGGCCCAGAATTTGAGTTTTTGGGTTTCTCTTCTTTCACTGCAGTGAATTAAATGAGAATATGCAGAGACATTGTGGTTGAGATTGAATCAAGGTCTCAGATCAAAATCAATTCTGTTGTACTGACAATTGAAGGAAGGAAACTTCCTCTGCTGGCCCACGTGTCAGCGTGACCCACCTGCCATGGCTGCAGCTTGTCAAACATCTCGGTAAATCTCAAATATGTGTGTGTGTGGACTCAAACTGGCGGAGGTGAGAGGTACACCACTGCATTTACAGGCTTCAATATTCTTCATACTTGAGGTTTGGAAAGTTTTAAAATGGAGAATAGATTCGATGGCAACTTTCTGAGGGAGAGAAAACAAACCAATATTCTCACTCACAGTCCTCAATGATTGACAGGAGGTGTGAAAACTGGAAGGACACCTTCTCTCCTCACTCGTCAGATTAGCATTACCTTTATGGTTCATATTCACTGCAGAGCGACTCTCACACCTTTTGCTTTGGCAGCAACAGAGATGATGTGCAACTGCAGAAGTGACAGAAAAAGGCGATTTGAAAGTGTTTTATGACCTTCACTTTGTGCAGCACGGCTGGTTTTTCTGTTAAAGTCAAGTATTTTACCCTGCAGACTGTCTAGTGATCTGTTGTTCATGTTCGCTTTACTAAATTGAGACCATTAGTCACTCACTGGGTACCAACATCCCGCTTTTTGTAGTTTCTTCAAAGCTAGCAGCACTAATGAGGAACACATGTAGTATGACAAAGTAATCACAACAGCCACATTCAGATTTCTCTAAATTTCCAAAACTGAACATATTATTATTATTATTATCATTGTTATTATTTAAAAAGACAAGAAACAATTAGGTTTTCATTTTTGTATCTCAAAAACGTCAGTTCTGTTCTTTAAGAAATACTGAACATCAATTGTGCTTTGAAGAAAAATCTGAAGAAACAAACCAAAAAAACAATTGAGGCCATTTAACATTGTTTATTGTTATTATTATTTTATTCAGAGAAGTTGTCTGACTACTTCAATAACAGAAAGCCTGTTCAGCGTGCCTGCCTTGTTGAATCAGAAATTGAGGACTACGTGTGTGTGTGTGTGTGTGTGTGTGTGTGTGTGTGTGTGTGTGTGTGTGTGTGTGTGTGTGTGTGATATATTAGCAGAAATGCATATTTTAGATTGATTCTGAAGTCTCATTTCAGGGCTGACAATGAACACATTCACATGGTTTCACACGTCCAAACACAAACATGCTCAAATCTAATAGATATGTCGATAAATATCAACAAAAAATAATACTGTAATGCTCAAATGATTAAATTTCATACTTTTATGACACCAAACAGCTTTGAGGAGAAAAATCGTTGACCTTTTCTTGCCTGAACTGAGTCTTTCCATAGACGAATGATTCTACTGAGTTTAAATATTTTATTTTTATAAACATATTCTATTCTCCAGCTACTATTGATTAAGTTTGCAGTACATGCACATTCATTCAATCTCTTACTTTGACATGTGTATAACAACATTTGCTTGTAACCCTTGTAAATACTTATCTTTATCTTGTTACTCATACTTTTCCTGTACACAATGTATACTTCTTGTGGGGATGCACAATGGCACAGTGGTTAGCACTCTTATATCATAATGAAAATGTCAATCGCTAAGTGTATCAAGATATATAGGCATAGTTGGTTTCACTAACTTTATCCACATAAGAAAAGCTCCCCACCAAAGTAAGTACCATCCACTGTGTGTTATTGTATAGATACTCAGGAAGAGGAAATCTTGAATTTCAAATTGAGATACAACACCTTTTCAGCAGCTGGACTTTTGTCTTAATTGCAGTTACACTCAGATGTGATAGTTTTCCAATCTGCTTTCGAAGCAAGAAGTGGTTAAAGAGCACTTGTAGGACAGTCGAGAAGCTTTGAGAGCCTTATCTTTTCAAACTTGACATTCAAAACCACTTCACAGTCCACAGTAGTCAAAAGAAGGTGCAAATTTATCTGTGTAGCTCTCTTTTATATTTCTTGATACAACTATTTCTGTCATAGTTTGTGATGCAAACAACAGAGTTCACCACTATTGCAGCAGAGCACGCCACAATATCACATCTCTTTTCTGTCTGCATTGGCTGAATTTCTCTCTGCTTTTGATTGCAGTTTTTCAAAATAAGACCCCTTTCATATGACGAGGTTTACAATAGCGAAAATTTGGGTCCCTCAAGAAAAAGTTTGGGAATCAGGTTGGTCTCGACATGTAAAGGTATTGTTGTGACTTGGGTTCATGCAAAGTCCTTCCAGCAGAGTGGGGGGTAAAAGAGGTTTAACCGGCTTTATGTCTGGCCAGAAAAAAATTCTTCCTCCTCGGAACCTCTGGAAGTATAATCAGCGGCCTCATTAGTGGGAGCAGGAGATCGAGGACCTCTCCACAAATAGCCATGACGATAGTCCCTTGACTGAAGGCAGCCGATATGATACAGGCAACCATTTAAGCAAAGTCAGCAAAATATTACAAGGTTTCAGTTGGCTGTTTTCTGTCTTCCGGCTCTCTGGTGCTGCTGCGACAACTTCTGCTATGTCACAGTTTTGTCTTTCAAAAAAGAAAAATCAAACTTCAACACAACTCTGCTCCTTTGCTCTATTTTTGGCCAAGAAGCACATCGGTTTTGGCAAAGCCCAGACCCCATAATTAATAACCTTGGCATCCAATATGTTTCTAATCTGGAGTGGAAATGCTTGCAGCATACATAAAGCGATTACGCCAAAATACAAATAACAGTTTGATCACTCCTCTCCCCAACTATAGAGGGAATGCTCATTAATCATGCCTAAAGAGCTGAGTAATGTAGCCATCCTCATGTGTCTGTGCAGCCAAAGAACGGAAAAGCAAAGAAATTGGGTTTTATTGCAATGCATCTCACCAGCCGTCATTTCGCATTTGCTCTCTCGCATGCGCCAAGCGGCGGCAGGTCATCATCTGTCTCCACGATGTTGTGCCAAAAGGTATCATCCGTTTATCATACCGTAACCTTTTCAGATCCTTCACAGGTATCTCAGGGATGGAACAAAGGAAGAGCTCTATTGGCTGCGGCTTACGGGGAACCAGAGGTAAAAACATGAAATCACTAAGAAAATTCACCTCCACTTCCTTTATGTTAAAATGTATAACTTCAGCAGTGATTCTCTAATCAGAGGATGCCAAAAGGCACCAAGTGTAAGATTACCCCGTCAAGGGAATGCTTATCGAGAGGCAGCGTTCCCCCTCCCCGTCCCACTCTTCATCCGTAATTGCTTTCCAGGCCTGCACTGGAAAGAGCCTGAAGCTGCATTATGTTTGGCGGGAGCAGAATGCACGGGAGATAAGTTCAAATCCAAGACTATGCCACAATTGGGACCACTGTGGCATAGCGAAACTACTATTCTCATCTCTTCAGTCAAAACTGTGTTTTTAGTATTCTAACAAGGTCCCTGAGTAAGAATAGCCGTTATCTCTCACTAATGTTTGCTTCAGTTTGCATTGTAATTTAAAATGGTACAGAGTACAAAGATGGACCATACAAACACACACACATGCACACACATGCACGCGTGTGCACACACACACACACACACACACACACACACACGTTTCTGCTTTTGCATGCACAAAACTGTCAGACTTCACAAACAGTTCGACTGCATTAGATGACTGCAGCATTCTTGACTGTAAAATGCCCTAATTGGTGAGTTTTCTGTTGTGCCATCTAGCTGGTCGATTGCAAAGCAAAATCCTAATGAACAGTTAAAAATGGCTTAGTTTCTCGGTGAAAACCATCGGAGATGTGGGTGTCTGAGATGAAATATTAAACGTCTCACTTCTCCAGCTGTCACTGGGGCTGTGGTTGGGAGAAGGATGCCTTGTCATGTCTCCTTGGCACAGATGGCTTCGTACTCATGCCTTCAAGCAAAGTTTGTCTCGTCGGGGAGTATTTTCTGAACTGATATGTCTAAACGTGTCTCTGACCAGTTTGCATAGACAGCTTCACAACAAAATCTGGGTTGGATTTTTAAAAAAGAAAACGAAAGCAACATCTAGTTGAATCCTTATAAAACTTTTTTGAGGCATTAAACAGAAATTAAACAGATCACTTCACTTCATGACAACGTCATGTAACTTCTCGCAAGATAAAAACAACAATATAATACCAATAATTACATTTTAGTTCAATAATTGTAAATTGTGCTGCACAATATATCATAAATAATGTGCACTATGCATATCACAAAAGACAGTTTTCATGCACTGTGTGTTCTCGCTTGACATGTCAACATATATGGCCTATAAGATGGAGCCCTAAATATGGACAACACTGTGGCAATCAAGGAAAACCTGAGCGATGAGGAGATTGTGGCTCGTAGTTAATACCAAAATCTAAATCAAACTGGGTTTAGCTTTGGTGAGTCACAGGTGCTTCATAGCACTGACAAGGATTTGTGGTCATTTCAGAAATGTGCTTAAACTTCACTATGCTTTGTCTTGATAACGGATAATTTTTTTAAATTCTCGATTCGTTCCAGACATTTAAAAGCATTTAAAAAGAACATACTAATACATACAAAAGAGAAAGAAAATTATATTTTAGGCTAATATGAATATATCTATATCTACACCTAACGACATGCACACACATAGAAATACACACATGACACATTTGTCTAGTTCAACATGTCTAAAATGGGGGTAGGTAAAAGTAAAACTTTCATTTGATAATAAGCTAATATCCTGCAGCCAACGTAATAATCCTTCAATATGTATTGTTCTGTTTTCTCTTATTGGGCTTAAACACATCGCTCGAAGCAGCACCGTGTTTGCTGCAGTAACACCAACGGATGTACATCAAAAAGTACCCAGTCAAATATTAGATGTTAAGCACCTCCACTTAGTGGAAATAATCCCTCATCAATGTGTCAATAAAGCGTTGCAGAGTAATGAACAGTAATGAGATGGCGGCACTAAAAGTGTGCCAGTAAAACATTTTAGGAGATGGCCTGCGGCAACTTGATAATTTTGCACTGCCTACACCTGTTGCTTTTCTCCATCCATCCATCCATCCACCCATCCATCCACAGCAGTCATAGATTTCTTTCATTCATACAGTATCAATTGAGCTGCCAGGAGAACAGGAACGACATTCTTAGAGGAGGAGATGCCCACAAATGGAGTCACAAAAGAGGATACAGGAGACAAAGAATAAAGGAAGAAGATAATTTGATAATTCAGGAAGAGGATGACATAATATAATTATAGCTTCATCTTAGAAAAGTGTAAAATTGGCCACCTCATTTCATGTCATGAAATTAAAGCTTTATTTCACTGAAAGAAAATGTTTCTTAGAAAATGTGTAGCCAACCTTCCATAGTAACCTCAAAGACAGACATGAGAGAATAATCACACCTTCCTAAAGACAGAGCATTGCAAACTTTTTTACCTCCAGTTTTTCTTCAATAATAGCAGATTTAATAGACTGGGGCCATTGCTCTTCAAAATTGTAAATCGACTTTAAATATAGTGATCATTGCTGTAATTTCACATAAATGCTGCAACTAGAATCCAATTCATCTGTGTTCAACACTCTATATTGTGTCTATCTTCACACATTATTATGTCCTTCAACTCTTTAGGTTTGTTATGTGACCACCACCTCTCATTAACTTTTAGTCAAAATGAGTCAAACCAACAAAAGATGAATACACACTGTCAAAATACTGAAAGAGAAATCAATTCCAAAAATTACCAAGAAATCATTGTGGTCATCTTGAAGTATTTATTTAACAGTATTATCCTGTTATGTCATACAACATGCAGAAGAAGCCTTGAATATGTTTATGGATTAATTTCTACAAACCTGCAGACGTTCTTCATCTAAGCTTTATTTTACAAAACCACGACTATCACATGCTAACAAGCTAAGCTGCTGTGCATATTCCTGCTTAACGCCAATGTGTTTTGTAGCCGCACTCTATTCTGTTTTTACCCCAATGAATCGCTGCTGTGCTGAATGTATGTGCTGCAATAAAAAAATCCAGTTCTGGCCAAAGCACAGTGTAAATTACAACCAACGCTGCAGACTTCATGAGATGGACTGAATACATTGCCTTGTGAGACAGGAGAATTTTCCCTGCGCGATTCTCTCCAGCATCTCATCAGGGTGCCACTCGGGTCTGACAAAGCCCCTCATTGGTGTCTGCCCCAAAACCCCCTCGGTTACTCGGACTACACCCGATTCACTGGATATCCGTTAAGAAGCAGCTCCATTCTGATGTCACGGAGGCAATCTGAGGAAGACAGTTGCGCTGTCTCATCCTCCCCATCTCCACTGAGAGACAGGCAAGAGTGGTTTCCTGTCCTCCTCCTCCTCCTCCTCCTCCTTGCTGAGAAAATAAAAAGCAGGATAGCGCTAGAAGAAAGAAAACCCTTTGGGACTTCACTATCTTTCGCTCTCATGTCGGTCTCTGCCTCCTCCTTCACTCTCTTGTCTCTTTCTCTCAGGCTGAACCTTTCCTGGCTCCTATATTCACTTTTATCATTTTCTCAGTCTTTACCCTTCTCCAGTTTTGTCCCCTTCTCTCATCCTCTTTGCCCTTACTCTCCAAGAGTTTCCCCTTACTCTACAAGAGTTTCCTAAGTCTATTTTTTTTTAATCTTGTCACTCTCCTTTCCTTTTTTAGTCAAGGCCAACCAATGCTGCGAAATATATGGAAATAAATTACCCTTAATTTTTCATTTTGACCTGAATCAAACACATTGTTTTGAAAACACAGAGTATTTTGACTTTAATGGAGCTTGTAAGATACAATAAATAAAATATTGGATGCATAAACCTGACCCGTGACCTGAGAATGATGGTTCAAGAAATTATCGGCGGAAAGAAATGTTTAAATGGTCTGGCATGTGTTTTAGCATCTTGGCTAAAGTCTGAAGAAAACTTATAGACTTCCAAAAGCTTTTCTGGGCTGTGATGAGTTTAATACTCTGGTGGATGATAAAGTGAGGCGGTCAAAGGCTGACTGGCACTGCATTCGACGTGCCTGCCAGCTGATATCTCAGAAAGATCAATATGTCGCAGAGGTCAGCAAGCAAAGATGAGGAAGACAAATGTTCATGTCAGAGTATTTTTTTCCCAAACACTGATCATTGAGCACTGCAGAGGAGCAAATGTGAGACAAAAACAACTTTTACACTGCTCAGTGCACACACAGAAAGCGAGACTGTGCTGTCAAACTCCTAGGTGGACACAACAACCCTGAGAACTGAATGATTTGAAGACGCAGTCCATAATATACTACTACATGTTGTTGTTGTCACACAAAGTGCATTCAAATCATAAACTATTGATTGCAGCTCGCGCTGACAAAATGTGAAAGGGTGACATAATAGCAGGTTTTGAAGAGTCATAAATGACGCTCAGTAGAGTCGCGGCCCTAATTGCCGTCCCTCGTTGCCGAAATGTCAATAAGTTTATTGCCAAGAGAAAAAATAAATAAATTGGTGGTTTACTTATGATGCTCAGCTCGGCTGCTCCAGTTCACTCAAAGAAAATCAATTCTCATCCATAGCTGGGTTTACCAACGCATTACAGACAAATCCTCATCAAATCAAAACGTACACGGTCACTGAATATTGGCATTTCAGGCAGTCAGAAAAAAGGATGGGGTTTTTGTGCCTCATCAGCTGTCACAACATGTAACAGCAAACTTTAATTTCGTGTTTATTTGTGAATCACGCCACTCCTGAGGGACTGGGTGACTTTCAGCCTCTTGTCGATTCTGACTGTGAGACAGACTGATTGCACCTCTTGACAGTTTTACTTAAGTCTTCATGATTTCTATGAAGATGGGGGGAAAAAGAAGATGTGCATTACAGTCACCAATTAGCCTTAAATCCAAGCTCTTGGCCGCCCAGCTCAACCCATACTTTATCATACGATCCTTTTGCTGTAAGGTGAGAGTGCAAACCACTACACGTTGCATATAAAATGTGCGGTATGTTCAACAGGCCTGCAGAAGATCAAATAAGGAACTGCAATGAATACATATTTTTTTCTTCCTTAAATATAAGTATGCAGGCATATCTCCTTTTTTGATCAGTTTCTTTGCAAAGCGTTGCACCTTGATATGATGTGCACTTAATACTAAAGCTGTTTTCCTTTTATTCTTCACCGATGAAGCCATAATGTAATTCCCACAATCAAAACCACCTCGATATAAGATTTCACACTTTTGAGGAAACCATGTTTATTGTGTTTTAATAAAAGTCTCTCTTGTCTAAATGACTGCCTCATTTTATCTGATTGTTTTAGCCAAATTATCAGGCTGTAAGAAGGAATGCATGTAAAAAAAAACTTTGCAACGCTACACGTGTTTGCCTCCATCTTGCCTCTTATCGAAGACCTTTGATATACTCATGTGTGGTCACCAAATGGATGGTAGACTTTCACAACTGGTTTTGGGATTTAAGTATGCTGCAGAACTGCTGGCTAGCAGATTTCCTCATGGAACACTGGAAAAACAGAGCACTCAACATGTTGGCCTCTGCTCCTGGAAGCCTTGAAGCCAAAAGCAGCCTGCAAACCCTCTGACTCCATTCGGCTTGAGGCCTGGGTTGCATGCCCACTATCTCTTCTCATTTCCTGTCAGCTCTCCACTGTCTCTGAAACATATTAAATGCTCCAGAACTTTAATTTCCAAACATGTCCTCAGGCTAAAGGTGTAAAACTCAACTTGAGATACTACTGAACGATGGGAGGAGTACACTAAAGCTTCCATTCGGTCACCAAAAGGATTCTCAAAAAGCTTTGCGGGGGGGGGGGGGGCATCCCAAGCTAATAAAACAAGTAACCAAAAATAGACAAGGTTACACAGATCATAAAACTGGAGATGATGAAAGGATAAACAGACAAAACGAGACAGACACAAGGACAGAGTGAAGTTTATGTACTCAGAGAAGGAGGGGGGGGGGGGGCACAGCTGGCACAATAAGAGCCAGAGAGAGGGACACACACGCACACACACACACACACACACACACACACACACACACACACACACACACACACACACTGAAGGTGGAAATATAATCAGACATGATCTGCAATACCAAATTTTTTTTTTTCTCGAGGTAGAAAGAAGGAGAAAAACATTATTTATGTGCAGAACGTTTCATACTTCATGAGAAACGCAAGTGCACAACTCCAGGTAGGAGGCAATGAATGAGAGTGAATGCAGGTGACATGTTCCCTCTTGTGCAATATAACCTTTTACAGAAAATATCAGATCAATCACACAATAGTTGTTGGACATGTCAAGAAGAAAGTTCTGCAAAGATGATGTGTTGAGAACAAACTGTGATGTCCTCCTTTACGCTCATGCCTGAGGGAAAGAACAAATGTCCCTGCTCTTACAGAGTGTGTATAGACCTTTGGGATTTGAACTTATGGCAGGACATCAAGTCCTTCTAGAACCAAGATAAATCAAAACTTGAAGCACAAGGAACCATCAGGGAAAACACAGAGAAAAATAAATCAAAGGAACACATAATGAAATAGAAAGAGCAGTAACAACATCAGTGTTGTTACTGCTCTCACACACACGCAGTCGCCATGACTGCCTGCAAGAGCTGTGCACAGCATGTCACAAGATAATTAAATAAAGACAAACTTACTGTGTGACCAACGTGTAGTTACAGAAATCACCCGAATCCCGAAGGAGACTGAAGTGAGCAGGCAAATGGCGTGGACCCTGACAAAACTGCCGGCTGAATGTTTCAGTAAGGCTTCCACACGTATTGGTTTCTACACCTGAGAGATTTGTTTTTGTAAATAATGGTTCTAGCTTTCATTGCCAACCTCCAATACTGTGTCACAAGATTAAGGGACTCTCCGGATCCCCTGGTGTTTCATTTAGAAGAAGTTCATTTACCAAGCAGGCTACTTTAGCTGGTAATATCTTGCAGATCTTTGCAGCTAATATGTTTGTCACATTCCCGCAGCAACAGTTTCCTGTAAGAGCCGGCAGCCTGCTGCTCAATTACTCATATGCAAATCCACCTAGGACATAATCTGATGACTTAATATGTGTTTTCCAGGAAACAAGAGATACTTTCTTTGAGGCTGAGTTGGCAGCATGACTCGACCTGTCATTCTTGTCGTGCCACAGATGGATTAGTGAATGGACCAACTGGACACAAGCCCAGGGGCCTGCGGAGCTCAGAGGGCCAGAAGAATGACTGCTTTTGTTATAAAGTCAATCAAATGACTAGAGAGATGCAAAATGACAACAGAGAGGAGTGAAATGAATACAGACAAACCTAAAATGACTGAATGGAAATGCAAAATGACATCGGTGGGATGCAAAATGACTACCGAGAGAAGAGGGGTGACCCCAGACAGATGTGAAGGGACTACGGAGAAAAACTACTACAGAGAGATGCAAAATGACTGGAAAGGGAGGCAAAATGATTACAGAGACACCCACAGCATGATATTAAATATAGAGATGTGAAGTGAAGTGAAGTGTTGATTAGTAGGTTTTTCATGCATATGAATAATTTTTACTTTTCCTCCCTGCACTTGAACACAACTATCAGTACTTTCCCCGACTTCGATTTAAAAAAGACCTGTCTGGTTAGTTGTTTACACCTCTGTGACGATGATTCATAGGATCAAAACAACTGACAGCTCCAATTATCTACTCGGAAGCTGCAAAAGCTCAGACATTTAATTGAAGTTACATCAGTAATGATTGAATGCAGTTTATGACTCAGATAAAATCATATGTTTTAATGCTAATGAGTAACCTGGTTTATCCACACTGGTATAACAAGAGTTACATAGGATGTGCATGCATACATCTCAAAGCAATTTTGTCATGTAATAATTACTTTTTAAGTATTTTGCTACATTTGAGAACGTAACATGTATACTTTCTTACTTTTAAATGTTGAATGTGTACTTTTATTTACTTTCTTTATCTGTGTCTGTAGTCTACTTACATCTCAGTAACAAATATGTCTATTTCAGTGTTTTCTGCCCACATAGAAGCATATTGTTTTATATGTTTACTAAAAAAAAAAACAACAACTTTACAAGGCGATTATGTCTGTTTTACTTGCAAAGGCTTTGCTCCCCAGTACTCACATTGATTGTTTTCCTCTGCCTTGGTAATAGATGGGAGTCAATACACCCTACAGTGACGTCAGGGTTCACCTAGCTGCAGGTCTCCAGGGTTTATCAATTAGAGCGCAAGAATGCAGCCAAGGATTTCATTTGTAGCCTAAGCTGTTATTAGTAACGACAGGTGGGTATTGAGTGTGGCGCAACAGTGCTGAGGAAAATTGTGATAAATGACAGAGGGGAGGCTCCATCTCTCTAAAGAGCTATGCGGATAGACGACTGCTGGTCATTAGGAGGAAAGGGTGTCTGTGTGTGTATGTGTGTGCGTGTGTGTGTGTGTGTGTGTGTGTGTGTGTGTGTGTGTGTGTGTGTGTGTGTGTGTGTGTGTGTGTGTTTTATGTGTTTCAGATGGGAAAAGTAAAGATGCCATGCAGAAATGGTAGACACTATAAATGGGCTGCACTCTCCAAAGTCTTTGCAGGGCATTAAAGCCACACATTTGTGGTAATTCGTTTCTGCATTATGGAAAAAAGGAAAAAAAAGAAAAAGAAAAGACACAGCCACATCTGTTTACCTTATGGTCGATGATACCACTGTATCCCTGGAGGACCGGGGGGTGAGGCTTTGCCACCCTGACGGGGGCTTCGGTGGGCCGCCGCAGCTGTTCATGCTGTCGGATGCGAGTGTCGTTAGCGTCCCTGGAAGCACCGTTGAAGCTGCCGTTGTACACAAGGAACAGGCTGGCACACAGGAGGAGGACAAGAAGCACGGCGACCCCATGACGCTGACACACACACACACACACACACACACACACACACACACACACACACACACACACACACACACACACACACACACACACACACACACACACACACACACACACACACACACACACACACACACACACACACACACAATTAGTCCTGTTGCACCAGACTTGGTTTGTCCTGCACCTATAGGCTCCAGATTCATCAGCATCACCACTACCATCATCATCATGTCATTTGTCAGTTCTCTTCACTAAGAAAGTGACGTCACGTACAACCAACACTTAAAAACACAGCTCTTGTCGAGTTAATCTGAAAAGACTTAAGGCTCATAACGATTTTCTTCACATAGTTGTGCGTTTTTCCGCTGGGGTTCATTCAGGAGCAAAGCTGTGAGTGTACTGATGTGCTTCCACGCGTCAGGCAACAGCGAAAGACATAAAGTAAAAGTTGAAGTGAGGAATTACTTTCAGCTTCTGTGCAAATTCACAACAACCTGCGGAAGGATGAGAGAAGCTCGCTTTTTTATTTTGTTTTGTGCCAAAGAGTCTCAGCGTGAGTGGATGATCTGTTGATCTCTCCAGCTGCCAAGAATTTCTTAGAATTAAAATTGCGTGCACTTTTTCTTTTCTTTTTAATTTAAGCGTATGGGTTTTCAAAAGCAGAAACATAGAGCATCCCGCGCGCACTCACCGCGGAGTGGTGCCAAACAGAGCGCACAGCTGGATGTCCATTGTTCAGATCCTAATCTTTTGATCCGACACTGTACGCACAGCGCAGGGGCATTATGGCGATTAGAGCGCACATCCCACGAAACAACGCTGGATTTGCAAAGCGCAAACAGTTTCCTGCGACACTACAAACAAAAACAAAAAATAAACCTCTTTACCACAGGCGTCTTCATCTTGCGGCGCGCTGTCTCACGACTGCGGCTCACTTTGTGTCATGGTCCAGCCCGCGAAGGTCTCTGTCCGGCTCCACGCTGCTCGATCCGCTCCGTGCCAGCCTGCAGTGCTGCCGCTCGCCTGCGCGTCTCCAGACTGGAGCTCAGGCTCGATTCATCCGGAGGAGACCGAGGCACGGCGACAGATGTTCACTATTGTACTTCTGCTGGGTCTTAACGCCTTCCGGCTCGGGGGAGGACGACGCGCGGACGACGCGCGGCGCTCTTAATTAAAGAGACTACCTGCTGAAGGGCGATAAGGCCGTTTTGTTTAATGGTTATTTCCCACGGTGCGATAGGTATTTGATGAGAATCTGCGCTCGGATTACTCCTGAGTACAGTGAACTCACGTCATGTCATCTTTTGACGTCTGCTGCATAAAACATGAGGCGGATTATGGAGGCGAGAGAAGTTACAGTGGCGGCGTGTGACTGTATCCTGCTGCGTGCAAAGCGCACACACAAGCTTCCAATCAAGGCAGAAATGTCTGCTTCTTTACCACTTAAATTCAGTATTTAAAGTCATTTTGTACTCAGTGTGTCTGCAAACTTTCACTTTATTTCAGAGTTGAGATGATATGACTTCTTCCAGTCCACCGTTTTAGCAGTATAAGCCTTCAAAATTAAGATAAGTATAATATATTTAATGACTGGTCCCTGCAGTCCAACAACACCACCTACAGATTAACACTTCTTTTTTATTACATGAAGCACGTGTTGCCTCTCACTCGCTTCAAGTGTCGGGCATTAACTACACACCTACACCAAAACACTACTTCCACGACACACAGTCAAATGTATCTATTCTTTTTAATGGTTTCTTTTATAATTTAATATTTTGAAGCTCATTTTGACCTATACACAAATAAGTCATTGAAGAACACTAAGATATTTCACGTTCACCTTCTCATCTGAATTGCTGACAGTTTTCAGGTGCAGCCCCAAGACCCTCAACAGGAAATGATATGACCAATCAATTATGGAAACACTTCTCAGTTTCACTTCAGAACGAAACAGAAATTAATGGTGGCGCATGAACTTGAAAGTGGAGCGCAATTTATGCCATGACTATTTCCGTTTGTATCGTCTATGTATTGTGTGTGTGTGCGCGCGCGCGCGCGTTTCTTGAATATGTGTTTTAAGGTCAGACATGTGGGTGTGTGTATTGCGTCTTTTTCTGTTTATATGCAATATAACTTCTTTGTTGGGACATAAAGCAAGTTATTATCTGGAACATCAGTTGAATACCAGTTTCAAGGTTAGACTGAGGAAAAGTTTACCTTAGGGGTATTAAGGTAAAAAGGAAAATAAACTGAGATGGACATCAGAGGACACTGTGTTTTTTTTAAAATTCAGACTACGTTTTGTCTCAACATAAACTGCAATCTACTCTGAAGTTGCAGCACTAACTAACAGCACTGTAACACAACATCTTTTCTTTTCTGTTTTCATATTGTCTGTAGATAAAATCATAATCACAGTGAGAAGAAATCAATTTGGCCTCCACTGGGTACAGAATAAAGGGTAATGTTAGGGTTGAAGTAAAGCAAGTGGTGGCTTTGCTTGAGTTAAGTGGTATCAATGTGATTAATAAAAAAAAAAACATGGTACAGTAACCCTCCATACTTCTTTGTTTTCGATTAAACAGTTCTCCACCAAAGACATGATGCCACAATAAAGAGGACATATGTTATCCACAAAGCATGACAAAAAAAAAGTAGATTTCCACTTTAAAAGTCGATGCTGTGTAGTTATGGTATATATTATATTCTAATTATTATATTGTAATGGTTATCATTACATTGTAATTATATATTATTATATTTTATTTTATCATCTGTTATATTATATATATTATTATAGGTATGCAGTTGGCATCTAGCATGGGAGCAGAAGTTGATCAAAAATACAAAATAAATAAAATATTCTTTTTAACATTTCCTGGGGAAAAAAAGAGTAAAAATGCTATACAGGAACAAGAACAACAAGAACAACAAAAATGATAGATTTTTCCTTGATTTTTCATACAAATGCAGCTTTATATGCATGAGATGACCAGTAGCCTTCTGACCAAAAGGGTTATTGGAAATGGACCATCTATCCTTTTGATAACATGTCAACTGAGGGCCACAGGAAGCCAGAGCCAATCCCGTCTGATTATACAAGACAGGATACACCTTAGACAGGTCACCAGTCCATTACAGGGTGAACACAGTGAGACTGACACCCACAAACACACACTCACATTCACACTGACAGCCAATTTATGCAATGCAACCTCCAGATGGAATGTCCCCCAAAACAAAACTCAAACTGGGAATTTGCTCAGTGAGGTATGCACGCTAACCACTATTCCACCATATGGCTGCTTAAAGATAATTACGAATGTTTCGTTCTCAGACAAGTAATTATGAGTAATTATCATCAGTTTACGGACCAGTGAAATTAATTGCTTCCAGTAAGTTCTTACTTTTGCAACAGCTGTGGATGTGATGATTCACACCCTGAAAAACGTATATCGTTAATGGAGAGACATGCAGAGAGAGAGAGACACACACACACACACAAACACACACGCATGCACGCATACATACACGTTGCAGCATGGGTACAATCTAACTAATATTAAATTGTTAATGACAGAGTAACTTAAAAGAAGATTATTGACCTTCTGTCTTCATCAGCAGGGTCCGGTTGCTTCAGTCAGCCTGTGTTAACTAAAAGCAACACCCTGTACTGCCCGAGGACCTCTTGCTCATGGATTATTAACAGGTCAGACATGTTTTCTGCGCGCTTGTCCAGCAGGCTACCAAACATAGAAATCGATCTTGGTTTAAAACTATTCCAAAACATATTTATTGGGAATGTATGAAGGCTTAAAACTGCAGTAATACTGTTACATCAATTTATGTAGGGGGTCTTCATGCTGCAGCCTGTGGTGACTGTAGTCAGGAGAGGAAGTTCACATTCAGAAAGAAAGACGGACCATTTCAGTGTTTTGAAAACTAGATTTAAAGCATTTTGTTCAGCTTCAGCAGGTAAGAAATACATAGTTTGGTATCAGAAATTAGCTAAATTATTTAATCAAATAGACATATCAGAAGGTGCCAAAGAGCATGTTCTATGTTCAAACATCCTGCAAAGAGGTTAGGGTTAGAAGAGACATTTCAGGTTTAAATCTTCAATTCCAAAAGTAATATTCCTCCAGGTGAATGTCATCTTTTGTGGCAGATATCTATCTTTGCTTGTGCCATATTATGAAGTCCCACTAGAGGTTGCTGTTCCAATAACTGTGTAAAAAGCTGCCTGCACAAAAAATATGAATATGGAAAATAGAAATATGACTATATGTGAGCAGTAACTCAAACTCAACTGCAGCTCAGTCCCAATTCTCAGAGTAACAAAGAACTAGAACAATGTGTCAGACTCATTTTAAAGGATAATTTTAAAAAGCTGAGAAAGAATCTTATTCGTCTCGACCTACACAGGCATTACCTGGTAAAAATATTTAGATTTTGCTCTTAAGTGAAAAATAAACCTTCTTCATTTATTGATTATTACTTCAATATTCCAGCTTTTGCTCCTGGTTGATGCCACAAAGGACCACAACACATTCAATTTAGAGTGAAGCTGCATGATGTCTCACCAGCATTTACCAGTGATTGTGTATAATCTGCTTGTGGGGAAAAAAACTGATTCCCCATGAGGGGTGCAAGAGAGACTTCCCAGAAGCAATAACTCACATCAGTGTTGCTATCAGAGTCGCTGGGGAATAATGTGCAATAACACTGCTTAAGGCTTGAAGGCTTAACAACAGTCACAATCACGACAAGAGCCATTTCACAGAGAGTTAGCTTTTAAAAGATGTACTTATTGAAGGACATTTACTGAACATGTGGACATCAGAGAGGACCTTGCAGGCCTTAGCAGCATCAAAGATGTTTGCATGAATGGAAATATAAGCAAGTGCATTGATACATTTACTCCTAGTAAATTATTATTACCAGTGCATTAGAGTAAAATTCTAAATACTGTTTGTCATGGAAAGAAAAAGTCTACACTCTTCAGCCACACATTGTCCAGACCCTTCAGAGTAACGTTTCTCAAGAGCATAAAAGACGACACAGTCAGTTTTTATTTACATGCTTCCGTTGGGGAAGCAAAACTAAAAATACGAGAATTGTCTAAACAAGCACTTGGTGGAAAATAAGACTTTTTCAAAGCAACACAACGACTAATAGTCCCACAGAGCAGCTTTGTCTCTGAAGTCCCTTGACATTTGGACAGAATAACTCTGCAAGCTGGATAATAATCCAAATTTGTAGTTAATGTGATCATCAGCTATTTGTGCCTGATTCATCTTCAAAAATACACATTGAATGAATACTTTTGCTGCTTTATGATTAGTGCTCCTTGTTGTTGCATTTAATACTTCAAGTGAAATTTCAATGAAAATATATTTTTTTATATTCTTGCATCATTTTGGAAATACTACTACTATGATTAATACAATGCTGATGTATTGGTCACATTGGTGTTTATGAATTATACATGAATATTTTGTAGGATAAAAGGATCAAAGCTCCAGTGTGAGTTTGTCAAAGCTGTTATGAAGCCAGAAGCAGAGGAGTTAGTAAATGCAGCTGCTCCAGTCAAAGTAATAATAGACGATCTTTTTCTGGCTAAATGTGATTAAAAGTCTGCCCTTGTAATTTTACTTTTTTAAACATCCAGAGACCCACCAGAGAAAATGTGCTTAAAATCTTAAAGTGGCACGATTCACTGAACTTTAACCAAGTCATTTCTGAAAAGAACCAAGTTACATCACGGTTATTCATGCTGATTGCTGCTGTGTGGGCGGCTCGGACCTATATACGTACTTTTACCATGACCATCGGGCTGTGAGCAGTCACACAAATTTAAAATGCAATCACCATGTGAGCAATCTAGCCTGCCAGCATCAGCAGGGCTGCAGCAGCATGTTGATCGATTGTAATGGTTCTGTAATACTGGGGTTACAGTACCTCACAGCCTGATTGTCAGGACCAGCTCGATGCTGATTATGATGATGATGATGATGATGATGATGATGATGATGATGATGATGATGATGATGATGTGATGACAATGATGGTGAGGTTAATGCTACTGCTGCTGCTGCTGCTGATGAGCTTGTGGACAGGGCCAGGCTCTCATCAGCGAGGGTTTTCATGCCATAAACACGCAGGACAACTCAGGCACCTGCTCATTGTCTGTTGTAAGCTGTTTCATGGTTGGTTGTCCCGGGTCCGCTTGGGCCTATATATCTCCCCTTTATGATGTCTCTAAACCGCTACAGCTCCGTATCCAGCCTTTGATTTATGAGTGAAAGCTGCTCCCCGTGGTGCTGCAGGAGGAGGACCTTGACAAGGGAATCTGACTGGCTTTTTGTCCTTTTCCATAATTAGAGAGTACATCCAATTCACCCCGTTCATTACCCCTGGGCCCAGTGACAAATGATGAGCAGGCCTGTTTTAATGCAGGCTCACTCGCTGTCTCATTCTGGGTGAATGAGCAACACTGCATGTAAGTAGTGGGAAGATGAGGGATGGGAGATGCATTCACAGGATACTTCAATTATTAAATTATGTTAAATCACGAGGGGGGATTCTTTATTTTTTCCTGACATTCTTCCTGGAAAATAGCTGCTTGTGCATCACCAGAGGATTTAACACACGGGGATGATTTAAAAGAAGACAAAAGTGACTTTGAATGCATTGGCACACTCACTGCAAATATCATAAACTCGCTGGATGAGTCCTGCAGTAAATCCTACCTTCATGAAGGTTATGATGTTGATTCAGCTGATCCTTTGGAGGATACAGTGCAGCTGAACTGCATTGTGGTGTTGATAGCTGTTTCTATGTTTTGTTGACCCATTTATTGTATATCAATGAGGGACAGAAGGTGGTTTGTTGGGGGTTTAGGGTGCTAAATAATCTCGTATCGCTGAATCAACACCATGAGATACAGTAGTGTGGTGTAGATTGGTTTTGCTGAATCTTCCAGGATCTTCCAAGATCTTCCAGGCTATGCGCCTTCATAATGTAAACTACACTATATTAATATGCATTGCTGCACATTTTCAGTGGGTTTAATGTATGAAGAATATTTTTAGTGACTATACCGGGTTTATCGTGTAAACTTTATGATGGATTATTACCACTGATATTCCAAATGACAGTTGCTAGTGAAATAATGGCTCTGAAATGTTCAATTTATTCTAGTATTATAAGGAAATGTGTTACAACAATGCTTATCAGCAATTAATCTCATCAATTGGAAAGCCTGAAAATTGTTCTTTTGATATAAACATTTGTGAGATGATTATTTGGGTTATGAGGAATTTTTCAGGTCTTCTTTGCAAATACCAAGTAACTTATTCTGCTATTAACTCCTGCTTAAAGCTGCTAACAGTTCTGACCACAAAAACCATTGAACAATCGTGAGACCAGGCTGGGCATGCTATTTGTACCAGAGACCAAGATACTGGAACTCACTGGACTTTTGAATTACCGTACTTGAGCAGTGTGATGTCATGCTACAGCAGGTGACCACCATGAAGAGGAGGTGCCAGGCTGTTTTGACTGTGTTTCATCCACACACTAATGAGGCTGCTGTTTGCTCACTTAATAAACTATAACTAAGACAGTCGTCTTGTTCCTTCAGACGGTATTGGTCTAATTCTCTGAGTGACAGTAAATAAGAGTCAATGTGGCACCCTTTAAATAAGTCAAGGTAAATGTATTTAGAGAGCATTATTCAAACTCAAGGTAATTTACAGTGGTTTACAAAGAAATAAAAGAAAAATATTAAAACTGTCCCAAGAAATAAAATAAATACAACAAATCAGGCAATGAAGAATCTTAATCTACATATTTTTAAATATTTTACTGAGTCTTTCCCATAACCGCTGACCATACGGTCCACTTTGGAACAGCATAGATCCTTTGGGTCAACTTACTTTGCGCTTTTCCCCAAAGGTATTTGGCGTCCCAAATCACCTGCAAATAATACGTCCCCTCATCAAAAGTACACCCACATCATGCCATTGTGTGTTCCTTTGCATAAGAAATTATATTCTATAACGGTATCACCTCAACTCACTATCCTTTATTGTTTGTGTATAGTTTACTGAGACAACATTTCATATCATATTCACATCATAGTGTGTAATAAGGGACTTTTTTTTTTTTACCTTCCAGAAGTCACTTTTTATCATTTATTCATGCTCTAGAAATCATTAAGCATTTGTAATAAAGTACTTCAGATAATCATCACCAGACTCTGGAGCTTTCCTCTGTGCTATAATGATTTGAATGTTTTTAAAGCCTTAGTTGTATTGTCCTTAGTTATATTGTCCCTCATTTTAAGATGTTGATTGAAAAACACACACTGCACTACAGTAAAATGGACAATAAACCAAAGCAAGTGTTAAGTCAGATTGTCATTGACATGCATGATGCTGATTTACTTCTGAAGTTTGCAGTCACACCTCCTCAACGTCACAGAGAAGAGACAATTTTCATTTAGTTAATTGAAACAGGCAATGTGTTCACTGTGACATATTGCACAATCTTTACAAATCAGGCAGACTTTCAGAGTTATTGATTTTCTGTGTGCACAAATAGCTCTGAATACCCCAAAACTTCAGCAATTCTTCTTCCCAACATTCCCCTCAATCTTATTTTTACCAACTCATACCACTCAAGAAACTGCAATTATAGTTTCATTAAAACAGTTTGTAATAAGAATGTAAATATCCTCTATTTCCTACATTTTCAGGAATGATATTGTCAAGATTACAGTTTTCATACAATAGTAATCACACCTGTGAAATCAAATTCTACAAATATTTCCACTTTAAATTGTCAAACGTCTGTTCATATGTCCATCTGACTTGGGATTGCATCTACAGCCACGTGAGAGCCGTCCTTATACCTAACAAGCATGATGTTGAAAAGTCCACATCAACAAGCAGGTTCACACTATTAATTGTGAGATGAACTAACCACTTGTCCTAATCAAAACAACAGATTAACACAGTGAGAACCACTTTCATGAATATTTTTGCATAAATCTCCATGAGATTTAAAGTGACCAGTTATAACAGAGAGCCATATTAATATCATTGCATTGTGTCAAATGTAATAACAATAATAGTGTTTCGATTTTTTTTGTTTAACTTCAATTGTCAATCATAATAATAGTGAATAATTAGCCGTTCGAAAAGGAATAGGGAGAAGCAACTTGCTTATCTCGCCCTACTCCTATTCTATTCTGATGATCTGTCTGAATTAATAAAGTAATACATGTAAAGTGATAACAACACATCTAAAACGATATTTGTATGCTTTTCATGGGTGTAATGCACCTAAATAAAATGGCTGAACAGTATTTCAGGAGAGCCCATCAAAAATACAGCCTATGACACTGCTTGTCTCGTTAGCACCCAAACTAAATACTTCAGAGGAAACAAATAAACCTCAAGTTAATCTGTATTATTCACTCTACAATTAGAAGGAAACAGATATAGGTAAACACCTAATGTGTTTCAACATCAGTGGACACATATCTAATTCTTTTGTAAACATCTCACATCATGCGTTTGAATGAATTACACTATTTGTAGTCACATTTTTGCAGGTTATCACTGTGATGACATCTTCTCTAGAAATCATTAACTCTCATATATTCAAATCATGGTTTACATACCAAACACTATATTTAGCACAAACCCTGTGTGCTTCTCATAAGGTCCCGAGGGCTTTATGTTGGCTACCGCTGTTCAAAATCTGTTTTACTGCTTCCTCAGCTTTGAGTCAGAACTGAAACATGTAGATACTGTGTGACGACTTTCATCTCTGCAGGAATGTTGGATTGGCCCTTTGTTTGATAAACACATTGTTAACAAGATAATAACAGCTGACAGCCATTGAATTTGGAATGAAGGGATTATATTAACAAATACGACAAAAAAATAAAAAGCCCATTGAGCAGGACTGCAGGTAAATTCGAAAACAGATAGGATTGTCAAGTCTGGATTCAATTAAATACTGTCAATCACTGGGACTATTCACATGAAAATAAAGCCCAGGCAATATTTAATCCTACACCTTTACCCAGTGAATAATGGTCATTAAGCAACAATCTGTTCACTTGGTGTGTATTTACATTTAGTGTAGCAGGGCCAAGACATTGTCCACGAGGGAATTTATTTGTTTGTTGACTGTGGACGCATCTAGAATAGGGTGTCCTTTGCTCCGAGCTGGCCTTTAATTAAATTGCTCCCTCAGGCATGATGGAAGAGGGAATCTAGTTTCAGGGGTGAATGGGCCATGGGTAAAGAGGGAGACCAGGCGCTTTGAGAAAGACTGGCTTTGTTGTGTGCCTCTGCTGAAGGCGAGACAAGCAGTCTGAGCAGGAGCTTGCCGGTGATGCATCAGGAGCCACCGCTGCACTTTGGAAACCAGTCAGCCTCCAAGAACACATAAACGTTATATTCGTTAGATTTTTCATCTTCTTGATCTTCAAAACTGCCGTAGAGATGTTTGATTTGCAGTAAGGTAACCACCATGGCCACAGAACAAATAAAAAACAACTGAAAAAATATGTTTCTGACAAAGAAAACAGGCAGGGGAGCAGTCGTGCCTTGTCAGGTATTATGCTATATCCTTCATCTCCCCATGTTTCAAGTAAGAAAAAAAAATGCTTTATGTATGAACACTGTACCAGAATGATGTGAAGACAAAAACAATTCAGCTTTTAATATGAGGGTTACAAATTCAGTTAGCAACATTTACATCTCATAACTCAGCCAATTATTATTAAAAAAAAAGAAAAGAAAATTGTAATCTAACATCATCAGCAAGTTTACAAAGTAAGACATCTCAGTGTCTCAGAAAAGAAATACATAAAAGAAGTAAAGTTGCTGACTACAACGTACAAAGACAACATAGCGATATTAAAACTCTGTTGAGATTATTCATTATCTTGTGCTACAAACACTTTCATGTTTCATATTTGTGATGAGCATTTTTGCATTCAATTCTTTTTATTTTTTTATCTTGCAAGAAGGAGCTTTTCCCCATTTGAAAGGCAGCACATTGTGCCAGTGGTTACCACTGTCACCTCACAGCAGAAGGTTCAGTGTTCGATGCTGGCCTGTCAGTTTAGAGTTTGTATGCTTGTGTCATCTTGGTCATTCATGTGTATGTGTGTGTTCTGAATGCCCACTGCTCAATGATGGCTGGGTTAGATTCCCAGGAAACATGGCGCCAGACACCAAATAATGCAGTAACTTCACTTTGAAGGCTCTGTAATTTTTATACATTTCAAGTATGATCTTTGTTGATCAATATTTTTTAAAAAGCAATTAAAAAGTAATATTTTCAATAATCCCTCAAAGAGGTTACAAAACATGTTTTTTTTAATGACTAATGTTTTGTTTTTCAAAGGCTATCTATGTAAAATCTATCTATTTTAGTTTATAAAATCTCCCCTGGAAAAACTGTAAAAGAGTCAAAATAAATGTTCAGTCAAAATAGATTTAAGATACATGATAAGTAATGATCAAATCTTTTGATATTAGATTTATGTAAGCATATATCTCGAAAAAAAACAAAACCTCTATGTTTTTGTAGGCTTCTGTTAGCATTGCAAACCGACCCTGGCCATTAATCGAACAAAGCTCTCATTATTATATGTACATAGGAATGCAGTGCTCATTTTCCAGTGATCAAAGCTGGAACATAAAGGCCAAGTAACAAAAACTTCTATCAGGTACAAAAAGGCTCAACTGAACTGTGAGTCATTACTTTAAATTGTCCACAATCTTTGTCCTTTGCTGTACTTTCCGAGATGTACTTTTTTTTCTTTTTCTTTTTATAACATTGTGCTGTTTAAGCAGTATTGTGTGGTGTAATAAATGCCCATAGCTGCTGCCTTTATGGCTTATTTCAGCTGAAGTGCACAATGCTTTTTTAACTCAGTTCAGCTGAAGAACTGCAGTTTCCCTCCTCTCTGTTACACCAGACCTGAGGTTAATGCAACCTTTTTTCAAAATGTTGTGCTAGCTGCCATTAACGTGTCCATACACGAGGAAGCCTAATGGAAATTCACATTTGGTGTGCCTAAGTGCTTCTTTTAAAGTGCCGCTCCCATTTTCTGCCCCATCCATTTGAATGCTCATTGAAAGCAGCGCTGAAATCCAAAGAAAATTCCACCCTTGATGGTAGGCGGTTGGGAGGTAGATTACAGTTTGTGTCCAAGGGACCAAGGTAATTTCAGCAGTCAAAGACTTTCTCTCCATCCTAATTTCACTGCGAACAGAACAACCTGGTCTCCTTGCCATCCAAGCCAAAAAGATTGGAGCCCAGACTATCCACAAATGAAGCCGTTCTGTCTCCTTTCTCGCTCCACTCCCCGGTAATAACTGGCTGAAGTACAGGCCAGGAGTCTCTCTCTCCCTATTTGGCTGACAATTGGTTTGGCTGAATAAGTAATGGCTAATTACCTTCCTGAATATGATTGTTTATCTGACTTTATGATTTGACTGCGTGCCAGTTTGTCTGCCTGCATGTGTGTGCCGTCAGTGTGTCTGGATGATGGCGGACCCGGCTGCTCCTGACGTTAGCACAAACCCACCAGATGCTCCGGCTGCAAGCTCTGTGTTTCAGCGCTGGCAGCGTGCCACCGCTCCTGCTTCACTAGCCTAATGTAAATGCACTGTCTCATCATCCGAGCCCGTGGGGAGGTACTCGTCTGCCCCGACATGCTCACTCTCGTGGGGGGAAGCTGGAAGGGGGTGGTGGGAGTGGGGGGTGGGGGGGAGTGGGCCAGATGCTGGGGAAGGCTTCCTGGGTGATGGGGGGGAGGTATTGGAGGTCAGGAGTGAAGGACTGCAAAACATGCAGTCTGAAGTCGTTTATAAAGCTGTATGAGAACCACGGCTGCATTACTCTTTAAACAGCAGTTACGCTGTCAGTCACATACTGAAATGTGTCATTCAGGATTTTTTTGAAAAGTCAAATCGTTTTTAACCTCGCTGAGCTTTTGCTCTTTGCCACCCTCAGTGGGAAAATGAGAGAAGTGTGTAGCTCGTTTTTCATGACAGAAACATTTCATCACTGTACCGGAGTGAGGAGAGCTGCTCTGCTCTTCACTACTGCAAGTTTAACCAAACTACCGGCTGTTGCTGATGGAACGAATTGTGTTCCTGTTTTTCTTCTTCTCAGTGAGTAACAAGTCAATATAAAACTTGATTTGATACATCTGACCAAATTTTTTGACTCAATTCAGAAGGCACAAATGGCACAATCGTTACAGCAGGTCACCTTTAGAACTAAGGTAAGTGGTTCGAGTGCCTATTTTTCAGTTGTCTCTCTGTTGAATACACTAAACCAAATAGTGTGTGAGCACCTTGCGTTGCAGCCATCATCATAAATGGGTGGAAGTTCAAACTTCAGTTTCCACAGGTAATGGGAGTGTTTTCGAAAAGTTCCACTTTGGGAGCCGCTTTCAAGACCGTGATGGCAGAGAGAGGCATCAAAATCAGTGAAGTTGTGGATCATCATTTTAGCTGAACAATGAGGTGAACCTCATTATAAAGCTGAGCTACAGATATAACTGACTCAGCAAAAGTCCCACCACACTCAGATTTAATTCATTCTTGACATTTGATATAAAACCCCCAACTCACCTTGAAAGGACTGAATATTTTTAGTCCTATCAGAATCCTTCACTTTATTAGTGCCATTTTGCCTCAGACTTCATCTAATTTAAAACTGATGTACTAAAACCATATAGAACGTTTTTTTTTTTTAATTTAAATTATGTAGGACTACTTTTAAAAGCTCTGTATTAAGAATGGCTCTATAATTATGGGTCCCTGTAATGAGAACTTAAATCAAAATGGAAATGTCTGTCATTAATTTTGTTTTCATTTAGAAAAATCTGGCTTTTGTCTGGCATGAACAACAACGGAGAGCAAGAGTTGAATTGCCAATTATGGACTAATTCATGTCTGCATTCTTGTATGAAAGTACTGAGATGTGAATGAGGCCAAACACAGCTGTGGACATGCTGGAAACCATTAATTCAGATGCTCTCTGATATACAGTATTTGGTTGACCATGTTCCCAAGAAGAATAGTGCATTCAACTTGATAAATCCCTTTTTTACTATTATATGCCATGAAAATGAAGCTCATAATGTGTACTTGAGTAAAACTGCAATAATTTTTGAAAAACCTCTGGTCAATTCAATCTAAAAGTAGTAGAATTCTACTCAAAGTAACATTTCCATGCATTATCAATAGTGGTTATTCAATCCATTGTTACACAATGTATATGTTCAAAGTACATTTCTCAGACTAAAAATAACGTTTGCTGAAAAAAATGCAGAGCAAAAACTGTGAATACTGTACATAATCGGTGTACTCAAAAGCAACCTGTAATTTCAAAAGGAACAAATCAATCTTCCTGATTTGAATTCTACTTAAGTGTGAATGAAATCCCAGACTTGAGAAAAGTACACATAAACATATGAATTCTCAAAATTGCAGTGGTAGACTGTCAATTATTCCGAAATGTCTTCATATTTTGACCGTGATTCGTTGCTATCGGATCAAAGAAATCTGCCCGTAGCTTAAAATACATGTCAGTGAAACATTGGCGACACCGGGCCGATCGAGCAGGCAGTCAACAACGTTGGCGTTTTCACTTCCATAACTGAGCCGGTCAGAAAGAGTAGGTCTACTGGTCGGAGCTAGGAAGCTGCATCCTTAGCAACCTGCTCAACACAAACTACATCTATTTAGATTTAACAGCTATTTTTTTCAACTGGCAATGCCTGGAAGATTGGGTTGTATGTTTACTTACAAAGTAGGCCGACTGAGGAGGTAGCAAGAATGTCACAGGAAGTTTCATTCAGAGGATGAAGGCGCCGGATGAACGAGACCACTGTGCACATCTCAAATGCTCCGAGCATACGGAGAGGCTCAGCTCAAGGAGACGTCTGGCCACACTACGTCCAACTACACAGCAATATGCCAGATGCAGAATACATTTCAAGGCCATGACAAATCAGTGTTTCTCACCGTCCTCGACTGCCAGCAGTTTCAGACATACCGGAAAAAAATTCCCACATGCAGCATTTCCTTCAGCAGAATTATCAAGGTGAGAGCGTGAGCCAGCGATATACATTGGTATGTTTGGTGGCGACTGTCCCTGTATCTGCTGATTCTGCCAGAGGACACTCTCAGCCCTAAAGCAAATTGAAATGTATGCCAGAAACGCGACAGAGCAGGGTTGACTTTCCGCATTAGCCTTCATGGTGAAAGAAAAAGACTTATTATTGTACACGGAAATGGCAGAATGGCTCAAAACAATGTAGTTTCCATCTGAGGCAAGAAGTTTGCGCTGTTGTTTGTTTTTGTCATGAAACCACACACACATAGATGCATATATTTTAATACATTATAAACATGACTCTCAACTGTAAAATCACCAAGTCCCAGGAGAATATGGACTGGGAGTCATGACGCTCTTGAGGTCGCTATTGTTGTTACTGTTCATCTATTCTGCACGTGCAGAAGAACAATTTACTATGGATATGATGCACATATGCAGGAAATGTGTGTCACAAAAGTTGCATTTTCCCCCTGTTTCCATGGAGGCAAAGCCAGAGTGTTTTCAAAAAATTGCATTTTCAGTGACCCTGAGTGCCGCTGTCGTGTAAATAGATTCCCAAAACACAATTTTTCCATTTTCACTTGATAACATATATAAGTGTTTTTACAGCCATGGTGTCATAATGACGGTATTAAGAAGTTGATCAATTCAAGCAGGACACAGTTGAATTGAATCGACTGCCAAAATAATACTGAATAACAGCGACGAATTTGAAATGCTTCTGTTCGTTATTCTACATCGACCATCCCAAAAAATCTTAGAAACCTCTCTGTGAACGTCACGCTGTATCTAGAAGAATAAGAAGTGAGATGCGAGGGGGTAAAACAAAACTTTAAAAGGTGACTTTAATTTGAAACTTGTCACAACAAAATAGGAACGTTTACTCTCCATCAGGAAGGCAATTTTTCAAAGAAGTTCTCAGCCTCGGTATGAGATCACAGTGCAGCTGCAGCAGAGGATCATGGGGTGTTCATGTCTACACGGAGCAGACAGACAGACAGACAGACAGACAGAAGACCCCACTGTTCAGAAGGCCTGAATCTCTGCATGGGTTTTCATATGTGTGTGGATGTTTGTGGAAGCATGCTTGCATGATCTGCGATTGGTTTGGACAGATCTAATTTCCAGGAGGCTTTTGAAAGCACCTCTCTCTCTGTATTGTGAGAATCCCCAGCGAGATCAGTGCTGCTTCCGATGACTGGTGGGACAAGCAAACTGCTACATGGTGGGTGTCTAAAGCGGGGCTGGTAACTGCGCTCGTGTAGCGTTTGGTTTGAAACAGAACAACGGATGTCTGCGGCTGGGCCTCCGCTTGCAGGCCTGAAAATTTTGCTGTAGTTGGTAACATATTTCCAGCAAAGGCGAGACTCATCAAGCTGTCAGTGGATGCTAAAACCTCAGCAAGTTGGCGAGCACAGTCTGTGACATCTTTCATGTCTTCAGCTGCCTGCAATGGCTGCGAAACGCACTGTGAATATCTGCTGGCGCAGCCTGTGAAATCATCACGCTGATGATTGGAGGCAGCTCTTCTGTGTGATTTCACATCGAGCCCGACTGGCTGTGGTCTAACGCTTTGCACAGCTGGCTCGTGAGATGTGTCCACTGAATATACAGTGTGGGGTGCAACCATTTACTGCACCTCTCATATCAAGAGCACAAAAGTCAGGTGAAGCAAATACAGATTTGTCTGGATGTCTTAGCCTGTTGGTGGGGAAGAGAGCTGGTTAGGAAAAACTTTTTGAGGAATGAGTAGACCGAGCACAAAAGGTTCTGCTGCAGCTTAGTTGGGCATTTGTTCTTCTCCAAATTGTCACCTTGTCCACATGTCGAAGGGGTTTCTGTGTAAAGTTTGTGTACACTATGGTTGGATTTTGCCCAGCTACTCTGGTTTCCTTCCCAAATCTAATTGCATGCATTTGGGGTTAGTTTGTGTTTCTAAAGGAGTGAAGGTAAGTAAAGAGCAGAAGCACTTTTACCAACTCTTAAACAGACTATGAGATAAGCCCAATGCCAAGAAGTGAAAGGCATCATCATTTTTGCAGAGGTATTGTCTGTTTTGATTTGCAACAAAATATTTAAAAAGTCAGTTTGACATTTGACGGAAACACTCTCTTGAGCTTTCCTGGTGTGAATGAGACAGGAAGATCAATACCTTGTGTGTGCACTCTGCACACTGCCCACAACCAGTCAAACCTATTCAGCATAAGTGGAAAGTGAGCAGTTTAACCAGAACACACATTGATGCTGTTTATTGCATCTGAAACCATTTCTGATGTGTCTGAAACTAAAGGGATTGATGATCCAACTGGTGAAAGGAGTGATGAAATATTGATTTGAATGAAATTGGAAACACAACTATATACGCTCAGAAAAATAATATTTTTTTGACGGATTTCTACCATTTCTTCAGCTTACCCAGCCTTTAGGTTTCATGTTTTGAGTCTTTCTCTTGAAAGGTTTCACAGTAGCAACTATTAACACAATAATGGCAGATAATAACCTGCCAGTAATAAACATATTTGAGAGAGTACGTATCCTCAATGATTGAATGACTATTTTTGATAAGTGATCTGCAAAAAACCTGCAAAACTCCTATTATTTCCAAGAAATGTAGTCTTATTTATCTCTTATTACAATATTGTCTGAACTTATCACATTTTGAAAGGATTAAAAACAAACAAAGAAAGAAAAAGCTATTCCTTCATGTAATAATTCAGAGGCCAATTGGTAATACAATAATTGCCCAAACATCTTATTACACTATTGGTAGGTTATTACATCACTGGCTTTATTACTATTACATCAAAATGGCCAAAATTATTACTTTATTGGCCGTTAATACATTATTACTTGTAACAGTCAAGTCATCAAGCACCAGTGTGTAAGTGGCCCAATATATTAACAACGTGATATTCCGCATTACTGTCATATAAACGGACATCATTTTCAATACATTGTTGTGTAAACGCAAAACTTTTCTGAAACGGAAACACCGAATTGATGCGTTTTTACTTGAAACATTGTCTTGTAAGGAAGCTTTAGTTAATTCTTATCCCCTATTGGCATTCGTGAAGCTTCTCATTGGCCAACAGTGGAAAACTGTGGTTGTACTGTAATGCTCCCGGGAGAGACTGTATGTAAGGTCATGAATATCAAGCAGGTATTATGAAAAGAAGCGCTTATTTCCAGGAAAGTTTGCCTGTCACAGAGCACTCCCCTTCATCCTCGTGCACCTTGAAAACAGCTGACGCCTCCCAGCAGCAGTCAATCATGCTTGTCTGCTGTCACACACATACACACACACACACACACACACACACACACACACACACACACACACACACACACACACACACACACACACACACACACACACATGCACACACGCACGCACACATGCACACAGGCACACACACAGCAGGACATCATCGGCATAAAAGTACAAATGCACGGAAATTAAATACGGGAAAACCTGCTGCTAATGTATATGGGGGAATATAAATAGGCGTCAGACATGGTGATTGATTGAGATGAGCGAAGATAAGACCTTTTAGAACAATTCAATTACCTCCAAGCCCTCAGGAAATGTAGGATGTTATAAACTTTGATTACATCAAGGTTGATGAAAGGATGGGAGGAGATGGTTGTAAACAGGGACATTAACTGAGACATTATTCAACTTGAGGTCGTATATTACACAAACTGAGCTCAAGTTGACGTCAAACACTTATATCTGCTATTAGAAGTGTTTGAATTATTGCAAGATGTACTCAAAGCGCTCAGACAAAGAGTTTAAAAGAACATACAGCAGCGTAGCTGCATAAGACAGCACCGAGATTCGTTTTGTTGGAGCCACAGCTACAATTAGTCAGAGCTCATTGTTTTCTGTTGCCTCGGATAATCTGAAAATCGTTGACATTTAGTGCAAGCCCTGTACACTTTATCCTTCCAACGCACCCCATTCCTGACAGGCCCAATACGCTTAGTGAAAGTGAAAGTAGAGACGGGAAGATGAGCGACTGAAGGAGGAGGTGGGTGTAATCAATATAAACATGTGGTAATTAGTGTAGCAGTCATATTTCTTTAGGGGGGTGGGTGAAAAAAAAACGGGAAAAAAAACGTGGTGATCAAAGCGATGTCTGCTTCATGCAAAGCATTAAAAAGGCACCAGACGGGCCACGGGGATATATTGTTAAAAAGTCCTTAAGAAACCTGCATGGAATTAATTAGAACACAACAAACTCCTCCATGTTTTATGCTTCTCACAGCGTTATAGATGATATACAAAGTTAGCAGGCAGAAGAAAAAAAACCCAAGGCAAACAGTTCACGCCCACTCTCTCATTTATTACAGCTACAAAACTGGACACACTTTTCAGACTTGTTGGCCTCATTGAAACCTGTGAAATACACCAATTAACTGGATCTGGCAGGAGACGCACGAGCGCCACGCCAAGTGGACAGAAGAGAGTCCAAAACTCACGGCTCTCATTTCATCCACAGTCCTTGGGAAACATGTAAAATGACATCTGAGAGTGCAAACAAACCAACAAATAAACAAACTTCACACAGCTGGAGACCGTGGTGCTCGGGGGAAGGTGATGTGATCATAGGGGCTTCGACTTGATGCTTTCACAGTTCGGACTAATTGGCTGCAGCTGTCCACCCACAACAAAACGGTTATTAGTGCAACAGATCAGTAAAACATTTCTCGTGAAGCTGACAGGAGAGTCAACTGAAGCAAATATCAGAAATAGGTGTAATTAAGTTCAATCACTTAGTAAAACGGCATTCATGCGAATGGAGATTTGGACCCGTCGAACTGCCCGAGGGCTCGGAAATTACCTGAGTGATCCCATTTGAAATGTTAAACAAGAATAACTCATTTCAATGATTAATTAATGTGGATATTTCATATGTATACCAATGAGAGCTTAAGTAAGAATAACCCAAAGGAAATCGCAGTTGATATTGATAATAAGTGACTTATTTATGTATTAATACATTATTGGCTGCAGTTAATACAAATAGAAAGACATATTTAAAAACTAGTTCACTCATGTAGTAACTTATTACTTTATTGACAAAATGCTAATATGATAATATGTTATTATACTGAGACAAGTTATTATTGGCTTTATTATATAAAAAAACCCAACAGTCTAACAATATTGGCCACAGTTCCATTATTGGTTATTGCAGAAGTCCCCACTCAGAGAAACAAATTTGACCTAACTTGAAACAACAGCATTTTATATGTACATGGAAAAAAACCCAACCTTATCATAGCTAAAGTGAATATTGTTGTATTTCATTACCTATCATTTATTTCATCCATGGATGTGTTGGTTCATATCCTAATTCAATTCAATATGTCTCTAAATATCTGCTGTTCCATGTTTTTCAACCTACACAGGTTAGGTGCCCAGCCTGAATGTTCATTCAAATGTCAAATATATATGTTTATTGAGACCATAAAGTAATGACATTGTAGCGGATCTTTGGGCTTTTCTTCATAGCATTTCTTCTTTCCCTCATCCCTCACGTTTTGTAATTACCTCCGTAAGTGTCCCTGAGCTCTGATAATGGTGCATGCTGCAGCACCATCTGGCCCTGGAGAGCAAATCCTCCGGCAAATATGTTCCAGAGGTCAAACGCACTGAAAGAACAAATTTTCAAACATTAAATTGAAAAGAATGCCAGTTGTCTTGTTGACCTTGTGCAGTTTAGCTGCGCACATAACAGAAAACACTAATGTGTGCCAGCTGCCAGCAAAATAAAACAAAAAAAAAAGAAGACAAGGGAAAACAAATTAGTAAATATGGGGTCAGACGGAAAATTAATTGAATTGTAACACAGTCAAGGTAACAGTGAAGCTGCTTTCTGTCTGCTGGAGAAAAGGTGGACTGGAAAAGTTATTTTCTTCGTTTAGCCAACGGCTCATCAGTTTCTCTGTTGTTGTGAGTGCAAATTACATCAAGTCCATTACTCCTGTTGCTCAGAAAGCGAGCTCCCAATGCGGCTCCACCCTGCACTTCTGAGGAATGAATGAGCTCTGGAGGCACACTCACAGCTATTTAGATATTAGTTAATACATCAGCCATGTCATTGTGCTGTCTGAGGCCCTCATAAAGAAGACTGAGGAGCCTGCTGATTTGATGTGGTCAGCTTACAATGCAAATGCAAGGCGCTACGTTTATTATCTTCTGTATAATTGGCACATTGTGTTGCTGAGAAACACAATGGAGCAGAATCATAATGTGCAGAAGTTCCAGGCACTGAAAAGAATATGAGTGTGGATGGATGGATGGGCAGCTATCCGAGGCAGATCTGCTGTTGCGAGTATCTTGGACAACATGTCTCTATTTTTCTGAGAATGTGGACTCTGAGGGCTCACGTGTTCCTGCACAGATAAAGCAAAGCTCGGTTCAGTGTGAGGCCATTGTTCTTTTCTTGGCTGCAGGTAATTCTGTTTGATTCTATCTTTTATCTTTGTGTTAATGCATGATGGATGTACAGTCAACATGAAAAGAGACTAAAATGTTGCTGCATGATCCTGACCAGCCGTACCACGACACTAACAAAGACATCTTCCCGTTACCTGGAAAGTATAACAGGGATTAAAGGGCTGATGTCTCAGCAGGGGAAACGAATTCATACATTTATCTCCCAGAGCCTGTAATACTGTGACACTGTCCCGGAAAAGACGACTCAAGCTATTTCTGCTGCTGGAGTCCAAACAAACACCAGCCAGAGAATTTATTTTAAAATATTCCTACTGCTCTATAAAACTACTGATGGTTTAAGCTCATTATAAATGTCTGATCCCCTCTTATAAACCATTCAAACCTTTCAGTTCATTTTGATTGAGCCTTTATATATATATATATATAAATATATATAAATGAAAACCTGCAGGTATCTGAGTTCCTTTAAAACAAGCTGAAGTGCTTTTTGATTTATATAAAGCACTCGGAATTGCATTGTCGCCAAAATGTGGATGATTTTTTTTGGGTAACACTGGTGTTTGATTTAAAACTATTATATATAAAAAGCTCACTTATTTACACTGAGGCAGGATGAGAATGATACGAATATTTGTGACAAACTCCACCAAAGGCCTTCAATGCTCTATGTGACAGAACATTCAGTAAATGCTCAACTGAAGTATTTCCAGCCCTCACCTTCAACAATTTCATAAATGCATGCCTTTCATATTAGTCTTTTAGTGGCACCACTAAACCTGTGCATCATCATTTACATAGGAATGAGTAAGAGTGAATAAAAAGTTTTGGATGAAGTTATTTGAATATGTTTTCATGTTCGAGTCTGGAGATCAGGATTATTCTCATTTTAAGACGTCTCACATTTAAGAACTTCTAGCAACAAATATTGTTGATATTTAATAGATATCTACCAATAACTCAATGATTCCTAAAATTTTAGGATTACATCTTATTGAAATGCTTTTTTTTTGCCATACACTGAAGAAATACAATTTATAAATTAAACACATTAAAGTTAATTCTTAAATGTCCCCAAGTTGGGAACATATGTGCAGGTCTGTCCCAGGTGTAACTTGCCTTCACCTCTAGTCATCTGTTAATGAGCCCACTGAGCATAAAGGTCTATTTTTACCCTGGAAAAACCGAGTAATTTGTTCTGGGCAAAACCTTTTTCTCGGTGTCCGACCACTATTATGTACAATGGATTTGGTAAATATGAACACACCACCTCCACTCACCCTTTTCCATCTCCTCAAGGACATTTTGGTTGAAATATAAAATCTCCTGATAATAACTAACCTTGCGCTTGTTTCCATCAAATGTCTTTTCCGGTGAAGTATCACATTTACATAGATACAGCTTTTGTTCATTGGAGTTAAAATGGTACGAAAAAGATCAGCTTGCACTGTGATCAGAGCTGATGTGTTTGCTTCAGGTTCGACTGTTCACACTTCAAAAATCTATCCGAGTCCCCAAAACTTGTAAAAGTTCGACACAAAACTGCTGCTGCAGCAGCACCCCTTTAATTTTTCGGCCTTAATCCTTTATTCATTACAGTGGCATAAAAGCCACGAATGTGGGCATTATTATTTCAAAGTGGCGTTCATTTATGCAGAGGTAGAACGTAAAACTCTCTGGAACGGTCTGGACTCAGCACATCTCTGCTCTTCTGTTTCACAAACCTCATGAGACGCCAGATTTAAGATGACAGCTCGGCTCGGGGCCCCATTCATATAACATGAACACATTTCACCAGGCTTCTTTTCATGCTGCTTACTCAGGGTTTGGTTTTGAAAGAAATGTAATCATATACAAGAGTTTTAATAGGTTTTCTTTAATCTCCACAAAAACAAAAACAAAAAAATAGACACAGAGGACAGAATGTACACCATTTAAAATAAAAACATTCCCAATATATCCAATCTTAGCTACGTAAACAGCAAATTACTTAATAATACATATAATCATAACTCTTTTTTTATTTTTTAAACAAAATGTACATTATAATAATCTGCAGTGATCCATGCAGCATTTGGACGTTATTCCACTGTTGTGTTAGCAAAACTTTTCTTCACTTATGACAACCTCAGTGTTATATTACATTCAATGCAATGCAACCGCAATCAAAGCTACACATTTCACAAGGACACTTGACCTGAAAATGAGAGAGGAAAGTGCGTCACAACTCACAAATGAAATAATGAAGACATGCACGCGGGAGAAAGTAACAATGTGGTGATTTTCGTTGAGAACAACAAAGCACTTTGAGAAAATGGCAACGATGCTCAGGAGTCAATTAATTCAATGCTACTTTAAAAACACAAGAGGTGTTATGTGGTGTAAGGAAGAAAGAAAAGATCTCTGAACTTTACAGTAATTACCTCAAGTGATCACAGTGATAAACAAAAACATTATGAGAGCATTTTAGACAGTGAGGGATACTGAAATACACCTTTTATTCAGGAAAAATTAATAAAACACCTTTTTTTTCCCACCCCAAAAGGGTTAAAACCTTCCATTTGCTTTGAGACGTTTTCTGTTTCCTTTCTGCAAACACAGCAAGATACAAACAACCAAGTTTATGATTGGATGACAGAAAAAAGTTGGTTAACGTCAAACTTCAGAAAATGACACAAGGTTGATTTAAGTGTGGGCGAATGAGTCAAATATGGAATTACGTAAATTCAAAACAAAAAGTTGAAGGAGATCCAGTAAAAACTGTGTGCAGAGTTTCATGGAGATTTTTTAAAATCTTATTAAGTGTTTAAATGTATTTCTGACAGACCATTAGCTGGAAATACTGGTATCCCACTGTGTGCTGGACTCAGTGAAACAACCTGAAATAAAACCCAGTAAAGTCTTAAAGTCGTTGTTTTCCTAAATAATTCAAACATGATACATATTAATGAGTGAACTTCAGCAGCTCTGGTGGGAGGATTTTGTTTTCTTTGGAACAAGTTTTTCAGTCTTAAAGCTCAGTTACACTAGGTAGCTAAAATTCCTCACTCCGTATTCTAGAATATATTTCCCCGAGTTCCAAAATTACACAAATTCAATACAAGTATTTTCTTTGCGTCCAACTCTGCACACACTTTTATTCGAGCTTAGCTCCTGTTCCTTCCAGATGATTCATGGGTGCCTAGAACAGGGTGTTTTTGCTATATAACACAGTACAATGCATCGGAGAGCATTCTGCACAGAACAATAGAGTGTTTGTGCAACAGAAAATAACATGTGCAGAGAGAAGCTGCACAAGAAGGAAAACAACACCTCACTGTGAACCACTGCATTAACGCAAATAGAAGGCAACTGTTATTGAATTAAGAAGAGGAGGATGGAAGATGAGCAGAAAGTATTCTTAAAAGAAATGTTCAAACGCCCTGGCGACAAAACACGACTCCCATCAAAACTCTGGCTACTCTTGTGCGGTGGACAAGCGACTGTAGAGGTAAGACCGACTGGTGGAGAGCTGCCAAATGACTGCACAATCACAGGCTGAGGAGAAGCGCATAAAACATGTACGTTAATCATGTAACATGCATGGCATATAAAATGAATCCACACTTCTGAATCTATGGCTGTTTTCCCTCAGGGGCAGAAAAAGTGTAATCTCGAACTCGTTCGGCAGCCGCAGATCTCATATTCACGCTCTGATGAACATACGACACGATGTGGCGGATGCTTTGATTCACAGCTGCTCGCCGAGTCCAGAATACATCATACCTCTGGAGCACGTGTGGTCCCAGAGGAAATCGGACTACTGACCCCACCTGTGTTCGAGCTGTCTCCTCTCTGGTGAGCGACACCGGGCAGAATTTCATATGGGGAATTTTTACATTTTGCCGTTGCTGCGGTCAGCTTGGTTGAGACACAATGAGTGACAAAATGACCACAGTTTTGAGTGTACATGAACATGCAGCCAAACATGTTTGCAAGCAGCCATTTGACACACAAGAATCTGGAAACAGGGTTGTGTTGATTTGAAGGTCAAAACATGTCAACAACTGGGCCAAAGAACTGGGTTTGAATTCGAAACAAGTCCTCATGTATTGTAACAGGGGAAGACTAGGATTTTGATGTGTGAGATCACGCTGCTATATTTTAATCCACAACATACTGAAGAGTGTTTATAGGCAGGGTGTGATTTGGAGGGGAGATGGAGCGTTCCCAGCTGGTCGATGGGTTCCCCCCTTCTGCTGAATTATTATTTTAGTGGGCAAATATAATCTATCTCCCTTTCACGGTGGTAAAAGCTTTCCCACCAGCAGACGGGACAAAACACATCCAATCAGAGTCTATTTGGCCGCTCCGTTTTACAGGGCTTGCCATTTTTACAATAGATATCCTTTCTGCCGCAACTAGGGAGCAGAGACTTAGCCTGATACACCGACAGGGGGAACACATCAAACATCTGTACATTGAAATCCGGTTAGAGCAAAGCTGAGAATAACTTACACTATTGACCTCCTTCTCTTTTCCACACATAACTACTCTTTGTGAGCATGTGTGGTTTGATTGGGTTTATACACACTCTACCTGTAGGGACATGAACTGGATTTATGATTGTGTATACATGTGCACATGTAAATATGTTATTATGATTCATAAGTCAAATATCACTGAGGCTCTTTCTTAGGAAATTCAGGATAAACATTTTGGCTGCAGATGGCAATGACTTTTTAATTTGAGGATAGAAGCTAAGTCCTTTTTTAGCAACTGCAATCTTTTAACATGCTGCACTCTTATTCATTCTACAGTTTTACTTTACATCCCATTCAGAAAAAAAGTTTTAAAACAGTTTATTTCATTGTAATAATGATTTGTAGTTGAGCATCCAGCTCATAAGCATTCACAAAAATGCTGGTTTTGTGCATGCAAGGACAAACTCTACCTTTAGCTTTAAATGAATTAAAACATTGGTTTGTTTACAGTTTTAGGAATTATTCTCAATATAGTACGACGAGTTAACAACTTTGCAATCCTGTTTCACCGAAGGGTGAAGTCAAAATCAGTTATAAAAAGGAGACACAGACAGCAAGGGAGCCTGAAACGCATCAAACACAAGCAACACGACAGGAATGTGATCTATTATTTATCTCTGGAGCAATTTTTCTATTTGATTGACTAACCTTTGTGAATGGGCGAGAGCGTGTCAGTAGAGACTGAAAGATTATCGGTTCAAACGCCACTGTGGGACATCAACCTCTCTGTTTTGTGCCTTTCAGCACAGCGCTTCACTACATTTGCTCCTTGACAGGCGATTGGTGTTGTTATGTATCCTTAAGACTCCCCGACTCCGGATTAAAGTGTCCAATAAACAAAATTGTTCTGTTTGGTTCTACCTCCAAATGAGGCTTTTCAAGTGTTTTATAAAGGAGGAAGTGCATTTGTAGTGTGTATAACCTCAAGGGTGTGGGTGATGAGTTGCACAGAGTACTGTGACAACAAATAAAACTTTTAAACTCAAGGTTAACTGAGTCGCTTTGTTTCCTGTAGGCATTCAATCACATTTTACTGTGCTTATCTAACACTGAGAGCCAACAAGAGAAGTGTGGGAGGCAAAAGATATTTGGACAAGCTTGTGTTTTCAAGGTTCAACAGCTCTTTGTCAAACAACAACTTTTTCTGAAAGAGAAATCCTTTATTGATTTATCTTTAATGTCAGGATGATAGTTTTTTATTACCTTTGAAGGTATGTCATATTTTTGTTTGATGTGAACTTAAATATTCAGCAGAGTGAGACAAAACAACAGCCACAATGCTGTTACAGAAACAATTAAATAGTTTGTCTTTAGCACTCTGGAGTGGCTAGCACTTGCACTAGGAACTTGTGTGGAGTTCCCCCTCTGCCTTGGCTTTCTCTGGAGTCCAGTTTAACACGTATCTAAGGTTATTTTGTAACTCTAAAAGATGTTTGTGTATTCTTGCTGTGATGTATTGGTGACCGGTCCAGATGTACTCTTCCTTTGTTCATAGTTAGCCTGATCAGCTTGAGCAGCCCTGAACTGGAGAAAGTAGAATAGAAGAAGGATGCTGGGTTAAAGACTAAATTCTAAGTACCTAATTACCAGGAAGTGTATTTAACACAACGCTGTAGTTAAAATGATACGAAGAGAAGGCAGACAGATTGTGGCTAAAGTGACTCAGCACCGCCAGCCAATGTACAACAGAGGAATGACTGAAAGTTTACAAAGTGTCCCTTTAAAGGTCCCATATTATACAGTTTTTCAACAATTTCACGTAGTTGTCAGAGATCCAACAACATTGTATTCAAAGTGTATTTCTCCAAACAGCCTTGGAAAAATTTTGTCTAAAAGTCCCTCTAGTGAGCTTTACTGAGAACAGGCTGTTTCTGTGTCTGAACCTTGAAATGCTTGTGTACTCTATGCTTGTTTCTGGTAGCATTTGCCAGGAGAAAAAAATGCTTGGTATTTTTGAGGGCAGAGCTCATGTAGGAGGGTGAAAGTGAGTATCCACTTCCAGATGGAGCTAGATTTCCCCAGTTGATGTAATGAAGGGAAAATCTCTGATTCGCCTGTATGAGCACACTTTCGCTAAAAACTGGAGATGAGGGAGATGACAGCCGTATGTAGCCCATGAATGAATAGATAAAAGCTGAAACTACATAAGGCTATGTGGAGTGAAAGGGAAACATAGAAAACATTTACAAACTTTGTTTCTTTAAGAAGTCCATTCACAATTACAAACGGTTTCTGCTTTCTTTCTTTACTCCTGCTTCAGTAGCTATTTCTGAAAGAATTTTGTGACATTTGTTGGACCAGTTTGTGTCAGAGGTCAATGAGCTTTCAGTATTCTGCTTCAACTTATCTCCTTATGTCACCTATGTTTCGAAAAGCACATTTAAAAAAATAAGATCATGAGCACTGACACTCCTCTTCACCTCACAAAACTCACTGTGTGAATACAGAAGCTGAAGTGACTGTAAGGATTCAGTGTCATTTAACCTAACCTTGGATTTTATTTTTGAGACGTTTTAAAGGGCACCTTTTGTAGACACAAAGAGTAGATTTAGAGCCTTGAAGAGCTGAAACTGTTTGTCAAAGGAAATGTTTTAGAGGCATGGAGCATTTTGAAGATGAAGGCTTTCAACAAACTCTACTTCAATGTGTTCAATGGACCTGATTCCCTCTGGAAGAAGCTAAAGTGCTGATGAAACTGTGGTAATCGAAGTAACCACATTTCGTTAATTCAGTTGAACAGAAACGGGGTTTAACTTATGGAGATTTTTTTTTTTCTTTCTATTTTTTAAATCAGTTTAGTTTTTCTGTTTATATTTATCCCAGTTTTGACCTACAGCTTTACATGTTCATCGACCTGCAATCACCCATCACTGCTCAAAGAGAAATGTGTGAGAAATGCCGTGTGTGAGTAAACAGCAGGAGTGAGGTGGTGAAGTTCAGATGCATTATAATACCGTCGTCAGGGACTCTGTGCATCAAGTCGCCTGAATTACAACTGTTTGAATCCTTCCAGTACACCCCCCCCCCTACCCCCGGGGGCCACAGCTCTGACCGGGACACTAATCACTGCCTTGAGAGGGGGAGCGGAGTCCTGGTCACAGCAGAACATCCCAGAAATCCCCAGCCACCAGCACAACCTCCACACCTCAGCATTCCACTGATTATTCTTCGGCGTCCTGGAACAGATGCATTCAGGTGTAACGGCATAAACCAGCAGACACGCATGTCGCGTCCGGAGACAAATGGGCGAATGTGCTCACGAGGTGATACTTCACACAAAGAGGCACAAAGGTGCATGAAAATATGAGAGAGAAAGAGAGCGGGCGCATCTTCCTCTGTGTCCATACAATGAAATGCAGAGTATATTGCAGGCACAAAATGATAATACAATACAATTAACTTCAAATGGTTTTTACTGCACACATAAATCTCCCCTCCGCAGGGTCACAAATGACTTCAGTTCTTTCATAGAGATGGAGCTTCTAATTGCACATTGCTCATGTGCTGTGATGCTCACAATGGCACACTGTTCAAGAGCTTTAGAAACTTATCACTGCTGAATAAATTAGCAAACCAGCCTAGCACCAAGCCAACACTTCAATACCTCTTAAAATTAATTTCCCCATAATTAAAAAAACAAAAAACCCCACAAACAATAAGACATCTTGAAGTTGTGCAATCAAGACCAAACATAACCACGGAGCTGACTTACCCCCATCAGCTCAGATGGTTAGAGTTTGGTATCTCTGTTTCACTCTTTCTCACGTGACCTTGTTGGCTGAGGCGCATTTGAACCGAGCTGAGGAAATTGAAAGTGACAGAGCATCTGCCTTCAATACTGTGTCAGTCAGAGATGAAGGCCTGAATGAGGCTCGTTATAGATCAATTACAGCCTGACAGAAGACAGACATGTGGAGGAAACAGAGAGGACGTGACTGTTGGAACGACCCGGCCAACGTGACTCGTCTCTGCAGTGAATGATTTGTTCATTGGCCACAGTCATGGGAAACAATTTTAAATAAGAAGTCTCCTCTGTGATGTGTAGAGCCTGCGGACAGCTGAGTCGCTGATGTCACTGTGAGTTGATGGACGCTTTGTTCTTCTCCTTTTCTTTTTTTTTTCGCACCCCCCCTCAGTTCGAGCCCTTCCTTTGCTAGACTCACAGAGCAGCGAATGGATCAATCAGTTAGTGCAAAGTGGGGAGCTGAGCAAAATCTTCAGCCCTAAAATTCAGGCGATGACGACTTGATATTCAAGAAACAGGAGAATTGTCTGATTGAGTGTCCTGATTGAGCAGGCTCCACCTGCCGCCAACCAGCACTTCAAAACAACCTTTATAAATAGATATGTTTGTGCCAAAACAGATTCTTGTATTTGCTGCACTGCGCAGAGATTTGTTAGACCTCTGGACGTTGATGAGTGAGCTGCTGATGATGCTGAAGATGATGTTTCCGTACTGATTCAGCCGGGGTCACGACAGCTGCCACGAAGGGTTGAAGAACTTGATGGGGTGAACCTTGGCCCACTTGGCGAAAACACTCTTCTCTGTGACGAAGCGGTGAGCGCCACGGGGCGCGTTTTCGTGGAGGCGGTACTCCGTACATTCATCACTCCGCCCCGTCTCGTAGTAGTGGTAGGGAACCTTTTTGTAATCCTTAGTCCTGGAGGGAAAAGAGTAGCAGGATGAGAGGTTAAAAAGTCAAGTTGAGAGGGAAAAAAATAGAAATGACATGAATATGCGATCGTCTTGGATCAGCTCAAGCCCTCGGCGACACTGAATTAGATAAAATGGTTTAGAAGAAAAATAGATGGAATCTGTAATGAATGCAATTCAGCTTAAATACAAACAAATCGTTCCAGTAATGTTTTATAAATGCAGCCCAGAGAGCAGCAAGCTGCTGCACTTTGTGTCGCGCATGTTTAATTTAATGACAAATGTCTTGGTTTTGGGAAATGTTGACATAATTGGTTCAGACTTTATTGTATGTGTCAGGAATTTTTATAAAAGGGTTTAATGTTATTGGAAGCTATTCTCAAATTGCCTTTGCTGTGTCTGCGTGACATTCATCTAAAGTTTCACAGAAATAGAAACATGTTGATGTGGCTATATTCAGTAGCTTCTGCATTCCTTTTGTTGATTCCAAATAAACACAGTGCAATTAATTAACTTGACAAAAAAGTGGGTGTGCACGTAAAACTAATGAACTTTCATAGAGATTTAGTAAGAAATATAGCTGATTTAGAGAATTAGAATTAGAGAATAGAAGATTTTCATTTCTATAAATTGTACATGATGCGTAATATCAATTTAAAGTGTTATTCTTGAAATACCTTTTAATTACACTTTGGGTTGAATTCTTTATGATTATTCTACCTTGGACAATGAACAGAGCATCTTGTGAAGGACAACTAGTATACTTTATATTTTGTCCCTATTGCACTATTATGTTAATTAACACTAATTTATGCTGAAATATATAGTTGTAAATCTCTGTTTTGATCTAACGGACAATATTTTTTACAATTTCTTTGATCCCTTCCACCAACCTTTCAACGTGAGACTAGAATTATTACAATACTGTCAAAGAAGAAGAAGCAAAGAAGCATCATTGGAAGAAAACCATTCTTATGGAAACACACCAACAGTTCAATCATAATGTAATGATCTCAAATCTCTTCTCATCCAGACAGTTTAGGACAAATGGTGTCCTTGGATTTGACTCTCCTTTAAAAAAATACATTATCTGAGGTATACAAAACAACTGAATAACTAAACTATTAAAACTGAAGCCCCTTCAGGACATGACTCACTAATTTGATCTGATTAGGCTTCGAGGAAATCTCTGAACCCAGCAGGTTTTCCTGATTTGAAAAAGGAGCTTTGTTGGCAGGCGGACTTATTCAAAAACACAATCTTAACCAAATTGTGTTCATTTGTAAAACATGACGACCAAACTCGATCTGGAAGGATGGAGCCAAATGGTATCATGTACACGTACCAAACGTCACACTGCATCGATTCATTTACAGTGTGCATTAAAGAATAATGGATTTACTGAAACCAGAGAGAAGCATTGAACGGCGGATCTGACTCATTGTGGAGTCTGTGGCTGGTTCCTCCTGCTGAATGACAGTGTTATGAAAGGATAACTCTTGTAACAATTGCATTGGGAGAATGAACACAGACAGAAACGAAACAGCCATCAGAGCGGCCCGTAGGTCCATGGAAAGAAAGTCGCTCTGGCTGTCTGCCAGCTTGGAGCGGTGTACGACCCAATCCCGGTCTCCCTTCTGTGTCACGCAGTGGTGTGCACCAGCAATAGCAAATACATTCAATTTCACCCTCTCTGTAGCACCTGTTGTGGCTCCATTACCGCATAACTTCTGAGGTCAGTTCTGACTGAAGCTTTAAATATCATCAGCACACAAAAGTTTCCTTCTTCTTTGACTTGTACTGGAGCATCACGAATAAATTGTCAATTCAGACACTCAGTGAAACACAATATCCTCCTGTCTCATGTAGGATGGAGGGAAATAAATGAAAGACAGGCAGGGAGAGAAAACCGCCCCTTAACTGCCTCGCTGAATCATAAAATCCTCCGTGCTGGTTGAATTATCACTCCTCTCTGCCATGTGTCTGGGGCTGCTTTTTATTTCAGCCCCTGCTGTGCACGGGGAACACGGGCGGGGGGGGATAAAAGGCCAGATTTTCACTGTGCATTAGGTAAAAGTGTTTGATTTGGGGGTTGGGAAAAGCTCAGGTAGAGCTGTGCGAGAAGGCCCGCCCGTCAAGGCTGAGATGACTTGAGACTGAGCCGACGAAGCTCCGAGCACTAGCATCTTGTTTGTCATCCCTCCTATGGCCTCGCAGCCAGACAGTAATCAGTCACTCAGGACTCGGCGAGAAGGCGACAGGCCAATATACAAATAAAACTTGAAGCAAAGAAGGAATCGGGTGCTGTGACCCAGCCACCCACGGCGACAGAGGCTCTGCAGCTTGCAGGGGATTCTAGGCAGAGAGACATAATGGTATTCATGGCACAGAGAAACCCAATATGGATTTCAGCATAGAAATTCAGCCATTAAATCCAAACTGAGGTATTGGAAATGTAACGCGGCAGTCCGCGGATATGAGAGGACGTGATTGGCCAGCGCTGGAGTGAATGTGAATTTAGTTTTCGAAGTTTGGTAGCAACGTGTGCATTTTTCACTGGAGCGTGAAGGAAGCGAGGCGCAGGGAGGAAGGCAGGGGATGTTGGTATCTTACTTGCAGTAGGTGTCATTTATCATGCCGTAGATCTGGATCTCTTTGCACATGTCCATGGCGAGGATGAGCGTGAACCAGCCGGTGCTTAGGTAGGTGCCAGACTTCAGCCTGTGAACAGACACGTATTTTACATGCATAAGAATAATTTGCAGTGAGCAAACATCGACGTGGCTTTAAAGATGCAGCCTCGTTGACCTTTGTGCTCTTTGCTCTTATGTACTTGTAATGCAGCTGATCTGAGAAGTCTAATTATACAGACAGATGTTTTTGTCTATAGCTGCAGATCCAAGCCTCCAATGTAAATTCAGCTGCAGAATAGCAAGAAAGCTCTCACATGTACAACCATATCTGAAGATTTTTATGAATAATTTGTCTAATTTTATGCACGAATCCAATATTGTGTAGGTGATAGTCATCATACGTGTTAAAAAATCATGTGTATAAAAAAAAGATATAAAGGCAGAGACTGGCTTTATTAGTGCTGTTGAACATCTCACCACAACAGGGCAACAACAGCCATCCCTTGGTAATAATGCAGGAGCGTGGTGGGCCAATCAATAACAACATACACAGCCCTTTCATCAACATCAGACTGCTGGTGTGAAAATTATATGAAAAAATTGGAGCTTTGATCATTTTCAAACAGAGAACACAGTGGTAGCTACGTCTTGAGTCAAGGTTTTTGCAGAAAACCAGATTAGTAACATCTGAAGTGAGTCATAAAACGTGCAGCCCGCACATGGCAGGGGGGTCTGCACTCCCTGAGGGCCCCACCTATCAGCGGCATGAAACACGACCCAGATCGTAGACCTCATGTAAAGTAAATACAGTGCGCAGCGTGATGCTGACAGTGAAGCAGTAAAGAAAACTCAGTGTTAATACGGAAAAAAAAAACACAAGACACAAAATGTATGTCAATGTATCCCACTAGTTAAAATCTTAATTTAAAAAAAGGCCTTACACTAGCAATTACTTCTTATAATCTATTTTTACGAGAGGTGGAGCCAATCCCAGTTGACTAAAGGTGGAGCCCATCAACAACAGGCAATCACACTCACATTGGCAATTTGTAGGCACTACCTAACCTCACATACATGTTACAGAGGAAACTGGAGTGCCTAAATCCATGCATGGGCAAAGAGAACATGCAAACTCACGCATGCATATTGAACTTAGGATACTGTTGTTTCAACCACTACTTCAGCTGAACACTACACTGCTGTGTAAATTCTTAATAAGGTTTTAGCCAATAGAAAATGGTAAAAAGAGGACTTGATCAGGTACCTTCTTTAATTTGACTAAGAAATCTAAAACGTGTTCAGTTTTACCTTATTTCAAAGAGAAACATTAGAACATAGAGAGGCTGGAAATTTCATTAAAAAAAAAAAATACATAATTTACAAATTAGCTAATTTTTTTCTATTCAAAAGGGTTATGGTTATGGTTATTATAATACAATTGATCAACTGTGCTTTACTTTACTTTAGCTTTTCTCATCATGAAATCAGATATATAAAACAATGACAAAAATAACACTTTTCTTGTTCTTGTGCTGATTATTTTGTACTGTTTGTACTGGCTCTCGATCATATTTTTCTCAATGTAAGACCACATGTTTATTGAATGATTGTTACCTCTTAGAAATCTGTAAAATCTTTCAGAAGACTAAAGTTGTTGTAAGCAGCATTAAAAAAGCTACAGAATAAACAATAACATTGAAATTTGGAACGGCAAATATTTCAGCACCACGGACAGCGAATTTCCTCTTTGAATAGGCAGCATATTAACCAGTCAAGTATTTTAGGTATTTTATACATTGTTAGGGTATGTTACAGGAATATGATATCGTAAACATTTAATCTTTAATTATTTAGCTACAAAGAATGTTTCTGGTTCAAGACAGCATTGGTTTTTAGAGCAACCTTAAGCCGGATAAAGTAATACAAATGACAGATGCATAAAATATGATGAATGATCTTTACACGTAGTGTAACATTGTTACAGAAAACATCACAGAGCAGCTTCACTTAGACCACTACAAAAAACAACCCAGGTTACATTTGCATAAGCTTCTCCTCCAGTCACATTGTTTGGTTTGAGAGCCACAATAATCAGTCCTTTGCTACAGTGGAGCCCGTGTTTTGAAACCAATTAAATAAAAGTATAGGAAGCATATCAAATCAAGAGAGCAGGGATGGATTTTTTAATGTTCATAGGGAGTGATTACCTGACTCATTTTAGAAAGTGAGTTTCCCCTGACATAATCTGTTACTTTTTATATCACTAAACCACAAGCTGCAGGTTGCTGAAGGATGTAGGTAAAAATACACAGAGACATACAACTAAAGCAGTTTTTGTGAAGCATTGTGCCTTTTTTGTATTAAGTGCATGATTTTTTTTAACATGTGACATACTCAAAAAGGACATCAATTCAGCCACTTATTTCAATACTGTGTGCCAGAAAACAGGATAAAAACCGCATTATCCTAGTTGTAAGGTGAAGACCGAGTGTGACACACAATGATTCAACAGTTATCCACCCATATAGAACCCAGAAAAGTCGAAAGCTTTGAATTCTTTCTAATCACAAAGTGTTGTTTATGTCCTATTTTAAAATCTCTCACACAGCTCCAGTAGCGGTGACGCTATAATATATAATCAGGTGAAAATACAGCAGAATCCTTTCCACTGAGCTCAGATTATCCAGAAAGGTGGGTGTTAAGGAGGTAACTTATTGGCTGGATTTCAGAGAGTCGATGGTTGAGATGCAATAAATGATTGGCTGAATCTTCTGAGCCGAACACTTGAAAAATGTTTTAGCTGGTTATGTTGCTGCTGCTTTCAAATGATTTCACCTCCCTTAACAGTCTCCTCTGAACACTTGGTATTTTATTTAAAAAAACATTTTCTTTAAAAAAAAGCTTGTGAATTGATGTTATTTTATTGTCCACACCGAACCAGGGGTTAATTTCCCAAACTATTCAATCAAGTGAATATTACAGAATAACTACATCTCTCCTCCTTATTATGTCTGTCGCAGACAACAACAACAACGTCTGGCCAACTGCACAATGCTGCCAGGTTTTCAAATGATGTACAATTATGTACAATCACTGACCGAGGAAGCAGTGTGAGATGTTGGGGGTGGGCGAGGATGTCGGTGCTCAGCTGGCTGGGGAAGAGACTTACTGAAGGCAAATCAAAAATCCCAGCGGTTTTACATAACACTGCTCTGTCTAAAAATGTTTCATTTGAGTTTAAAATTTTGACCTTTAATTAAATTACATCACGAGGCAGGGGGCACCACATGCACAGCCGGTTCTGAGTCAAACTGGCTCCCAATGCAGTTCTGCACTTCAAGACTTTCTGCTTTGGTTTTTATGGATATTTATACTGATCCTATAATGTGGGTTGTTTCAAATCCAGCCTCGATACGTTAAAAATACACACAATACCAATTCAAATTTTGAATTACAATCATTGTCATAGTTTTATCTCAAGTCTATTATATGCAAATCTATAGATGAGAAGTGCAGACATACAGGAAGCAAAACCAGATCCTAAGAAAGGACAGTCTGTCCTGCATGATTTGAAAGAAGACATTAACTGAGTATCAGTCTCGTCATTTACTTTTAACAAAAGGATCTTTCAAACTAACAATGACAAAGTTTCATGTGAGTCACAGAATGACTAAACATAAATAGTTGTGCTTGAGATCAGTGTTATTTGTAGAAAGTACAATGTTTAAAATTGTGTTTCAACACCCTTTGGCATCGAGTGTCTCTCCCAGAAAGTGCATCTGAATAATGCCTTTTAATTTGACAATTTGAAAAAATAGACACCATTTGGTTGAATGCATACATTTAGTGCATTTGTAAAATATATGCTCCATGTCTTGGAGCGTATATTTTTATATATCTATACCTTTGGGGGTAAATGAATAAAATAAAAACTCAGTAGTTTATAGGATCCAATGAGAGGATTGAGCAAAATTTTACAGATATTCAGTGAGAATTTCAGGGGGACAAAATGTGGAATGTGTGTTTATGATCATTTTGCACAGTTTACAAGCTTACTGATAGTGAAACACCATTAGTATAAAATCCACGCTATGAGGGCCAGTTTGTCAAATAATGCATGCTGAAAGCTGCAGAAATGTTAAAACCAAAGAAATGACGATCTTTGCAGCCTGATCATCATTGTGGCTCAGCTTCAAATGAAAAAAATGTCTGTATGCAACCTCTCTGAAGAGTGAACTACTGGTACACACAAACTACACCACCAACACACCACCACCAAGTGGCCTGGCAGGGACACTACAGGTTTTACAAAGGGTTCTTGAGCCCCAACAAGTAAAGCAAAATTACAAATGTTGCAGTCTGCAATTTTAATTTCCTACAAGAAAACTATAAGAAAAAAAAGTGACGCTGTCTCCAGCAGATGTTTCTCATATAAACTGAGCCTCTGACTTTTTGGGACCATTTTCAGTATGTACTCGATTGTTTGTAGTAAAACAGAACATTTTTGTAATCATGCGGTGTGTCATCGGTATGACCTTTGAACTCAAACTTAGTTTGACACCCACAAGTGTAGACCTTCAGCTAGAAAAGCAAAGAAACACACGGTGCATGGAGGTACTCTTAAGTTCGCGATGACCTCCTCAAACATATTCCACAGTCCCTGCAAAACATTATGCAAAAACATGCATCATTAAATGCAAGGAGGTCAGAACATTTCCATTCTGCCGGCCTCACAGTCTGAGATGTAACGGTGTCGGGCGGAGGGACAAGGACACAACAGAAGGCTGGAGAGGGACAGATTTTGGGAAATTTCCAGTTGAATAATGTGAAGAAAACACTGGTGACCTTAGAGCTCGAGTTGATGAGACTGTAAATGGACTTCCTGTTGGTTTGCTTGGGATTTGTTTTCTGTCATCATTGATTAACAAATAAAACCTGTCATGTACATCCTGGTTCCATCTGCCACTGCGACACATTAAAGAGATCATCAGTTCATTTATCGTCTTCTGTCTTTGAAAGACCCCACATGTGAATACTGATAAAGTCTTTTCTTTATTCTGTAAATTACGTTTCTTTACTTAGCTTGAAAGTAATTATTGAAAAGCTCTTAAGGACCCTGTTAATAATAATAATAATTAAAAAAAAAAGGTGAAGTGCATTTCCAGGGACTAAAACACATTTCAAAATAGCACCACAGTGTGAGTAATGACCATGGGCCAACCGGCTAAAAGGGAGATGAGAAAAACAACATTTTATCTTTTGGTTTGGTGTTATTACTGATTTAAAAAATCCTCCACTCCTAACTCTCAAATGCTCCACTATCTTATGTGGTTGCACAAAGCCAAACTTGGGAGTGCAAACAAGCTGGACTCAATTTAGAAACCAATCAGCGGCAAAAGTAAAGAGTTCTGGGGAAAACATGCAGTGCAGAGTGTAGTTTGGCTTTTGAGTGTGGGGAGTTTAACAAACTCCCTCTCACACGGCGAGGTACTTTGGGGGTTGCGGAGAGGTGACATTACCCTCCAAAAAGAAAAAAAGCAATTTGTTGTAATAAAGAAGTGGAAGAGCACAGAAGGAAAATGGCACATTATCAGTGATACACAGCTCGGAAGCTCTCAGCCGTCAGAGCTGTCAACGCATCACTATTACCCTGCATTATTCATTAGCCATTCGCCACTCTCACAGCCGACACACAGGCTCTCACACACACATAGACAGGCACACATGCAACACATCCCCAATCGAGAGCTGGATGTCCTGGAGCAAATAGGCTTGCTGGGATGAATAAAAGGGGTGGGATCTGCTGACCTGATAACTAACATTTCAAAAGCAGATGTGTGGAAGTGAAGCTGCGGGGAGAACCAGCGAGAGAATTCAAAGTCTACAACTAGTAGTGTGTTTACCTGCGACAATTATAATGGGACAACTTTGCAGTAGAGGATGCTGTTATTGGGCGGCCAATTTAAAAGAGAGATAAAGCATGGTGTGAAGCTGCTTTGGCAGGCGACAAATAACATCCAGAGCCAGAGGACAGGAGGAAAAAAAAACCCAAACAAACACAATTTACTTGTTTTGTTAAAGCAGAAAAACACTGCCTTTAACTCAAAGACAGCAAACAAAATGTATCATGAGGTCTGGCTTGACGCTGCTTGGCTTTTTACTCTTTAGGTCCCCACTGAGACGGCTTTCTTGAAAAATGAAACAATAAATTGTGTTTGGGCTGGAATGAAGCTAGATGTGGAAAAAGAAAGCATGCACATAAAAGCTGAGTTATATTCCCTTTTGAAGTTATTTATTTATCTGCTCTCCAGTGTCAGACGAGTGATGGGGACCGACACGCCAGAACGCGGCCCGGTGCGGGCTCCGGAAAACCAAAAGGATGTTTGCGAAATCAAGTCAGACGCTCTGAACGTGGTCTAAGTAAATAATCCCTTAAGTGTGACTGAGCTGGAGCTTGCTGGGCTTTACCTGCCGAGCGCCAGAGGCTAAGGAGCGGTGGAGAACTGCCCGGGATCAGCGAGGGACTCCTTTACCTCCGACTCTGTTCAATAACTCGCACTTGACATTCACCGCGGGAGAGCTGTCCACGGGTGTGAGAAAATCCACGAGCCGTCCCGTCGAACGGCGCTTTATAATGCCTCCGCGAGCTCCACAAATATGATATGACACCTGTCAGAAGTACTTAGTGGAATATAAATCAGCTCCATTGTGAGAAGTTGATCCTCACTCGGTGAGGAAATCATTCTGACTGTAAAAACTGTTGTGCGTCCAACAGAAGTAAATTAAGTAGTATCAGACAAATGCGTGGATTCACATCAGCACAGCAGGGTGCCCGCATGTCGCTGTTGTGCTGTGCGTTCAAAGGAACACCTGCTCTCATTATGCGCAGCTCAACGTTGATTTAAACACTTCTGGCAGCTCATAAATCATGATTCAGGGCTTTAAGGTCCCACATTGTACCGCTTTCCGGGTTTTCATTTGCAGTCTTTATGAAATTAAATGGATGCTCTTGTGGATTTGAATACCAAAAACCATGTAAATGTAGTTTAACATCAGATTTGTTTTTTTCTCTGAAGCGTCAACAAGCTATGCTTCACAGCATCGGATTTTCTTGTTGTTTTTATGCATATAAAAGTTAGATGGTGCGGACACGGGCAATAAGCTTATCTTTATGACTTCAAAAATTGGGAAAAGTTCAAACAACTTGTTAAAGGCAGTGTTGCTGGACTCTGTTTAAGCTGTGTCGTCTTTTTATGTGTTAATCACATTTTTTATTTTATTTTTTTAAAAAGAAGCTTTTCTAAAATATGAAACCTTTAAAGGTTTGACATTTTGTGAAACAGGCCCATTTATTCTGGCACCCAGACACGCACGAGGTGATCAATACAACTATTGAGGATTTACATCAAGATGAGGAAAACACACAGAGCAGCCTGAATCCTACCATACAAGAGAACTTTTTACTTTCACTACATTTAAAGACAAATATTTTTAGTGTCATCTAACATTCTTACAACTGGCTGGTTATTTGGATTAATCTCAGAGTTACAGTGAAACGATCAACGCAGCAGATAGTCATCAATACCAAAACTGCTGAAGCTGATGAATTTAAAAGTAATCTAATTACATCAATAATTCATGGAGTTTTATATTGAGTGCAGCCAGGTTATTACCTTTTTTTCTTACGAGGATACACATTGAATCATAATCTTTGTCATTCTTATTGATTAGGCTGGCGTGTTCAAACAGTAATATAATAATAACATAAGCTATGATGCGTGTCAGTATATGTAGGCATCACAGCAAAATAGACATTTTCCAGATCAGTTAAGGAGTGGTGACCTTTATCTTGCAAAGGCCACCAGTCCATCACAGAGCAACACACAGTTGCATGTTTTTTTTAGGAGTATGGGAGAAAACTGCAGTAGAAGGAAATGAAATAATGCACAAACCAAGCGAAGCCCAGACTGAGACCGGATATCTTACTAGTCTCCAGAAGAGTATTAGGGCCAGCTGTATAGGAGGTAAAATGGAGGAGGTAAAAAAAAAAAAAATTGGAAGGGATTTTTTATTTTTTATTTTTTTTAATACAAACTGGAGACATCCGTCTCCTCTGGTCATTTGCCCATAGATGCCGAAACAATCACATTGAATCACATAATTCTGACTATATAGGTTTGCTTGCTGCTTATGGTCATCTGATTTTACACCAGATTTCCTTGTTTAATAATAATACATTTTATGAATAGCATACAAGCACCCTAGAGAACGGTGCCCATGTACCTCGTACTCTGTAATAAGAAGTCAGTGTGGAGACAAGTGACGGAGAGCTGCAGGCTGCTCTGTCCCCTCAAAGTCCTAATACTGACGATAACTACAGTGTGTTTATGAGTTGAAGCCTTTTCTGAAGAACAGTTTCACCATTTCATCAAGCTAGCTGCAATGCATTTTGTAGAAGTAGTCACATGCGCTGGCTATTCAGACTTTCTTTCAAAGTGCGTGATGGAAAACAAAATCTTGACATTGAATTTAGATTTTCTTCTTGAAGTGCATGATTTTTTTTTTTCCTTCTTTAGTGGCCCTGATGCTCTTCCAAACTACACACAATTAATGTTAGTAATTTAACATATCTTGGGATTTTTTGCATCGTGAAAGAAGGGAGGAATGTCCAAGGTGCTGAAAATATTTCTTCCCAAAGTAAGTCAAAATGTATAATAGATCAAGGTCTTTCCAGTCTTCTTTAGAGTAATCTCCTGCTGAGAGAATACAGTCATTCTTGCGTGATCCGCACATTCAGCAGACTACCAGCAGTAACAGTCACTCCCTCAGCATGTCTGTAAACTAAAAGTACAACCACAGTTCAATGGGGTTTACCTGTGTTTAAGAATTGCTCAGCTTACAGCAGACAGGGACTGTGTGTATCTACATAAACAACTGGTAACATGAGGCTCAGCCATCATGTTTTCTTGATATATTCAAAATGAAACCATATTCTGAACAGTTGTGAATTCATCGAATGTCCTTATGTAGACATATTTAATGGAAAATTGAGTTAAAGACACTTTAAATCACGGCTTTACCTTGACATCTGTGTTTAATTTGATCTGACAGTAAATGTTGTATATTACTATATACAATACTATATTACTATTACTGTGGTATGAGGAGGGAATGCTGTCCTACACATTCATCCTCTATCATCTTCGTACACAATCTGGAGAGAGAGTTTGATTAGGTCAAGCCTTCTTCCACACTGAGAAGAGGGCAGGCATTTTATCAACAATCTTCCTCTCTCTGTTGTTTTGGATCGGATAAATTGCCACTCGAGCTGCATCGACAGTGTGTGGTCTGGGTTTGTACGAGCACCATCCAACCAAACACGAAGCAACTTCTGCGCGATGACTCGGAATGGATTTGAGCCCCAACACGGCACGAACAGCACACAGAATCTCCTCTGTCCCTCTCCGTCTCCATCCACATGCAGCCTGATCCAAATGAGTGTTTGTTATTAATTGATTACTTCATGCAGTCAACTGCTTGCTGCGTTTGCCCGTGGGCTCGCTCTGTGGAGAGCAACAACACACCATGTCCTCTCTGTGTCTCTGAAGCGGCTGAGAAGCCCCCGGGACAAAACAGTGACAAATCCTGAGCGGAGCCACCGGGTGAAAACAAGGCTTTTTTTTGGGGGGGTAACATTTTTCTTCTCCACAGACCAGAGAGCGCGGCAATTTATTTTAACGATAGGAATAAACAATGCGGCCGTGCAGACTTATCGAGGCGTCTCTTAATTCTGCTGGGAGGCAACGTGAACCGATGGGGATGACCTCCACAACCTGCATCACAAAAAGGACAATTTCCCTTCTTGCAGCCCAGTTTTGTTTACTTTTGTATGGATTGCTATTAATAACCAGGAGGAGGCCCTCAGAGGAGAGATGCCTGTTGAACAATGTCAGGATGGACAAAGCGAGCACATATTTCATTTTGTTGCTTTTGTCTTTCATCTCTAATGATTCCCTGCCTGGAAGCAAACTATCAATGAATCTCCTGCTGTCTTTGTAGCTTTTATCTTTCTTTTTGACATGACTTGCCATTGGACAAACAGTGGTACTGTACATGACTTTGCTGCTCATTAATAGCAATGGGTCTCCGCTTCAAGCCACGGAGACAAATTAAGTTGAACCATCTCAAGTTTGGAATGCTGTTCAATTTTGTTTTGTTTGAATGTATAAATGATGACTTCAGGCATGCTGTGGGATTGTGGCCAACTCAGACAAAAGACAGGCAATCATTCTGATATCTTTGAGAGTCGCTTAAAATCTGTAGTTTTATTGTCGTATATAGAGTTTGGATCCACCTTGAAGAAAAACAAGCCAGATTGTTTTTGCTGCTATAGCACAAGACCTATATCCCATATGGAAGTGGACACTTCGGTGTCTGTGCAGTATCGACTGCGCTGTGTGCTTATTTGCTATTATTTTGAAGAATAAAATGATTAGCAGCTGACTCTGTCCAGCAAGCGTCTTCACTGTGCTCTACAATTACGTGAGGGCGAGAGGTTGAAACTCAATATCTTTTTCTTTGGTCTCTGTTGGTCACTTGCAGTTGCACAGTCTCTGTTTACAAATGGTAAAGATATCAGTGCGCAGGATATTCTGACTGCACTTGTGGGAAGATGTCATCTTCATCATTTATATTCACTAAAATTCAACAGTGGTGACGATCACTGCAAACAGCAGCTAATGATGCTGCTGCATTCTGGTTATAATATAGTACAACAGCAGTAATCATATTGAGCAAATGAGCTCAAAAGACCTTGTGCTATCAAACTAGCCATGCTGTCAGCGAGAGCTTGTAAAATCAAGCATGATGCAACATATGTTTTTTTGGGGGAAATCGCACTGTATTTTGCACCAGAAAGTGCCATTACTTTTGGCTTTATGTTGAGATTGTAGTCATTTTCAGTAGTGATTGTTTGGTATGTCAAAAATAGATATTTTCATCACATATATGGCATGATTTAAACTCAAGATGAAACTGGGCCGTATATGCCCCCTGAACTAAAATGTGATTGATACCCCTGCTTTGAAGGTTTTGGAAATTTAAAAAGTTAAGAATTTCTGTTCTGAGCATTTCAGAATCTCTTCAAATGTCACTGAACAACTGAACATGCAATGTGTTTTGACTCAGCGACATATAAAGCGTTACGCTCAGAAAAGTGAGAAGAGTAATCCAAGTACCGGTACTGACGTAAATGCTGACCCCCCAAAAAATACCCCAGAGAGTTTAATGAACTGTGTGAATCAATTTAATTACACAGAAGTTCCCGACAACAACAAACATATCTGAGCAGAGGTTCAGAACACCTATTGAACCGCAGCTAATAGGAAAAGCAGCTCAGATGGCATGCTGTGCAATATCAAAAAAATACTCTATTTATATCATGAATTATTCTATACACTTTTCTGTAACATCCTGTAAAACTGTGCTGCATATTGGTAGGAATATACATGTGGTGAGACGCTTCTAATACCTATAATTATATTAAGGCATTAATGCAGCAAATGCAAAGTTCCTGCTGTTTTTTGTCCGTGCACTATTTCTGTTTTAAATTTTCTTGAACGCCCATGAACCCATGAATAACTATTTTATAGGTTTAATAAAACATTTTGTGGCATTAGATTGGACACAAAGAGGAGATAGAGACGGCCATAGAACAGACTGCACACGAGGTTCACTGATTTATCTCATCATTTAATAATCTCTTTCAATTACATTCATGAATGCAATGTGTTTGTTTATTTTATTTTTTTTAAGTATTACTTTTTCCAATACCTTCGCCTCAGTTTCGTAGACCATACTTGTGAGTGCATTCTCAACATTTAGACAGAAGAAATATTGGTGTTTTTCCTTGGTCATTATTATAAAAAAACATTACAATAACTTGGACGGTGTTTGCATAGAAAGTATCAGATGAAAACCAGATCATCTTCAATTTAATGATCGTGCTCCTTCAGTACCCTCTGTGGAGAGCTTAAAATGTATTTACCCTCAAAACTCACTTTAGATAAACTTTTTGGTCTTATTTCCAAAAGTAAGAACATACTTTTCTTACAGGGTGAGCGTAGGATGCATTGGCAACCATGCTGCTTAAAATCCCATGTAAAAAAATTTATTATTTTCAGAAAACTAAAATCCTAATTCAAATCTCCAGGCGGCGTGTATCCTATATGCTGCGATAGCTAAACTTGTTCTTTTTGCAAATCTCTAACTTATTTCCGTGCCACAAGGTAAATGCCTCCCACAAGGTAAATAAGTTAAAGGTAAATATGAAAGGCTTAGAAATGGTCTCACAAATGCCCCCCCCAAAAATGGTTCTGGAGCTAGCACAACCTTTATGCACAGGCCTGGACCGGCCAGGACCTTTAAAGTCATTGGAATTCAGGAACATCACTCCTGAAACAAGCATGCAGCGCTTTCCATCACCGTTCTGTCAAGCACCTCTCTGTTCGACATGCTGTTTTACCATCACCACCCAAAAAATGTGCCGGGGAGAAGTGGTCAAAGAAATCCATGAATGCGGAAATACTGTGGAAAAACAGAACACAGCCCGAGGGGAAGGGTGCTGAGAAAAGGAGCAGCAGGAAAGCCTTTCTTTTATGCCTTGGTGCATTTTTAGAGATACAGTATGACGTCAACTGCTCTGTTACTTTAATTCAGACTAGCCATCGGTGGTCTCAATGCAGACAAAAAGTCCTTGAACGTATTCATTGCAGAGAGAACACTGCAGTCATAGTAGTTGCGAGAAAATATTCCAAAAAAAAAAAAAAAAAAGCCCAGTCTTAATAAATTAAATAAAGAAGACAAATATCAAGGTGATATACCAGTTTGTTAAAGATTTGGAATGATTCAGGGAAGGTGTCATAAATTCGAAGAATGTGGACTTTGTTCTCAGAATAAATGTTTTTTTTTTCCAAGAGTTTAATCATGTTGAATAGACCAGAAACAAACCCACTTCACAGAAACAGATGACAGACAAGCCCCATTTGATGTCAACAAACCTTGAAATCAAACCACCTAAAGAATTCTGAACAAACATAGAAAACAAATCTTTCTTTGACTTCTTCAGTGAACGCTACTGAGTAAATATCCACAGTCGTGACGAGATTGAAGTGGCCTTTACAACTGTAAACACATATTCAGATGAAAGCGCAGGCACATCGCACATTTAAAACCGTTTCACCACAACTTTTCTGAAAGGCAGCGACTGCACCTGCGCACCATCGGCGAATTACATTTTTCTTCTGCACGTGAACATCGTTTTCAAACTTTTCAGAAATTAAAATGGCCGTAACCAAGAGTTACAGCAAAAGTCGCAGGTGTTTACCAAGTTAAGTCTGTGGAAGATCCTGCAAATTATTTGGCCAATAGAAATATGTCATGAGGGGACATAAAACAATTAGTGTGGTTTTTGGTGAGACACACGAGGAAAACCAGACAAGACCGAGTCATGGTGAAAACAAGCCTTAAGTGGAAATCACACACACGGTCTCTCCAACACATCTGGAGATGCATGAGAATATCAGATGGAAGAGAGGAAACGAACATGGTGTGAGTTTTAATGTGCCTTTAGAGAAAAAAAAAGTATCTTTAATGCATAGAACATGTGAGCTGCTGCTGCTATCTATTCATCTGTGGGTGCATGCGTGCGTGGGACTAGCCATGTCTGTAAAAGGAAGCCAGCAAATAAACATCCATCACCAACAATTGCTACATGTTGCATTAATGAAGCCTGTTGGACGAGAGAAGAAACATCTTTAAAACCTTAAGGGAGTCCAGTTGCATTCAAGACAAGAAACAGACACACAAATCCGATTTACTTGTAGTGATTAAATTTGTACCCACCACAAGGAGGAGGTGCCCAGCTGCTGTGGCAGCATGGCTTTTTCACACTCGACTGAAGCTCATTTATAGTAAATAAATATTTTAGTTTGTGGTGTGAATTTGATTCGTTAATACAAGAACAAATTCACCCAAAACTGGTGCGAATACTAGTTTGAAGTAGTTACTTTTCCAATTCTCATGCAGATTAGTGCAATTTAAAGGGCTTCGGAGGAAGATCAATACAGCGATACCAAGACAAAATGTAGTTGGTGAAGTGATTACAAAAAAAGAAAGAAAAAAGACATTTAAAAGGTAAATCAAAAGTGATCATTAAAGGTGAAAGAAAGTTTAGGTGCCAACAACTAAACCCAATAAAAGATAATAAATGGCAAAAACAACATAAAACTGGTGTTAAAAATCAGATATACAGCATTTGGAATTAAGACTTGAGGAAATTAATTAAAATCTAAAAAGATGACCAAGGACAGCTTAAAATAAGATACCACAACAACACACATAATTCTATTGTAGATGGGGCGCTCTGATATTACTTTTATCTCAAACAGACTGAAGGGAAGTTCACTTGTCGGACAGGAAATGTTTTTGTTTTGTGGGGGGGGGGTTGAGGTACTGTTGTCTTTTAGGGGCTGAGGATATTCGATTGTCTTTGTTCCCAGTTCAATATTTCAACCTGCTTTCAAACGTTCTGTCTGTCTCAACCCTTTTTTGCACCACTTCCTGTTAACACTCAATCTCTACTCCCTACTTTTTCTATCCCCTCTTTCCAACAATTTATCTCTGTGACCCTTTTAACCCTCCTCTTTTTACCTTGTCGCTTTATTCATCCCCGGCTCTGCCTTCCTCTGTTCTGACCTTCCACTCCTGGCCGTCGCCTCTCCCACGAGTTAATGGCCTTGCAGTTGTCCTAAAGCAGCTGTCAATACGTGCACGGCGGAGGGACGGAGGACAGAGGGCTGGTGAAAAGGTACAAAGAGGCTCAGAATGGAGGCTGTCATCCCAGCGAACAGCCGACGCTCCTGTTGCTGCTCTGACATTTTGCACACAGGATTTTCTAAAGTGAAATGCCCGGCTAATCCCGGGCACAGTGACCTCTCTGCCACAGGAGGAAATTATGCTCCGTTTTAGCGAGGATGATCAGGAGGGAGATGACTGACTGTGAAACAACCATGATATGGTGAAAATATCACCGCAGATGAGTGGCGCGACATCGGTTACTTTCCCGGGAGTGTCCCAGAAAATGTCAGAGCTTCAAAGTATGATGCAGCTGCCAATAATGAGGATGGTACACTTTTCTTTTTTTTTTTCCCCCCTGCTACATTGTCGTCATTAATCTGCGTTTTATATATGAGCTTCCATTTAACTTGTGAAGTACAATGTCGGCTTGTTTGGACTCTGAAATGTCACAATAATAAACTCTAAAAACAAACTTTTCAGGGAGTTTTAGAAGTGGTCCGATGTTTTAACATCAAAAAAATTTTTTTTAAACTTGTTAAAATTGGGATTGCGACAGTAAAATATGCCTCATTAACCTCAGGAGGTGCTGCAGAAGTGAATTTGGCACATTTATCATGGCAAAAGCTTTGAGTCTGGCCAAAGTCCAGGCAGCAGGGAGCATTATTTTTAATTCTTAAAGTTTGTCTCCCTCTGATAAAATGACCCGCCTGCAGTCCGCTGGATGTGCTTCATGTGGATGCAATTATACACGGTGCATTAGTGACAGGAAACCTGCAGTTAAAGCTGAGCTTGGGCTAATTAATACAACACAATGCAACATGTTTTGGCAGCCAAGTGCTACTGAAATGGTGACAAAGACTGATGCTTACAGTGACGACTTTAACGGTTTCCGAGTGTATCTGTCCAACATACACTCACACTTGATAGCTCGTACGCTACTTTGCTGCACTGGTGTCTTTACTGACGGGTAACCAACGATAGCTCTATTTAAAATCAGATGGCATGATTAACATTCCATCCACCTATACGCCCATATGTCCTCTTGACCACAGGCAGGAGTGGAAAAAAATCGGAATATTCCTCCCGCTCATCCGGGGTCACCCCGAGCTGCAGCCAGATCGAAGTAAAGATATAATCTCTCCATTGGGTTCAGGGCCGACCTCGGGGCCGCCTCCCAATTGGTCGTACTAAGTACACGTCCAATGGGAGGCAAATGAGGAGCGTCGTAATCACATACCCAACCCACGTTGACCGGCTCCTCTCAGTGCGACTAAAGAGTCTCTAGTTGGCTGAACTTATCCAATGAGATTTCAATACAGTCTCATATGTTCACACAAAATGACTTTGCAGGTCGTAAAGGGCAAAGTTAAATATCTAATTATTACAAAATATTTATTGGACAAATATTTAATTGCATGTGACACAGAAATTAGATTAAGCCATCTGTTCAGTGTTTGCATTTTCCGTTTTTCTTTTGATAGTTCATAAGTGAATCTTTAGTGGCTCTTTAAAGAAGGGGAAAAATGTGAGTGCAACACAAGTTTACTTTGCACCGGGGATGCCGACTTTATTTCGAACATTTGTTCCCCTGCTGACTCTATGCGTGATGCAGACTGCTGTGTTCACCAACACTCTGCATGTGGAGAACATTCATCATCCTAACCACTCACAGCATTTCTCCACTGTCACGTTTACAGAGCGGGAACACACACACACACACGCACACACCCCCCCTCATGACCAACCAGATGGTGCTAAACAACGATAAAACAACATGTTTTCCCCCTGCCAGCCTCCCTCCTGAATCCTCACAGCCTCCTTCCTTCTCCCGACACGCACAAAGCTCACGGCGAGGGGTTTCCACTGATGCGCTCATCTCCGCCTGGCAACCAGCACTTTAATAATTCTCTCAGTGCAGTAGAAGGCAGCTGATGCTTTTATGCCCGCCACCTCCACCACCACAGCAGTTTTCGCTCATTAATTTCTTAGCATCCCAGTGAGCCAGAGTCAAAGGCTTTGAGGAGAAGACAACACACTAAACAACTTAATCTGAGTCTTCTCAGGTCAATGGTGAATGTGACTGGACAGAAGCATGTCTTACTATGTGTCACAGAGAAAAGGGAAATGCATTGTGTGGTCCCACCACATAGAGGGAGTTTCTGCGTGGAGGAGCCACATGTTCTTTCCCAGTGTGTATGTTTGTTTTCACCTCTGGTTTCTTCCCACAGTCCAAAAACATGCATTTGAGGAATAAATGTCTCCAAATTGCTGTCTGTCTTTCTGTATTTTCCCTAAGCTGGATTGTACAGTGAAGAAAATGGATGGAACTTGTTCCATCGTCCTCTCTAGAGGCTTGAAAACTTTCTTCAAATTCATAAATCAGAGCCAGTCAATGTGATTAAATTCATTACAGTGCAACACGCAGCTTTGATAATACATCAAATCTCGCTGTGCTTATTTCTAAAACCGATTGCTGGCAGACACGAGCACCTTTGATGAAAATATCTGGAGACTGACAGGCTGAAAGTTTTTGAAATTTTTCAGCAGAATTAGAACAATTAGATTCCATTTTTTTCCCCTGCAGCCTCAATGATGAAGACAGAAAAATTCTGCGTGTGCTGGTGGAGTATTTTTTTCCATTTATGCCTTCAAATGAGTTCAAGTTGTTGCTCATCAATGTTTCAAAGAGGTGTGAATGTTAAAATGTCCACAAATGTTTTCGCTGTCTTAATTACGCTCTGGCGGATATTCTAGCAACCGGCTCATCCAAACCCCACAGAGTCGATGTGTTGGTATGGGGTTGAACAACTGCGTGAATGTCACCATTGCGTAAGCAGATGTCGTTGACGATTCAGAAAAAAATAACAGTGAACTGGCAAACTCCAGACCAGATGAAGCCTCTGTGGGGATGAGATTAGTTACGGTGACAGTCAGAGACACTGTTCGATACAGCAGCATCGCCAGGCTGATGAGGGAGTGAAGCCTCGAACTGATCATAAACAAACTGAAACCTCTGTAGAAATGTATTTTCGATGCAATGGACAGGAGGAGTCAAATTGGGTCGGGGCAAATTGATTGGCCTTATTACAAGTTGAGTCAGAGGATTCATGACCGTTCTGCTCTTGCAAATCTGCCGAGAGTTTTCAGTTTACCACATCGAGATCGGGGGTCGGCTTCAATGTAGAACGGTAAAAGATAAATTAGTTAACTGCACTTCAGCTGTGCAGCAGACAATCCTAGTGTCACTTTTGAGGGAATGGCTGTGGCCTGCTAATCCTCAGCATCGCACAATGAGCAAAGCAGTATGTTTTTACTTCAGTTTTAACTTATCTACATATTTTCTGGTATCAGAAGCTTGAGTTGTATGTTGGAGCTTTGGATTTTGTACTTTACCTGGTTATTTTACTATTGTGTAGAAGTCACAAAGAGACACATTCTTTCACAGATGAAAGGAGGTGTAGCTTCCAGAGGATAAGGCTTCCAAACAGCTGCTACTATTCTGAAAGCAACAACAAGTTTTGGGGGAACTTATTGTTTTTATTCAAAGCATCTATTATTATTTTACTATATATATGTATGCATAGATATTCTTAAAGATTCACGCCTTGTCGGAACCAAACAGTGATGCAGAAGCTCTCAACACGAATATCGCCAGTTAAATGTAGTTGAGAGTTTGCATATTCCCCTTATGTGTGCTTGTGGGATTTCTCTAGGTACTCAGAAAATATGAGTTTGAGCTTAACTGATGCCTCTAATTTTCCCATCTGTGGGACTGCCTGTTGAATGGATATAAGGGTTGACTCCCCAATAACCATTTAATATGGAAAGCAACCTTTTTTATTGAAGAAATGAACATTTATAATGTATTTAAATTAGACAAGCTCACCGGATGAAGGCTAATGTTGAAATTAAACATCTGAGGGGCACAAAAGTCAGTAAAATATTGTGGATCTCATTACAGTGGCAGTAGGAGATAAAACAAGAAGATGACCAACCTCAGCAGGATTAATAGTCTTGCGGATCATGAATACTTAAAGTAATACCCTTAATACGTGCTATTATTTTCTGGCTGAAAGTGTTATATACCTTTGTTGCATTTGTCTGATGATACTTTTCTTCTGATGATTGAAATATATTATACACCCACTACTTTCACTTCTCAATACACATAATTCCACATTCCTTCGTGAGAAAGATTATAACCAATCACAAGGGGAGTCGGTGTCAACTCGGTGTCTGGCTGCACTAAACATTATGTATGCTCTCTCCCACATGGGCCACTCGTGGGTTGGTAATGAGTTTGTGCCCCAGCACCATGGAAACAGACCAGCTGTCAACCAATAATCTTCCCACAACCCACCTGTCACCTGTCAGGAGCCTCTGTAAACGGCTGGTTTGAATTTTAATTCACTGCAAGGAAGGGACAACAACAATAACAAAGGGAATTTTAAGAAGTGCCCTCTGCTGCACCAGACCCAAACAGAATAGGAAAAAAGTGCACATTAGTTGAAGCAGACACTGGCATTATTTGGATTTGTATTTCCCTTATATTTGACAGAAAAGCTCAATAATAGCATTGATTGTCCCTCTCTCTCTACTTCTCTTGGTTTAATTGCACTGAAGCTAATGCATCCAATTCCCTTAAGTCAGGGTGCACCTCCAGTGATGCATGTAATGTACTGAAGCTCTTACTAGTCATGCCTTTTACCCAAAACTTTGCAGGAACTAAGTGTGAACTGGGAATTGCATTTGTTTTGGACCAGACTGACAATCTTACAGAGAAAGATTAGAGCTCCAGTTCAAGTGGAGTACAAGAAAAAAAAATCTTTGACACATCTGCAGATTTAACACATTTAAAATGCCTCAGAAAGGAGTGTGTGCACATCCTGCACAATATTCAGGTCAAATGTGGGACAAGAAAGTCAATCAGAGCAACAAAAGATTTAATAAAAAATCAGTCTGCTCACTGAATTACTCTTTCAAAACGTTGTTATTTAACTGAAAATGGCACCAATTAGACCCCTTTCAATCATTAATAAAAGTATTGTACAATACAATGGGTACTTATCGTCCTTCAAAGAGATAATGGGACATTGTGAAATGGTACTCTGTAAAGCACAAAAACGTTCCCCTGTCTCAGTTAGAAAAAGGTTTGCGTTGATGTAAGTCTGAGTGCAGACAATATTGCTTTTCAAAAGAACTGATCTGAATAAAAAAAGAGTAGAGGAAAACCAAACACAAAAAGGTAAATCGGGCACTTTATATAAAGACAGTCTTATCCCTGCATGCAAATGATCCCATCACAGAGAAACAAACAGTCACACAGACTCATATCCACCTCTGCTGTCAGTTTTGCGTGAGAACGCATCGTTTTTGCATTTCTCCGCTTCAGAAAACTTTAATGTTTACATGTTTCCAACCTTTTCAACGACATTTTCAGGAAACGGCCAACATGCTGAAAAAGATGCAGTTCGCATGTTGTTTATTTGTTTTTTATGAAACTACAGTGTGTCGAGAACAATACACCATAAACATTATAAATGTTGAGTACGTGGACATTTGTATGGACAAAGAAGTTGGACTGTTATTACATGTGACGCTTCGCTAAAAATTAACATGTGAAGTAGCAGAATTTCAGAAAAGTTCCGAGGATTCCATGAAGATGGACTTTTTCTGAAAAGTTCAACCCTAGGGAGCTGTTTTCAAAAAGCTTCAGTTTTTGTTTTTGTTTTTGTTTTCAGTGGCTCCAAGCACCACTGCCGTATAAACAAACCCGCAAATCAAAAACTGCTTTAGAGTCACCAAACAACCTTATATGTTTTTGGACTGTGGATTCAAACGAGAGAAAATCCACATGTGAGAAAATCCTCTAAGTCCAACCCCAGCTCAAACCATGTTCTTCCGGTGAGAGCAGAGTCCAAACGAATACTGTTTGGCCTTGATCAGGATTATTAGTTGAAAAAAATTATTGAGTTCATACATGTGACCAAGCTGACTTCAAACAAATCCTTAATATGAGGCTGGACTGTGAGACTCAATGCAAAGCTTTACAGGTCAGCTTGAGCCCAGAGTGACCCTGAGACCAGGGAATAATGTGACCGTGTTGCTCCTCTCAAAAATGCTAAATATTGTAGAATAGAATAGAATAGAATAGAAATACTTGATTAACCCCAGGGTAAAATTCTTGATTAATGGCTGTTCTATGTTTGCAAGCTTTGAATGTAGGGCATTTTGAAAAAAGTGTGATTTTTCTCTCATTTCAAAGACATTACATTTTTAATAGTTTCTGCCACTGACTGACTAAATAAATCACCAGTTAGAGAAAGACTGACAACGTAATCAAAAATGAAAATAAATGTCAGCGGCAAGTCTAATTCAGAGTGTCCGCAATGAATGAAAATGTCACTCACTTCATCTCACTCGAATTGAATTTCAAATGTCATTCGTGAAACACATTTCTATACAATTCACCGGCCTACATCTTAATGTAAAGAAATGTGGACCCCATGATGAGCCTATTGGCTCCATTTATAAGAGCTTTGACAAACAGCCTGAAGAAACAAAATCCCATCATTATCTGCGACCGGAGCGGAGACCTTTGCAGGGAAAAAAAACAGCATTTGTTTTTATGCATTATTCAAAGTAAATATTTAATGTTTAAGAGACTAAAGCCTTGTGCCTGTTGAGGGCTCTATCTTAATCAGACGGAGTAAAGCAACATAAGTGAAGGTTTTTAAGTCCTTTTACACCAAAGAAAAAGCCTGGACAAGTAACATCAGCCATTTGGAAAGATTTGTTTTGCAAAAAAAACAACTAAACATGTATATACTGATATAATAACAATTGACTGAAGGTCAGAAAAGGTGAGTGGGAGTCTGAAAAGGTTTGTAAAAAGTGCACGATTTTTATAGGAAAAAGGAGAGCGTGGAAAATAAGATAAGTGGCAGAGTCTGAGCGCTCACTGCCTATTCAACATGTTAATGGGATGCCTGTCCAAGACCAGGGGAGTAAAAACCAAGGATTAGCAAAACAGATGAGGCCCAACTTATTAGATTTCTCCTGGGACAGAGATCAAGACAAAGACCTTAGATCCAGAATTACACACAGAACTACTGATTATCATTGATTTAAAGCTCAATAATCAATTAATCTCACTTGTTCTGTTGAATTATTTAGAGCAGAGTCCTCTTGGGCGGGACACCTCAGAGAGCCTCACAATAGGGAGTAATCCCAATAGCTGCGGTACTATTAAGCACTCCCAGGCCACTCTTAAGCCACACCAGGTCCTCTCTCGTACGGTAAAGAAGATTTATGGTAGCTCACAAAGAAATGTGCAAAGGTTTTAATATGCAACACCCTCCCGCTCTTGGTTTTACGGGCGTCTTACGGGGAATGCTGCTCCGATTTTACATTTTCGTGTTCATCACACCACATTATGCTGATGACAAATCATGCTGCACACAAATCAGAAATCCGAACAGTGTGACAGATGAAATAACGAAGTGATCACTCTTCCTTTAACGTGTAATACATTTGCTAATGTCGCTCATTTGCCCATAGCCAGATCTCATACAGACTCACTACATATACCTTTCTACATGCACAACATGTGCTCATGCACATGGAGAGTACATTTGTTAGACAACAATTCAAACTCTAAAAACTAAAAACAAAGCCATTCACGCTGTGGAGCTGGGGAAGCACACGGAGAGAAATGACAGGCAAAGATCCTCCAGAGGTGAGCATGACAGGTACAGGTGGTACAGATGGTCTGAAAACCATGGGGGGGGGGGGTCCGCCTGAGGACAATTTCAGCAGCAGAACAGCCAATGACTGTTCTGCTGTATGTAGGATATTGTAGTATTTTTATAGTATTATAGTAATCTGCCTGACTAAGATGTGTCGTGTATTCAGACAAATCAGTCATAATTCTGACAGATTCCTCTGTCTCACATTTATTCAGTACACTGTAAAAAAAAGTTTTGCTACAAGGTAAATCAACCAGCTTTTGATGTGTCAAACACATTTTAGAGCCACATACACTAAATTAGTAAAGGGGAAATATTTACCTTTACCTTTGTCCAAACAAACTTGAATGTTTTAAGGAAAAATAACTGCCACTTGATACTGTTCATGAGAAATAAATCTAAATATCCAGTAACTATGAAACTGTTCATGACCATTCTTGGCTTATAAAATAGAAATAACACAAGTTTCATAGCTGTTTTGCAGTCAAATGCAACCTTGAATGCATAGATATTTGAATATATTTAACAGCTACAAAGTATTACAAATAAACTATCCAAATTAACTATGAAAAGGATTATTTAATTTTGCTTCATTTAAAATTCAACAAAAATAGTCTTTACTTGCATACAAATCCAATAAAATAAAATATACATTGATAGAGATGCATGTTTGTGCTCATACATATTATATTCTGCACTGAAGAGTGCACTGATGCACTTTCATTATGTGATGCTGGCACTGTAACCAGTACTTATGAGCATTTCTGGGGAACACCATTAGCTTAAAAAATAATGACTAATAATTACACTATAACTATCTGTATTTGTCAAATGCAGCCTTGTTATCCATAAGTTGGGCTTGTTCATTCAGTCTTTGCAGTTTGCGAACCACAGAGGAAGCTATTGGTATTACTATTTATTTTTTACTTAGATTTGCATGCCAGCATGTTTGAAAATCCACATGCAAAACGCGACGCACTAGAGCTGCGAGTTTGCTCATTGAAAGGTCTGAAAGCTGGTGTTTGTTAGGCAAAGAAAAGCACTGAATGATTATTAGTTGCTGGGTGAGGAATTCTCAGAAGAAGAGCAGCTCTGCTTAGAGAGATGAGGGTTTGACAATTTTACAAGCCAATTTTAATACTGCTGCCAAGAGGTGATTGCTTCTCTTTTCACACAGTGTTGTACAACTATAATCTGAATTGACTAGTTCACATCCAATCTGGAGCCAAACCTATAACAGCACACCGCTGACAAGATGCATTATGGCCGCGGCTACATGAAGCACTATGGCCGCGCTCATTCTTCTTACTTAGGACACTGATGGGTGATGCATCTCCGTCCAAAGTGCATTATGTGATATCACACGGTGAGTGTTGTCTCAAATCATACAGCAGCCTGTATGTCTGGCCTTTTATGGTTTGGGCTTGGTTTGTAGATTATTTGATTGTTATTCTATTCAGAATGGTGATCAAACAAAAAAAAAAAGAAAGCAGGATGAACATCAGAGGAAAGCTTGTTTAATAATAATAATAACTTTATTTGTATAGCACTTTTTAAAATATTGTTCCAAAGTGCTAGTTTAAGCCACATTGTCTTCGAGGATCCATGAGACACAGACAAAGAGGCAAAGCCATCTGATCTGTGGAGCAACTTAGAATTCAGCACCTGCTGCAGTTAAAATGTCAAACAATGGCCCGGGAGAGGAAGAAGAGGAGGACGAGGACGAGGAGGAGGGCAAGTGGTAAAAATTTACGGCGGTATACCTATGAAACACTCTCATGCCTGACTGTAGCTTACCACATTTCAAATGCTCTCAGGCTCTCACCTTGACAATGAAATTCTGGAAGCACAAACCTCCTGCATGTTCGTGGTCTTTCCTGTTGCAATGATGCAGACAAACCCACCACCCTTCCATTGTGTTCCTATGATCAACTGCAAACCTGATTAATGTGAGATTGGAGATATTTGCAGACCATTAGCATTGCTGGAAATGAACACTAATGTTCTTGGGTTTTATATACTGTTCCACTGCGTCTTCCAAGAGCCGCGGGACAGATGATTTATTGTGTTCATTTTGCATTAACTTTATCATTTATACTTCCATTACACTGTGTGGGTATTAGCCATTATTTGACAATGCAACACAAAATGTTGAAACACTTCAAATCACACAGAAACAAGAAATCCAAACCATGAACAATAGCCCTAAGTGCCTGAAACGGCATCTTTCTATTTATCTCAATATCATCTGCAGTATTATTCCTGATGGCTCCACTGTTTTTAGTAACCTACTTTACATTTTCATATTCTTCCTGTTCAATTGTATATCATTTTGCTGAAGGGGCTGCATTTCTCAATAGGGCTAATAAAGTTTCACTTTTACCTTATGGTTGAACATGGACAATATAACCCTACAAAGGATCAAGTAAAATTCTTGTGAAAACCATACAGAAAATATGCAACAAACTGCTCAGGGACAATGGAGCACAGACACATCCTTAATACACAATGGCACGTTGTAAAACATGGAATTACGAGGCCATTTTTATCCTTTTAGTGTGTTGCTTTCAGAAGTCACAAATGCATTACATCTAATAAGGCATTTCAGATGAGGCTGGCTTGCTCCATGACTGGTGATGCAGGTATGCGGGAGATTTGGGACGAGCAAGCTTATTCAGACGCCGCAAAGCAGAGCAGAAAAATGCTTTCGCAGCTCCTGTAGCTGCAGGCGAACCATCATGTCTACCTGCGTTATAGCCCAGCTTGTACAATAACCGATTCATGCGAGTCAGACATGATTTCGTTAGCAGCCGCTGCAGAGATTTTATTCCAAAAGCGAAGGAGCTTCTATAAAAGAACGTGTGACAAATGTATGCCACTTTTGTGACCCAAGTGTTGTGACATAAAAGCAGAACTCATCTGCCAATACCGTGGCACAGCAAAAAAACGACAACAATTAAAATAAAACGTGAAAAGGAAGAGGAGAAAATTGACACAACGTATGGCCAATAGAAGCAGCTTGGGCATTTTGTCAACATGACCATGTACACCTGGACAAAATCAAATTCATTCAAATAATGATTTTCTGAGTCTGTTGTGGTAGACCTTGGGAGCTGAGAGCCCTGATGCCATTCTGCACAAAACAACCTTTAGAAATGCCAGAAAAATTAACCTGCATCATACAACAATTCATTGTAAATGGGCTTCCATTGTTGAGTTCACTGCTGCCCACGTTTGATTTAATCACTGAATGGAAACCTATTCCTGCACAGCTAACATGATTGTGTTCTTTTAATTCACTGTGGATGAGATTGAAGGCCATTGTAAGAAAGTCTGAAGGTGAAAGGCTTTTAATTGGAATGGTTTTATAATCGTTGTGATGTGAGCAGGCTTTCATGCTGAGCCAGAAACACTCCAGTGTCTGGCCTCAGTAATACTCATTCATTTATTATTATGATTAATATAATTTTTCTTTCAATGGTCACGCAGTGACTGGGGCTTGGGGGCCTTCCTCTGAGGAGTTTGCAAGTCCTTTCAGTATATGTGTGAGTCTTCTTTGCTGTTGCTTAACAACCATACCGACAAAAGGGATGAATGGGAGTATAAAGGCATGACATGACATGAAATATTCAGACACAGTTTTCCTGCTGTGAGGTGAGAACGTGAAAATATATTTGTTTTACAGACAGATAAGCAATTTTTTAATGTTACCATGGCAAAGATTTGTATGTATGCATGTATGTGATTTGGGTGCCAGCACATTGGAGAACAAAGACGATAATGCCACTGAAAGAAAAAGTGGATTGATGGCAGCCAATGTACACAGAAGAGTATTGTTTTAAAAACTGCCAAATTTCAGGTAAAAGTTCATTCTGGTTTCAAAATGTGCAAAACGCCCAGAAATAATGACAATCGTTTTCTTTCTTGCCTTTTTGACGATTCAAGTGGAAATTCATGGACAGCCAGAATTTCCTCTTCCGATTAATAGTTTTTCTAACGTCAGTTTTTCGAACATCATTACGACATAAATGCAAACGAGCTTCAGGGGCGGCTGCACTTTGCCTTTAGCTGACAGTTTGCTTTTCTCCCTCCAACAAACGCCTCATTTCTTTTTCAAACGGAGTCACGGACACTCATAAAAATGGCACGTTGCTGATCCCTTCTTTCCTTTGAGAGCAGACACTGTGATGACTTTCCTGTTTCTCTGATTTGACCGCCTCTGACCCAGTGGACGGCCACCCAGGGCGCCGTGTTATTCATGTCTCGGGGTTTCCATGGGCTTCATTTAATAAGATAATTTCACAGCAATTATAGGCTTTCAACATAGAAATATAATGTCATTACATGCTTGCTCAGTGACAGATTTTTCGTTTGGATGGAGCTCAATGTGCTCGGTGCTCATTTTCTGAACTGTATGCAGGGGAAATCGCCGTCTTATGCGGGAAGGAACAACAATGAATCCTCCCGTTCGCTTTTCTCTTTAAACGGCTCGTTGTGATAAGCATGAAATCACAGTTATGTGGCGATGCAGCAAACACAGTTTCAATCTCCCACATGAACCAATGGCAACAATTCCACAAACTGTTGTTTCTCTTCCTGACATCACAACGCAAACCAACTATAGATACAGTCACGTACTACACAGCCTGTAAACACTGTACACCGCCACAGAGTCATTTGACATTGAAGCCAGTGGCTGCTCTCAATAACACCAAGGACACAGATTGCATCAACAAAGTTCAATGATCCGGGGTTTCTTTGTCACATCTCTTCGCTTTCGCTTGAAATGTTTCAAGGTCGTGCAGCAAGGTTCAGAATTTCTCTGTGAAGGTTGAGCACAAACTTTTTTTTTTTTATATGCACAGTGACACATTACACATTGCAACAATGAGAATTCCATTCAGTCAAATGAGTGTGTTCATTAAAGAAACTGATTTTATATCTAATGAAATAAGTTATCGTTAATAATCAATTTATATTTTTGAAGATATGTTTATCCCGTGAGGCTTGGAGAGGATGATTACTGTGTGTTGACTATCAGAATATTTAGGTTCTGATGAAATTATAAATTCAAACCATCCTCAGCTTGGTCCCTTTCCATTAGTTTATATTGAATCAATCTTTAGATTTGATTATTGTTGTAAGTGGAAGTCCATGATATTGGTTTTCACTCATGAGCACTATTTTCGTTGAAACTCCCCTTCGGGCCCCGAAGACGCTAAGATCCCCTTCCATTTACCATTTTTCAAAACTGGCTAGGTTTGATGGAGTTTTGTTTTAGTCTTGCTGAATTCCTATATTAATGTGTACTAAAGTTTAACTAACAAATATCACATACAAATATTAGTTTTTTCTACGATGCATTTCAATGCAGACAACTTTACGTCGATCTGCAATTCAGTTCCTTTATAATGAGATTGAAGTTTTTCTGTTTGCTGCTGCCTTTCAGAAAAAATAAAAATTTCATTTTAACATTGCTCTGTATCTTTTACACTTTTTTGTGTATTAAATGTCTCGGATGTCGTTATCCTTGCCTGGGTTGTCTTTCTCTGTTTTGTTTTTTTTCATTTTTCTCATTGCTTTTGCTCTTGCAAGTTGTACATGTTTAATGTTGTAAAGCATTTAGAATTTTCTTGTTGTTGAAATGTGCTATACAGTTAAAGTTTCCCTGCCTTGCGCTTATGAAATTAGTAAAGCTGTTACACCTACTTAAGTTTTAATAGGCTGTTTGTTTTTGTTTTTTGGCTGCATGGGATATCGGTGTGTCTCCTTGTCCTGCTTATTGAGCATCGCTTTAGCATTAACCGGAGGAGGAAATAAAAATAATAAAACTTCAGTCTATAGCTGCATTGGCTGCCTTGAAGAAACATTAGCTTACCTTAATAAGAGCTGTCTGCTGCGGTTTGCATGCTCAATAGCATGGTATCTCAGCTGTTTTGTCTCTTCTTTGTATCGCCAATATCAATATTTTAGAGCATCTTCCATCAAATAGCTGATGAAACACAGTTATTGTAAGACCGAGCTTGCTCTTTCAAAAATAATAAAGTATGGCAGTGGAAATCAGTTTTGTTTGTGAGCTTGGACACATAAGAACTTTTTATTTAAAGTTGTGGTTTTACAAATTGAAAGCACTTGCTGTCAAGTGAGTTCACAGGTCATTCACAGCAGCGCATCCTCGGATTTATTCAACTGGCATAACCACCAAAAGCATCTTGCCGGTAAGGAGCCGTTGATACAGAGAAATACTGAACAACATTTCTTAGACCGTGTCCACAACACAGAAGAGAAGCTATTGAGCTGAATGGTTTCTCATTCAAATCTATTTTGGGATGAGTAAGCACTGAGTGCCAGAGGTACTTATACTCCTATGAAGTGGATGACCACAGATTATGAAGTATGATTACATAGCCGTGACATTCACGCTAATAAGAACACATTAAAATAAAATCTAATGCATAGCGGGAGCCCCATGAGAGGGGAGCATCTGCCATAAAGTTCATCTCTGATTATGGTGACTCACTTGTGATGATAAATCACTGATGAAACATCAATTTTAGGTGACTGCTAAACTGGAAACTTTTCAATTTGACATCTGTGGTTTGGTATGCTTTGTGTCAAAACGGATGTTTCCTGTTTGCCACCACTGACTATGGTACCGTAATTTCCTGTAATTACTGCTTAAGGATTAGAATTCTATCATCTTTTCATCATCTACCAACCACAGCAACAAAACAGCTTTTAAGTAGTATGTGGAAAATATTTCACCATGCTGTAAACTGACATTCTATTGACTAAGGTAAACTGGAGTGCAAAAAAAAGTTAATGAGCTGTGACTAAATACCACTTGGGTTCTATTTAAATGAAAGGTCACCTGTCGAGTTTTTGACCATGAGCTTGCTGTTGACTAACGCTTTAATAAGTAGGTGCTCACAGTGTCTGAATCTCTTGCGCTTCATGCATGATGACATATCAGAACAGCAGAAGCAGAGGAAGGACTGGTCCTGTGCAACACTTAAACCTCTGTTGTAATTTAAGGCCATTTATAATACTGTGTTTATACACACAGATTGATATATTGTCTAAATCTGAAGACCTGTTGGAAATAACTTGAAATACGATTATGGGTTTGAGCCCTTCTGTGTGGAGTTTCCATGTTCTCCCTCTGTGGGTAGTCCAGTCTCCTCACACAACACAAATACATGTGTTTTAGGTGACCTAGTGACACTAAGTATCCCTTAAATGTAAATATATTTTGTGTGATGTCTGTCTCTCCTGCTCACCTTCTCTGTTTGCCCTGTTGATGTGTCCATGATGGACTCAGCCATCACCTACAGTCAACGAGGGAGTGGCTCCATCACCCCGGATCAGCTAGACCCAGATTGCTGTCCACTTGACTGCAGGAATATATCAAATTGAAAGTGATAAAAGTAGATGTTTGATTGACTGATAAATAGAAAATGGCTTATAAATGTGAATGGTACTCAGGTGCTGCATTAATCAAGCAACAACTTGATAGAAAAAAACAACAACTGAAGAATAAAATATAACACCTGTATTTCTCGCAGTCATCAAATTCATTCATTGAGACTGCATACGATGTAGCACTCAATCATGTTTATAAAATAAATGTTTGGGTATTTTATTACATAATTGGTTTTATTACATTCAAAATAGCCAAAATCACTACATTACTGGCCGTTTTTATGTTATTAGCCAATATTCTATTATTGCTTGCGACACCTACATTTACCTCACGCTGCTTAGTCAATCAGACATTTGGACAAAACCATTCACAAATTTATTCAGTGGTTTATTTGCGATCAAATGAATTTCTGTTGAATGAGCGAGGCCCGCACTAGAGAGATGTACTGCTTGTGCTTTGTGCTTATTAGAAGAAGGACTGCAGGCCAGCTTCTGCGTAAATCCTTGACTTAATACAAAGCCGTATGAAAAAATTTTTTACCGCAAGGTTAATGAAGCCTTCTCACAGGATGAAATATGCTTGAACTTTGAGACATTTGACAAACAGCTGAAAGGGAAAAAAAGAAACGCACAACTGCTCCGAAATTTAGAAAACAGTGACCTACATCTGAAGACTACTGCTTTTAAAGATTAGAGGATAAAGATCCTCACGGGAACAAATAACATTACTCACACTATCGAAGACAGGGGGAAGGTGTCAGGCCAGTGAAAGCACAAACGCCGTATCTCCATCCACACAAACACAAGCGCACACGCACACGTGCGATGAAGGAGCAGCTGGCTGGGAAGTGAAGACCCAGGTCACGCAGGCCCAGGTGGCAGCGCTATAAAATGACAGTGTGATTTAAGTGCTGTGTCGTTGTAAGGTCTGTTATCTACCGCCGCTAACAGGGCCACGGCGACACGCTCCGACAGCCGGCAACTGCAGCTCAGGAGGTATTGCTGATAACAGAGGTTCAGCCCATGCAACTTGCCGCCGCAGTGCGCAATTACATGAATCATATGTTTAAGTGGCTGTCAACCACGTTTGCGTCCAGAACTTTTCAGTACCGTGGCTCCTGTTAGATGGCCTGATCTGGCATTTGATATCTGTTCCTTTTAGAGTGCAATTATTAGCTGTTAGCTCAGTGAAGACGATGACAGGATGAATACAGAAAGAAGAGAGGATGACAGGTGACTGTGACATTACACCTGAAACAGTTCAACATTTTTCTTTCTCCACTGATCAATCAACTGTTTCATTTCATCCAATTTAGGATTGTGGGAGCGCTGGAGCCTGGAGACGTCACAAAACCACAGCTAACAGAATTTCTTTTTCTCTTTTTGGCTGTAAACTTCAGAACGGAGTTCATTTCAGCATTGCAAACTGCTGCTATCAATAATTGGAAGAATACTCATCTTCATCTCTATACATCCTGATAAGCAGTCATTGTTTTTTTTTTTTTTTTTCCCCTACAGCATAAATTGTGCACGGTGTTTTAGGAGCTGGCGTGTTGTTTCATTTCCTTCCTGCTTGGAACAACGCCTCAATTTCCTTTGAGGAATACACTGTGCAACAACAGACACTCCCGTCATCCCAGATCCGCAGCACTTGCCAGGTTTGATGGGTTTGTTTACATTCTGGAGAACACACTGAAAGAAGTCAGGATGGTATTTTGTTTTTAAAGCGTTTCTAAATTTCGCAGTGTGTGACAGACACACATTGGAATTTAAAAAGGGTTTGGAGGAGCAGTTTCAGTCTTTTTTTTATTGCCTCTGTAAAATGTTTGAGTGGAAATTTAGTTAGTACAGAAAACCAGCTTGAACAGAATCTTGTGACAAAGTAGTTTCATTAGTTCAAAATAAAAAAGTACAAAAGAAAATACAATTTTTAATAGATTCAGCTGATTTAATGTTCAGCTTTGTGGTTTTAAGTGTTGCACAATTAATGTAATATTTTGTAAATTTATATAAGAACACTATAATCTGATCCTGGTAATGGTTTCTATATAAATTAGTTTGAAGATTGTCCTCTTGCTTTGACCATTACACTGTAGTCCTGGTCTTCTTTCTTTGCACCCTGATGCCATGTTAATTCGTGACAGTGGCGGCCTTTGCGGTCGCCCCCTTTGGAGCTTTATAACCTCTACGATTCTGATTCTACTACGGTGTGGTTTCCTCAGCCATATCCAGAAATGGCTGAGCTTCCCGACAAACCATTTGAATCACTTTCTGAGAGACGGTTACATGGTCGACTGCCAAATCAACTGGCGGTGGAGCTGCATTTCCCTTGATCAAGTAAGCAAGTCAAAGCTGAGGAGGCTCATCTACACGGCTGGCTGCAGCAATCTGGATAATTAGAGCTGTGGTCGATGGCAGTTCCATCTTTCCGACGCCGATGATTATCCCTGCACCACGCAGGAAGCACTGACCGTAAACCAGCGAGCACACATACAAATTACAAGGTAAAGACGGGCAATCTGCAGCACTAAGAGTGTTTGAAGAGCATGTTGCGCTGCTTTGGTCTTTAAAACAAGAATGAATGTACCTAACATGGGAGCAATAAGAAAAAAAAACAATTGCTGAAGTTTCTTTTGTAGTTTGAATGATTAAATGAGCTGCAAACAGCCAAAAGGTATTAGTGCAGCAAAATGGCAGCAGTTCTTCCCTTTTTTTTTTCCTGACTACATTTAAATACATTGTGTTGCTGCCTTCTTTCAGGCTAATTCAAAAACTGTTTCCATGGACACGCATTACCTCTCACTACCAAAATATCTGCAACCAAATTTGATTCGTACACAAAGAGTGACTGACAGGTGCAGTGGTGTACATGAAGACAAAACCACTCAGTGCTCACCAGAAATTCATTAGACGTGGTTTATTGTTAGACCTCCTTCTTGGGTCCCTTTTACCGAGCAGTAATGACTGAAACGCTGCATCTCGCCTGGGAGCTTTATGTCCTGTAATGAGATTCTTCTCCCTTAGCATCCCTCCCTAATCCCACGCCTCTATCTGCGCTTTGCGGGACTCCAGAACAGCTGAGCCAAGCCGAACATGGACGCTCTACATGAAATTCAATGTTAACCCTGCCATGCTGAATAGGAGCGAGACAATGGAGCTGCAATGGGACGGATGCTACGCCTATTACCGAACATGTTAATCCTCTTAAGAAGTTAAGAGAGGTCTTGATGACATAGCGGGAAAAGCAGGAATTTAGAGCTCTGCGGAAATAAGCAGAGACCACTATGTGAAAAGAGGTTCATCTGAAACAATGGCAGACCTGTCGTCTTGTTCTCGTAGTCATTAACCTGTAATACTCTTTTGAGAATTGATAGAGCAGGGACGCCCAGGTGGGTTTGTCTTTAAATTACAGTGTAACGCTTCAACATAAAGGTTTCGTGTCAAACGTCCCCTCCAAACAACGACCACTTATCTTACCGACAGCACCTTGATCTGCAGCTTCAACCAGTTTATCGTGTCCGGGAATGCTGAACGAGCCAACGTGCTGTTGGGTAAGTTGTCAGACCAGCTGCAACCACCATGTTTAGAAAGACTGCCTGACTCATACCACCTCATTAACCAGATTTCCCCCAGACCGGCATTTAGGTGATGGATATAAGTAGGCAGCACATCCATCTTAAACTCCTCCGACAAGCTTGAGTTTAAAGAAATGGCTTCCAGGGCCTTGTAAAGCAACTTTAGAGTCAAAACTTAAAGAGCTTACAATTCTAAACCCTAATAAAAGAGGGATTTAAAACAAGACAGCTAACATAGGTCATCAACATTGACAAAATCAATATTACAGTAGAGAACAGAATGATAGCCAATACAGAGCAACAAATCTGAAGGTCAGTGACACTGTGCCAAAAACAAAGTGACTGAAACTCACCTGTCCTTTCCCGTCTCCTTTTTAAACACCGTGTCACAGTAGTTCATCCGTTCATCTGTGTGGATGTAGATACGAGCGTTTGGGTATTTTTCCAACACTTTCAGGAGCATGTTGTAAATGACCCCCTTCCCGTCCTTCCTCATGTTTCGCAGTGGACCCCACACCACGTAGATGGTGTCATTGTTCTCGCCGAAGAAGTGGTCGGACTTGTGCACCAGCTGGGGCACGCTGGTGTGGGAGACGACCCTCAGGGTAGTTCGGCGGCCCACGTCCTCCTCGAATCCCTGCGTGGGGGCGTTGTTCATCCGCATGACGCACGGATAGCTGTCGATGTCCGCGCCGATCGCTTGGCCCAACATCTGTCCAGAGCTGGACACGATGCTGCACAGCTCACAGTGCAGCTTCAGTGGCTGGCCGAGAGAAAGAAAGAAAGAAAGAGAGAAAGAAAGAAAGAAAAAGAAAGAAAGTTATATGGAGTCTTTTTCCAGCCTTTCAGCTCTCAGAGATCAGGGTCAGTTCCACCACCTCCTCCATCACACAAAAACTAGACGATTCAATCTCTGACAAGGCTCAAATAATCATAGGTCTCCAGGTATAGGTAATTACAGGTCAGTATGCAGGTTTCTGACTATGTGGCATTGAATTACAAAATATGTGCAATTTGCTCGTTTTATATTCTGCAAAATCATTAAAGAGTTACATTTCAAATATCCATAATTAATTGAAAAACTGTTTGGAGGAGCATTTTCTTCTGTCGTGTTTTTATTGTCTCAATGAGACGGCAAGTGACAGTTAAGTAGAAATTTAGTACGTACAAAAATCCAGCTTGAACAGACTCTTGTGACAAAGCAGGTTCAACTTCTCAATTCAATGTTGAGCGATTAAGGGGTTATTGATGAACTGATCTTTGAACATAAGGAAATGCAGCATGTGAACACTATAATCTGATCCTGTTAAGAGTTTCTGAATAGTTTATATTGGAGTTAATTTAGCATGACAGTGGCGGGAGCCCCATTTGGAGCACTGTAACCTCAACAATGTCCAGAAAGAACCGAGATCCCTGATGAAACATGTGAAGCATTTGAAGTTTCAAAAACGTTACATCTCTCATAACTGTAAATTAGAAAAAATCAGAATTGATTGTAGATACTAATGGCATTTTCTGTGTTACATTTTGTTATTATAGTGCACATTTTGTTGTGTTGTTGTGTGACACACCAGCAAGAACTGAGGTAATATATCAAAAGTTAGTTTTGAAGGAGAGACATAAACTTGACTTAATGCTAACAGTTTGCTCAGTTTGTCAGAGACAGCATCTTTGCAACTCTTGAGTTTTCATCGCTAACAAAAGCAATAAGGAAACTTGTTTCTGTTTCTATCGAGGCATCTTCAGCAAGACTGTGGTACAGTTCTCACAATGCCGCCACGAGGAAGCCAGATGATTAGACTCAGTAGAGAGCAACCACAGTGCAGAATGCTGCACTGGTTCATCATTCACATCTATAGCTTGAAAATATTGGGGTTTTTATTTGCCTACTTATACATCCGCCATCATTGAGAAAATAAAGAATACAAGCTGACCATAAATTAGCCCTTTGAACACCTTGAAACGACAACAGAAAAGCTGAGATACCGTGTAAACGACAACGTTGAAAGTGTAAACGCTTCGTTTTCATTTCAGAAAAGTTTTGCATTTACATAGCAAAACTCTGCTGTTATTTGCTTCTACAATAAAACCAAACGCATGCATGCAGACAACAGTATGTGATAAACATTAACAATGGCAATCGCACAGATATTCACATGGACAGACGACCAAATTGGATCATTATTGTGAGTAAATCTCTATAAAACTACCAAGTCCTCGGAGAATATTGATTTGGAGTCATGATACTCTGGAGGCAGACGCCATTATTATTGTGGATCTACTCATGCATGTGCAAGAGAAGTATTTACTATGACTGTGGTGCACATGCCCAGTAGTGTCTCTGCCATCTAACCAGAAGAGCCTGAGCATTTTCAAATGGTTACTTTTACCCTCAGTTTATACAAAGACAGCGTTGGAGCTTTTATCACAAAGTTCCATTTTGTGAACTGTTTTCAAAAAGTTGTGTTTTTGGGGGCTCGGAGCACTGTTGTCATTGTAAACGGGCATCCAAAATGCAACGAAAGCTTTACGTTTTTACTTGAAACTTTGTCGTGTACAAGGATCCAAATCATTATCTGAAGCCAAGCTGTGCTGGTGTTAGTCTGGTCAACACAAGCATGCCAGTTAACCTAAACAAGCTGTGTTTAGCCTATCATCCACATTAGGCGCTGTTTTAGAAGATCAAAAACGGGGGCTCTGTCATCTTCTGTGTTTTCTGGTATGTTTGGTGAGTAACAGCGCCCCTAAAGGCCTGGCATGTGTACCTCATGCACCAGAAGCCTCGTGTTGAGTCGTGTTCATAGGGAGATGTGGACCGAATTTTTTTTTGACAATCTCAGGGAGAAAAAAGATCATTTTGGCTTGTGTGGATGTGGAGCCTCCGCCACTACATTTCAACCCTTCCAAATTCAAATTTCACTTCATTGACAAAGAATAATGTTCAAACTTATTCAAGTTCTTAAAGAAACACAAGAACAAATGTTTGTCTCTTGCAAATACAATAAAACACAGAAATAATAAGCTACTCATAGAATGTTTCTTGTTCCATTACTTTATTGTCAAATAAGTTCCAAATCCTTTTCATAACCATCAACAACTATACAACATGTCATGGTGCTTAATATTTATCTCAAAATTTTATAGTTTGTGATATACTTTATGTGTTTAATATTATCAAAGTGATGTTTTGGCAAGAAGCTTGCGTGGTCGGAACATTAAGTGAAATGCACTTGGTAAGGATTAATAAAAATGTATATATTCATCAGGATTTACAGGCTTTTATAATTTTCTTTTGGACCTTATGATTGATGTCACACCGTCCAGAGCTAACAGAGATTAAGTTAATTAAATATGAGACCTAGGAGGTTACAACTGCGACAGCGCAGCACAGGAAAGAAAGGACATTGTGTTATGTACCTTGCTGTAATTTTTAAACATATCTTATTATACTTTAGTGAAGCAAAGGGATTGGTAATGAATCTTCAATAAGAGCTCTTAGCAACGCTTTGCCAGGAGAGGAAGCCTTCTCCGAATCAGAAATGGGAGATTTAGTTAATGGAAGCTATTATGCTTGGTTTGTTTTGATGAGATTAAACTTACTTAAATGAATGAACGCAAGGAAAAGTTAGAGAAGAAATAGCAACGTGTCATGACTAAGCCCTGTTTATGATACGCTCAATAAAAACTAACTGTACCCTCGCTGGTTTTGAATACAAATTGCATTTTTGCTGCATTCAAGGAGCAAACATGACGTTCACTTTTGTGTTTTGTGCATTTAATCAACAAACAAAAGAGTTCTGATGCGCAAACAGAATCCCACAAGACAATCCAGGCAAGTTTTATTTTTATTGTGCCGACACAAGATTGACTACTTGGAGAGGAAATAACAATCAAGCTGATTTTGTTTCCAAAAACACATAATTCTCTGGGCAGATTGCTCCAGTAAAGCCTCCCGCTATTGCTTTTTCTCTCTTTCACGGATTCAATCGGGGGTTAAGAAATGATCTCGGGACCTGGGCAGGTAGTTCTCCATTTACTGGGTGGTTGAAACGCACATCGCTGCAGCCTTGAGCTGTCACCAGCCCGTCCATCATCACTCACTCCCCTCTGCCCTGTTCATAACTCCATCACGCCTTTCAGCGCACACAGATTGGCCGGGCTCTGTGGGGAACACTGGCTGGATAACTGCATGTTTCGACACAGGAGTTTGTGATTGGAAAAGGTACCACCGAGGAGCTCCTGAGCAAGGCATTTAACCTCCTGCTGCTGCAATAAAGCGCCTCAGAGACAAAAATTAATCAGAGCATGTTGTATTTAAATGGTTCAGTGTGTCTGCAGTTACGCATCTACATTATAAAAGAAGTGTATTAAAACCTCATCTAATGATTCACAAACAGACATCTTGCAGCAATTGTGTGAATTTTACATCCTGTGTATCGGTAAAAATGTTACAGCCTCCTCTCCTCAGCTGTGATTCATGCTCCCGCTTCAGGTTCGCTACAGCCACATTTCAGCGTGGCATGCAGTTACCGCACACAGAGTGCACTTTTATAATCCCAATAATTCTGGCAGCCTGATAAATACCAAATCTACTCAGCAAAGCCTCAGATTTTAATGCATGAGTGTATTAAAAATAAAGAGGGTTATTTAAAAAAAAAAAAAAAAAAAAAAAACAATCCTGAAGCCGCTGCCATGGTCATCATTAAATTATAGCAGTGGGGCGTGAACTTAACCTTGACGTTCTTTAAAATGCTCTGAACACGATTAATTAATCAGCAATAATTATTACATTAACATGCCAAGTAGCTTGGTGTAAAATGCTTCAGTGGGACTCAAAGTCCTTCTGGATACAAATTAATTGATTATCTCTGCATGGGGAAAACAGATTAAAACCAGATGCTACTCTTGGGGCAATCACATTACACCGAAGAGCAAAATTCAAACGTTACGTTGCATACAAGTACATTCTCTTTCTTTACATGCAGTAAGTTAACATTGGCCTCAGCTAACACCAGTGTGCAGAGAACAAAACACTATAAGCATTAACGATGGTGAGTACATGGACATTCATGTGGTCAGAACACCAAGTTGGATGGTTATTACAGGTGACTCTGAACTCTAAACCTAACAAGTCCCAGAAGAATATGGACTGGGAGTCACGACACTCTGAAGGCAAACATTGTTGTTAGTGTTGATTTACTCATGCGTGTGCAGTAAAACTGTTTACTATGGTCGTGGTGTGGATGTGAAGCGTTCCAAAAAATATGACTCTAAATACTCTGAACTGGTCGTAGTCCCTTTGGGGAAATTCCTGTTTTCTGCACTGACCCATCCTATTCCAAGAATGAGGCGGTGCAGCCACAGTACGCTGTTCCAGGGAACCAATGGAGGTTCAGGGTCTTGCTCAGGGACCCAAGGTGGGTCCTTGGGTCCCACACCTGTCAGCTGTGGCATTCATACTCCTCAACCCAGTATGGGTATAATAGTAACTATAAAAAAGAAAAAAAGAAAAATGGGCAGTGCAGGTAACCGGACCAGCTAGTTAGCTACGGTATTTATTTTTACAAAGGACATTTCCCACACTGATAAAAACACAATCACTATCATATTTAAATTTAAAACATGGATATGTATTAAGGTGTTCACCCTCACAGATACAAGAGGAAAATGAACCTCTGAATTTGTTAAAGCTCGGAAAGTGTTGAACTGCTGTCGCTGTAGCCAGCAGAAATATTATTACAGCCCGTAACTGTGGCTCTGCCTTATTAATAAAATGCAAGCGGGGAAGCTGGAGCAACACGGTCCAGAACGAGACGAAATCTCATTAATGATACCAACAAATTGATCGAAATTAGAAGTCCTTTCCTTTAAAAGAGCCTGAATTTAAAGTGCTTGAGTCCCCCAAAAAACACCGAGTTTCCCTCTCAGGCTGCGATAGGCCAGAGGTGTGAATGTAAAGTGCCACAAGACAAATGTTTTCCATTTCTCCTGAAAAGCAGAGCAGGAACAATTTATCACACCTACAGACAGACTCAATCAAATGAAGAAAATAAGGTAGACCATTCCCATGCTACTGGGTTATGCATTATACATGCTTGTAGGAGGTTTATAACACCCCAAACAGCGGCACACTGTGGATTGGCAAAGACTGCCTAACTGTCCAGGAGAAATATTACTGCTCCTTAGGTGTTTGTGCATGCTTAACAGAGGCTGACAGCTCCTACAGCCAGCCTTCCTTCCCGACGTTATCGCTTACGACACCCGGCACAGGAGTCTCACCTTGAGCAGACCTACACAATTCTGTCCATCCGTTGTCAGAATTTTCAGGACCGAGCACAACACTCAAGACTCATATTCAGGCCAATCATGGCCCTTACTGATTTACTATTAAAAAAAAAAAAAAACTTAAACTCACACTGAGCCAAAAAGAGGCCTAATTCCAGCAAGGCTGCCAGTCTTTTTTCATGATTTGCATGAATCTCTCAGGGAGAGGGCAGTGATTTAAAGCAGGCTTGTCTGGAGGCAGAAGGAGGAGTAGACGTAGAGATTGGTGTAAGGCGTGATTGCCTCTGGGCCCATGTTGTGTTGATGAAACCCTCAGAGGCAGAAGATGACGCTCTGCATTAATCTGACAATATCGGCCCGCTCATATAAGGCATCCACATCTCATGAAGGGCCAAGAACTCCACATCTGAACCTAAAACTGAGCATGCACTGTGTGAACTCTCACTGCATGTCGGCTAGAAATGTTGCCTTGCATCACCGCCGGCTGAATTTATAATTTCCTTGCATGACTAACCAATATTGAAAATATGAGCAGAGAGTCAGTGTGCTGCTTCCACCAAACAACAAACACACAGCTTGGTTGTTACATTTGGATGTGGTGGGAATTAAAAGACTTTGATATTTCAATTTCTATAAATTGTGTTGGGAATATACAGCACAGAGCTGTTTGAAGGCAGAAGAATAGGATCACGGGCAAGGGTGTTTGAAATTACAAAGAAATGATGGACACAAGAGACACTAAACAGGCGTTTTCAGATCCATCACCGAGAACCTGATACAATGAATTGAACTAATCCTTAAGGAGGTGTTACATTTGCATGAATGCATCTGAATACACCTTCATTACAGAGGTGAATCAGTGTGCTGACAGGTTAATGGCAATAGATGTTATAGAATACACACTTGGTAGTTTTATAGATGAAGGACACCCATAATAACTATTCAAGTTGTTCGTCATCCATACACTTTTATGAAAGAAAAACGAAAAAAAAACATTGTGGTGTAAACAGAGCCTGAGAGTGACAAGAATTACACTACAACTTTCTGCCATTCAGTGTTAAGATTCAGTGTAAAGAGTTTGCCTTGTTCGTTTATTTTTTCCTCTTTGCTTGTTATTAAATTCCAGTTTTATGTTGTTCAGTTTTAGCTGCAATGCTGAATAAAGATCAACATTGTACTTCTCATGTATAGTTTAGTGAGACTATTAGCAAGTTTTATCTCTGTGTGTATACAGAGGTTTCAGACAAACAATAATCTATCATCACAAAATAATGTTTTTTAACACCTATTTTATTTACCAAATCAAAGATTTTAACTTTTTGATGGTTAGTTGCACATTATCACAGATACTACACCAGTAAACTACACCAATGTAATAACATACTGTTCAGTATGACACCTATTTGTCCAGCTCCTTTTTTTCAGCGAAACAATACGCTTTTTTGTCATACAAACAAGTACAACAAGATCAAGCTGCTTTAATCACATTGGAAGAATTTTCCTTGAGATGACTTCGACATTGTTATTTTGTCTCATTCTGCTGATCGTTTCAAAATATGTCAACTTTACATCCAAGAAAAATGATACACGTTAGATATTTTTTGCGATGCATTTCATTTTGGGAAACTTGCTGCCCTGTGTGTGTTTGCTCTCACCTCCTCCTTGACCATGCTGACGTAGCCCGGATGAGGCTTGAAGGCCTTGTCCGACGTCTGACCAAACACGGGCTCGAGGAGGAAGTAGGGTTTCTCCGAGTAGTTCACCATGACCACGAGGAAAGACACCACCACAATCAAAGCGGTGGCGATCAGCGATTTCCTCTGCGAAGGAGGAGACAAGGTGTGCTTGTGACATGACTGAAGAAATCTGACTCACTCAACATTAGACCACATCGACATTCAGCTTTAGACTTTTTTGCCTTCAAGTTTTGTAGCTAAAAGTGAATAATCAACATAGAAGTGGCCTTGGGAGGTCCATCCATCTGCAGCAGTGAATAGAAAATGTACAGTGTCAAGACAGAAACCAATATGAAAAAAAAAAATCATCTATTATAACACGGGGTTATTATAGTCCAAAGCAGAACACGTGTTGCATTGTATTAAAACAGTGTAATTCACAAAACACAGTTTTATATGGAAATTGTTAAGCAGTCCGACAAAAACAAGGTCAGACAAGTATTATATAACGAAAGTGCTCAGGAGGAAAAACATAAAATCGCTTGAAAATACAGTAAGATAAAAACACACACAAAAAAAGCTAAATTGTATGTTTTAGTGAATGAAGGTTGGGCTGAAGAGGGACATTTTGAACTTTTATTTAAATGTGTACACTTCTGGTTGGCCTTGGATCTTCATCCAAAGAAGCTGAAGAAAACCTCACCAAAAGACTTAGAATTACATTTTGGTATCGACACTATAGAGTTACATCAGAGGATCTGAGGGGTCATACCAGCTTTATAATGCTCATGAGCATGTGGATGCCAGATTCAGATGCAAGACCACAAAGTGCTTTCAAAAACCAATGAAACCATTTCTGAACTACGAGAAGATTTCTAATAGCTTGTTGTTGACCTGAAACCTAGCAATGTCTTCACAATGAATAAAAGCCGATTAAGGCAACATCAGATTTTAAGTTAATATCTAAAATGAATTGATTGACAGATTTTTCAATCTGTTAGTCTTTCTGAGCCTTACTGGCTGATACTGACTGATAACTAAGGCCTCAGTTTTGGGTCTCATCACCTGTACGTTTTATAGAAGCTGATTCATAACAGATGACGTATGCTTTAAATATCCTCGTGTTTTCATTCGGCTGTTCAAATCACAATTTCACTTTTGTCGCACATCTTTCAATAGATACGTCAACTTCATGCAAATGTGGTTGGATTACCAAGGATTATTGAAATTTAGACAACTAGTATTGCATAATTATTGATGATTATTGGTTGAGAATACCCAGAACTTAAACAAACAGAAAAATGACGATTTGCGAGAGTCACTTCAGTGTGTTATTGAACGGCAGGAACAAGAGCACTAGTATTCTGGGAGCCAGCTTCTAAGCAGCAGAGTGACTTTGTAACATGGAGGAACGTAAGCATTAAATTCAGGATTTTTTTGATTTTTTTGATTCCAGACTGACGGCTCGCAGTAACCTCTTCCCATCACTTCAGATGTATCGAATATGAAAAGCCCTCTCTGAAGTCCTACCCCTCCTCAGATAGTCAATTTGCAAAGATTAACACTTAATCTCTGCTCATTGACACACACAGTTTCACTCAAACGTTATCGAGCTGTCACACTTTGAAATCGCTGAGTTGGTTCATGCACATTTGTCATCGGTGTTAATCGCACTCTGAAGATTGATGTCTGTCAGCTCAATAGTTTTTTTCTAAAGCTTTCTGAACAACTACTTAGTGAATTGCATAGAAATTCATTTTCCCCAACGGAAGAATCCTGTTTACCCAATTAGTTCATAATGCAGTCTTAATTGTGCAAAATTTCTTGGCGTTCCACCTTTAGTTTTTAAAAAGGAACATCCGCCTGAGGATGCATCGGCTGCAGAAAGCTGGCTGAGGTTTACCGATGTAATGTGAAACATCTCAATAGCTAAACGACAAACTGCCATGGAATATGAAATATGGTGCATTCACAAGTGATCACTCCGGCAGACTTTGGTGATTTTCTAACTTTCCAGTGACTTTTAATGAAACAATATACTTTTGTACAGACAAACATTTATGGTTCCCAGATGATATGACTCTAACTCGAAAACGTTTGCCTTTTTTCATGACTTCAATTCTGTTCAGGCCACTTTGATTTACTTCTATTTGATAACCCAGAATTGTCTGAAAAAGGGCAGCAGGCCGGTTGTTTTCAATTGTTGTTGCAAGTTTTTGAAAGTGTAAATACATATTATTAGACCTGCCACTGCAAGGTGGTGTCGTGGTTGACACTCAGACCTCAAAGCTGAAATATCCTAGATTTGAGTCCTGACTTGGTTCCTCTCCATGCAGGTCGTACATGTTCTGGGGTTTCTCCAGTCATAGTCGCAAATGATCTCATAATTGTCATACTTAAACTACAGTTTATCGTATAAGATACCCTATTTTTAAAAATCTGGAAATCAACGCACAGGATCGTTGCCATGTGATCAGCTGATCGTTTGAAAAGTAAAAAAGAAAAAAAAAAGAAAAAAAAGACATATTGAAACACTTCGAAAAGTTCAGAGTTTACATCTTGGATGCAGTAAGGCTACCACAAACATCAAGGTCTTTCATGGACTGCTGGATCTTGTTTTTATTGTAATACTACAAGTACAAGTAGCCATGGGGACAAACACAAAGCTTGAAGGGAACATCACAGGCCACAAGCTGATTTCTTGTGAATGGATTAGGACCTCTGTTCACTTCGCATGAATTTAATATTCTACTTTTCAGTTTTAGCACTTCTACCAATAAAGCAACAGCTGGAGCATGGCTTGTTTTGGTTTTTTGGGGGGGTTTTTTATACACCGCAAAATCTAAAGGTAAGAGGTATTACGGCTCGGCAGAGAGCTAAACGTGATGAATAATGGATAAGAGGCTGAGGACAAGGAAAGGTCTCACAGAGGAGAAACTATTGGCAGGGCAGTGCTGGAAATCAATGCTCAGACGAGAGAAAGAATCAGACTGGGGTGAAAAAAAAAATCAGCGGTGTGCTACAACATTGCAGAGCCTGGGGGTGATGATAGATTTCAACCGAGCTGGAGAATTTTTTTTTTTTTATCCAGGAAACTTCAATAACGTGCTCCTAATCTAATAGACAACACCAGTGGGAAGCTCTGGATTTTTTTTTTCTTTTAGGAAGGTGGTGTTTCACAGGTTCTTTGAAGTTATCTGATGGTCAAAAGATTGGATGTGGCGCACAGTAATGGTGATGCCCCGACAGCCAAAATGCCCGCACCGCCACAATCTCTGATCTCTAACATCAAACGTCCCAAGGAAGGCACCAGAGGCTTCGCTTCCTAGACAAGATCAAACATTCGGTGGGCTAAAAGGGTGGGAGGGGGGGTGCAAAAGACGGTGACCATTTGCTGCCCCGACAAGCCTATCACATCTCACCAGTTGCACCTATGTTACATCACACATCATTCCCCGGCATTACCGCCCATCTTTGATCACGAACACAGGGATCCTAACTTTGATCTAGTGCACAACAGCATAAAGAGAACCTATCAGAAATTATTTTTCCCCCATCAATATCTTTAATACTTTGCAAAGATCTGAAAGACAATCTGTCTCATGTCATTCAAAAAAAAAAAAAAGTCAGAGGTCATTTACTGAAAACTTCAGTAATAGGCCGTCATCAAGAGTCCATAATGGAGCATGAAACCAATCCTATATGGAGCAGGAGGGTACTTCAGGAGAGGAAAAGAAAAAGGGAAAAAACGGAACCCTCGGCTCAGTCGGCAAAGTTGCAGCATCCATCTGTTCTCACGAGGATGGAAAATTTCCTTGTCTCCTTCAACCTCAATCTGGCCACAAATCACAGAGGAAATGATGTGTCAAAGTCTGGGGGCAATCGGAGGGCCCGGAGTGGGCGTCGCGGGGCGCTGAACCTCCACTGGCTCGAGTGTGAGACACACGACTCTTCTTCTCGTTCACTCATCCATCAGAGCGATCGCAAATCGCCCTGTTGAGCCATGTGACACAGGAGTCAAAAGGCCCGGTGGTGAGGAAGGAGTACAGTCAGTGAGCAGCACCATTAACACCAACAGAGAGGCATCAAAGCAGCCATAAAGTTTCAACACCAGAGGCTTCAGTCAATGCTAAAACATTTTGCCGGAGGAATATGACTCCATATGAAGCTGCAACGACCTTGTTTGCCACCGTCACGTCAGACAATGATGGCCATTAACTGCAGCGCCACTTGTGCTTGTAAGCCCGGGGAGATGTTTCATTTAACACACCCTCACCGAGAAAGCTTTTTGGGGGAGCTATTTTTAAAGGTCTTAAAACCCACTCTGAAGGGGGTATTGATCTCAGTTCACACACTGCCTGTGCCTGATCACTGGGACCTGGGACACGAGAGAGAGCCATCAATTTCCCCCAGTCTCTCCTGCAAGCGAGTCTGTGTGACAAGATTACATATAAGAGGAGAAACCAGCAGAAAGTTATTTATGGCCAACATGTCCGTTCGTGGCTGTGTCCTAACTCAGTTGTCACCGGAGTAAGAAATGAGATGTGTGTTGTAATAACAAAGCCTCATAGAGAATTAAGTATATATTTTGCTTACGTTTATAAAGCGTTTCAGATTTTTTTTTATTGTAATAATTCTATACAGCAGCTTTAATCTTCGATGTCATGAACAAAAATATCATAGCTGCTCTATATTTAGACAGTAATTGCGGTATATATCTCAGCAGTAAACATTTGTGTAAAATCATACAGTATCGGTTCTTTTGAAAGCTGAGTGCAGTGACTTGCTGAGAAGGAGAAAATGGATTTCACTTACAAGGTCTAAAGTTTATCAAATAATTGTTTGCAACACTTGAAGGGGCTTTCTGTGAGGATGTTGTTTTTTTTGTGAATGTGCAAAATTGTCAACAGGAAGAGTAACTAAACCAGCTACTTAAAGCAGAGTTTATCAGAAAAATAAAGTCAATATTGCTTTTGAATATGTTTTTCTTTACATTGTCTATACATTGTCCTTGAGTCCCTCTGGAACAGGGAACTGTGTGATCAATTGCTCTTCTCATAGTTATCATACTCTATTGACCAAAAACCGCAATGATTTTACCCGGCAGAACACTGGAGTCGCTGGTCTGATGGATTAGTGTCGATCTGTAACGTCAGTCACCAAAACATGTTGTAGCGTCATCTTACCACTGCACACAGCGGATTTAGGACAAGGTCGAACAAAACCACCGGCGTTCTGGCTGGTGAACGGTGGCTTTATCCCATGTTATGCACATTTTTGGGATATAGTGCACAGTCGTGTCGCGGATATCTCTCTGTCACCATGGATGTGGATGGATGGATGTATGGATGTATGGATGGATGGATGGATGGACGGATGGATGGATGGATGGATGGATGGCATAAATAAAATTCTTCACATGATTTAGTGTAAAAAATACATTCAGTGTTAGATCTGGCTGTGGTGTAATTAAGCCACTTAATTCGAGTGCATTTCTGCATTTCAGTCAAGGTTTTGCCAAAAGTTCCCCCAAAATTCATGATTTAAGACAAAATCATATGAGTGAGTCAAGTCATATTTCTGCTGAACAGGTCACAGAGAAGCACTCTGGGCTGTATGATTGCTTTGAGGATTCACATAAATAGTAATGTTTTTTTTGCTGAGAAAAGTAAAAATTCTCTCCCTTAAGATTTCTATCTGCATCAGTCCCTAAGGCTATTTTCCCAGTTAATGTATACCGAATAGGAAATAAATCTGAAAATTGCCGAATGATAAACAAGAAGTGCTCAGTTCACTTGTGTGATGAATGAAAATTGAAAGCAAATTAGCTCTTTTATTTCCTCATACGTAATGTGCAATCACAATTTCACCTCCATCAGGCTCTATCTGAGCATGCAGAGAATACAATTTCCCACAAAGAATAATGCTTCAGCTCAGTAAACAAGGAGACTGCACAGCACTTCAATCCCAAAAGCTAATGGTGATGCTACTGGATTAATGAGACTCAACCTGAAGAAAATGGCTCATGAAAAAACATATCTGTTAGCTTTTTTCCAAGTGTCTCATGGGCCATAGGGAAAAAAACCCTGAAAATTACATTTGCAATGCAAAAACGCTACCTCCCCGGCACCTGAATCTCGACACCACGGTCCAGCGAGCATTTAAAATCCAATTTCAATTAAGGCGTTTGAGAAAATATTTACAGTCTTTCTCTCTTGCTCTTCTTTCTCCTCTCTTTTTGACCTTAGTGTGTCTCTCAGAGGCAATAAGGCTGGGGCATAAACAAAGAGCCACTCTTGAGATTGGAGGTGGGTCCAGACACATTACCTAATTCATGTCATATTTCCAGCAAAGGTCTCGCTTCAGAAGTCATCCAAACACAAGATAACAACCTTTTCTTGCCCTGGAGGAGAATGAGGCCGTCTCCTTGCTGCCGGTCACGCCGTCACGCACAAGTTCCCTCCCAAAATCTACCCACAGGAACTCTGACTGGCACAGAAAGTGTATTTATAATCTTCACGTTACTGCATTCAGATTAGTTTGATGACTATATGATTAATTTCATTCCTTTTGGGTTTTTACTTCTTACACAAGCTTATCATTTTCTGTTTAGTTAAAATTTTGTGTAAAACAATAATTTTTATCCTTCACCGTTGAACACTAATATCAGTTTTTTTACATGCAAGAGCACAACTATATATTCAGTAAAAATGAGAGAGAGCGAGAGCGAGAGCGAGAGAGAGAGAGAGAGAGAGAGAGAGAGAATTCAATGTATTCTTACATTAGGCTTTATGTTGAATTAGATACAGGTTTTTAAAATAGATGCTTGGAAAGGTGTGCATGTGTAGATTGAGTTACAGTTGCATCAACACTTTGTGATCAAAACATAAATAATGTCAGCTTTTGTGGTTTTAAAAAGAAAATAACATACTATTTGTAATGCAGTTTTCATTTAAAAATATCAAAGTGAAAGACAGAATGGACCAGATTCTAAATGACACAACAAGTTAATTGAATGTGTATGAATGTTATTAGCAGCAAGAAGCCACACTGGTGACCGAGAATTGGTGGGATTGCATGTTGTGTCCAGATCATCATCATAAACAGAATAGCTTAAAGACAAAATAGAAAACTTCCAAGGTGGCTCTTTCTCCAGTGGGTGAATTTCAGTTGCTGAGTCACAAAATTAATTGCATGAATGTCACAAAATAAGTATTTTATACTCATCATGAGCCAAAGATCTCTGACAGTGAATATGACGTACCAGACAGAGGTGGGACGTATTAGACAGTGTTCAAACTGTGTGGGCTACACAGCATGCTCAAAAACCACTCGGAGTCAGCAGGCCTTATTGATTACTCCCAGTATGAACTGGATAGTCTATAAGACGACAAATTAACCGGCACAAGAAACATGACAACTACACAAACCGCTCTATTCCACAGAAGATTTAGGAAACACCCTGACACAAGCAATGACTCTTGGTCCAGCATGCAGTACTTCCAAGTAAACATGATCAAAAAAGACTAATGGACTAAATAATTTAGTGAACAGGTATGACAGTTGCATTTATACATAAGGACTTACCCACTTTGATGAGTTTTTATTGTACGTTGATCCCTTTCCTTTATTTTTATAGGAAATCCAACCCGAAAATGAAATTGACATGTTAGTGTGAGACTGCATGTACTGAATGTGGTGCACTTTTGATGCATGCAAATGTATTTTAATGTGTTGTTATGCCTGTTGGTGATGTCGCTGAGAGGAATATTGTATCCCACCTCAGACCCACCACTGCAAATCACACCCTGTGTTGAAGTGACGTTCCACTTAAGGAAATGAAATGTTTCAAATCTCTCAGTGGTTTTTTTACCTGCTGAATTACTTAACAAAAGTAGAACTGCAGTCCCGTGATGACTGGACACGTACAGTGTATCTCTGCTGAAGGAGCAGCAGTATGAATGAACCAGTAGCAGCACTTTGCCCCGCGTGTGTCGCTTGCTGATCCCGGCCGGGGCCAGCAGAGGGAGCACTCACCTCACACAGCTGTCATGTGGCCCATACATGTCAGCAGAAATTTGTGCTGGAGGAGCCCGTCTTTTAAGATGCTTCTGATTATGGAAATACTCCAAATATATAACATTTAACCAAACCAGGATTTCTAAGGATTGTCTTCATTATCAACGAACTGGTTTGAAACAGTAAACGCTGTGTATGAGCCGTTTGACCTCTGGAGCCGTCCATAGCATTTTAGAAAACCATAGGTCTTGCATTTTTTGGAAGCGGAACAGGAAGTAGCAGGATTCAAACTTGATTAGAACTCACAAATGATCCAAATATGTCTTCTTCATTTTTCACTCTCAGCATCCTCATCGAGTCCCATCGCTTACAATGTTCTCTTCAACTTCTGTAATTAGGAAGCAATGCAACACCATCTTAAACCAGTGGACACTGTTGTGAAATCAAATGATATACCAAGTCTAAGCCTGTACTTTTTAATCAAACTACTTCTTTATACAGGATAATGGGAACCAGCTCTGTAGTAGCATTGGCATCACTTCAGATCATTAACAATCAGTCGCACACAAGATGGCCAGTCATGGGGCTCACCCATGCCACCATGGAAGATCCCCTCTTGCCACAGCAACTTTAGGAAACTCGCTAAAAGCGCACGAAGAGACGGATGAAACCATTGCTGGCCCTTTTAGTATGCTGAAGGATTACAGCTCAGATGTTCACATGCTGTGCAAATAGAGTTTCACTTACTCTGACACACACTAACTACATATGCTGCTGCTGCTGCCGCCACAGCCCTTGGTTCCTGCCACTTCCGTGATATCACCCTTATCAGCAGTGACATATGAAAAGCAAATCCTTCAATCCAGGTCAAATGAACACTAATCTGCTCTGCTGGCATGAAACTGGATCATTATGGCACCAAGCATCACAGAGAATCTTAATGTAGACCCAAAAAGGAATTGGTTTGTTTTTTTGTTTTTTTTATGGATATAAGACTTTGCAGGTAATAACAATAAGCAGGAACACCCTTCTTAAATATAAGCATAAATACAGAAAACCAGCTTTTATCAGTAGATGCAAATGCATGCAGTGCATGTGGATATTCGTGTGACGGCAGGAAAGTCATGAAACCCATTTTACTAATGGATATCTGATATCAAATGGAAGATAATCCCCGCAAGCATAAAGGATTAAACAATCTACTATATTCACTTTCCCTTCTGCATCCAGGAAACTTTTGGAACAAAACACAGCACCATATGTTCACAGAGACTGTTTGGTGACGCTCTATGCTCCACCGCGTAGGCTGATGCCTGCTCACTTGAGAAAATGAAGAATCTTTCAGGTAAAGCAGCTGCTCTTTGTGGCACATTGCTGAGAACCAGGATATATACGTGAGTAAAACAAACCGACTTGTCAGAAACAAAGCAACTTTCATGTCCGACTCTAAGTTTTTGTGCTGAAATAAAAGACCGTCTGCTGTGTGGATTTCTTTCTCCCAGCACAAAAATAGTTTACCTCAATTGGATTTCTTGCTTTGTTTGATATGGTTTTGATTCAAGGTCAGACCAAACAACAGTGTTGGAAAAAAAACTGGAGTGGGTTTCCACTATGTGCTATGAATGAATTCGCTTAAGAAAAAGGATTGTTGAGTTTTTTTGAATAATGTTTCTACTTCAAAAATGAAGAAGTGCTCACTCTTGGGAATAGCCTTACTTAAACAGGTATTTATGGTATTTATATTTTCCGTGAGTATTTATTTTGTCTCTATCTTTAGCTGACATGTTTCTTTATTTGGGTTTAGATTGCGAAGAAGTGCATTGTTGGTGAGTGCTTCAAAAGACTGCTGGTGACCTCTTTTAGGTGACTTTGTAAGAGATTCTTTCTGGATCATGATGGTGGACACTCTAGAAACAAAAACCTTCCTACCTTTAGTCTTCTGTGAAACAAGGAGGTGAAGTACTTTTGCTGGCATACACTGTAAATCCTTCAATAAATGAATCACTTCAATAAAGGAACAATGACAGTGTGGCCCTGAAGATACACTCACTCCGTCCAACGTATCAGACTGCATATTTCTGTCACTTGTGCTTTACAGTACAAATGTTGACCATGTTCTCTGTTGTACAATATCTCTGACTCATAACTTCCTAACTTCAAGCCCATTTTTCTTGGCCACCATCGGGTTACAACGTCGAGCCAGGATTTCGTATGGCATTCAGCCAATCGCAGAAACTGACTTCTGTTGCTCACTTACAACAAGAGCCCTCTCAGCTCCATCCTCCTGTAATATGTGAGTTTTCAAAAGGCTGGCTCTGATAATTGCAGATGGCCAAAGGGCAGAGGAGACCATACTGCCAGCCAAGGACAAAGCAACACTACAGTAAAGTCTCGCTCTCTATATCTATCTATCTCTTTCTCGCCCTCTGTTCACTACAAATGTGCCAACTCCGGCCAAATCAACTTCAGCTGAGAGTGCTCCTAGTTTCCAAGAAAAACTATAGCATTAAAAATGCAACACAAAATGCAAACGATGCTCCGTGCCATGCTTTGAATTGCTATGGCATTCTTCACAGCAGAATAGCAATTCTTTGCTCTATGTCTGTGTGTTTGATGGGCGAAATGTGTAGAAAACTGGCTGCTGAGAAAAACATCGACCAGAGAAAATCCATTTCAATTTGCCAAATGCCAGAGCAGGATTACTGACATTTAGCAACTGATATTTCCCCTGGAACTCAATAGCATCCCTCTATAACTCCATAATAAGGGCCCATCTCATTGATAGTGATTACACACAGCATGAATGCTCGCACACTGATATATGAGTATATCTACCTCAGAAAGTGAAAACAAAAGGACCAGACAGATGCAGGACAAAGGAGTAAACACGTTAGGCAATTTCCTTCTCAGTGAATCTGAAAAATATATCTATAGGGTGCTATTTGCATAAATGTGTCTCACAAGGGAACATCTGCTCGTGGTTACATGAGCCACAAGGCAGCAAAGCACAATGGCTTTTTAAATGACTCGGCAATGAAAAGGACTTTGTTCAGTTTGTATTTTTGCACTTGGACCACAGAGACCTAAATTTGCAAAGTATATAAACAGACAGAGCTTCCTGTCTGTCTTCTATGTTCATTGTGTGTCTAATTTAGTATGTTTCCAGCAGGCTTACGAATACGTAGCATACAGCACTGATGAACTGTGTGGGCAGTGTTGTGCAGTTTGTGTGGACAAAAAGGAAGGAACAAAAAAAAAAAAGACCACAGAACCTGGGACACGACAGAAATTACGATGCCTTCGAAGAAAGAAGGATGGATGGATGGACGGAGTCTTGTAGGCTGATTTTTGGCACAGCAAAAAACCCTGTTACACATACATCTACATAAGCTTACAGGGTAATGAGCAACGAGCATGCTTAAAGGCCGATGTGGAGGCATCCCCTCCTATCTTTCTGAGCGCCAGAACAAATAGGATGTGTTTGATCCGATAAAGGATGTGTTGAATTGAGGATGCATTTTAAAGCCGCGTCCCACTCTGAGCGTTCATGATCGGAGGTTTCGCTGTGGAATGGAGAGTCTGAGTCAGCGGCATCCTCTTTGTTAGCAGGATTTTCATTGGGATCTCTGGAAAGCAACGCATTCGAATGTTCAGTGAGCACAGCTCTTTGTTTGTCATTAATCCGCTTAGATTTTTAAGGTGTTCCAAGAGATTCAATAGCAGAATTATGAAACTTTAGCGGAGGAGCTGTTGCTTACGATAAACAAACCATCCAGGTGACTGCAAGGTCACAGAACGACCTGCTCTGTGGCACACACAGGCGTCAACTTGGCAAAAACAATAACGAACTCCACTGAGTCGCTTCTATCCAAGTCCCTGTGGTTCTGTGTTGGCAAATCCAAGGAGCAGGGGCGTGTGTGAGAAAAAAACCCCCAAAAAACCCTAGCAGCGATTACCTGCAGTTGTCGAGGAGATCAATAAAAAGCTAAAATAAAAATCTGAACACAGGGAAAAAAAAAACAACCTATGACCAGAAAACTGGAGGTGAAACACCAGAGACACACAACCCAAAACAGCAACAGTGGACCTCAGTGAGCAGACGTTGCAGTACCCACAGTGCACGGTGTGGCATTTTGAACCGTAGCCAACTTCCTTTTTTCATAATGGCAACAACAACAGAAAGTTCCACTGCTCAGGCAAGCATAAAAGCACGCAGTGGATCATATTTCACAAAAACAAAAGTGACGGTATTTAATGTCCTCACTTGACCAGCGGGATTTATTTATATCTGTCAGCCTGTTCAGATCACAAAGGTAATCAGCGTCGCAGTGCTGTGCTGGGTGTCCACTGAGGATAATAACGGTGGTGACAGTAGAGCACTGACCTTTTATTAGCTGTGCTTGGTCAAGAGCCATCGGGAAAAGGCCCAATAGCACAAGCAGACCTATGTCCAACTGAGCACATCGCTGACTTCATTGCACACCATGACACCCCAAAATAAGTGAGAAAAAAATCCAAGCCAAGATATTCATCAAGGATATCTGATGCTGCGTATGTCTCCCACAATACTTCAGTGGGATGAAAATGAATTCTGACATGTCAGGGCAATAAATTAAACTAAAAAGCTGGTCTGGAGAGAGCCGGCGTGGCACACAGTGCACAGTTGGACAACACTAATGCAATTACAGGGATTTTCTGCTGGCTCAGATGCTCGGTTCAAGGGCGGAGTGCAGAAAGCCGAGAGCGAGCTGCTCTAAAACTCAACCATTACTCAGGGAACCAGCCAAGCCTGATCTTGCCACCTCGCTGTCTGCAAAAGCTGTTGAGAAGATACATATAGGATTACAGCGCCGTGGCACAAAGATCAGGACTATCCTGTGCTTATGCTGTTTTCCCAGGCCTGCTTTAAACTGAGCCTCACTGTTTCAGATTCTCGCATTTGTGAAAAATGTACTTTTGCAGCAGCAACATGGGAGCAAGTTGCAATAAACAGGATTTTCATGAAATCAGTACAATACGCTGGCTTTCTGAGGCAAGATTTTGCTTGTCGATTCCCATCAGCACCATGATAGCGAGGGTCACGTTGGATACAAACAAACACTACTAAAGATGATTGGAATTCAGCTGCTTACAGGCACTTCACCGACACTTCAGCCAATCCTCCAGTCAACATCCAGTCTTTCTACTCAGTTTGACACGGCCTCTGGCCTCTTTGATTTTTTTTTTTTTTTTTTCTGTCATTTGGGCTGCATTTCTAAGCCACATCCATGTCTATGGAGAGCATAACTCCTTATCAAACATGGCCTCTGCTGATCTGCCTCTTCTGGGGCTTTGGATCGCCCCTGTGCCAACGTGCCGTGAAGCCTTGCCAAGCATACAATGTGCACAGAAGCACATGCCAAATGTAATCCAGCAATAGCGCAACAACACACTCAAATGACTCCAACTGGCTGTGGTTCGTTTCTGTTGCTGCTCCGTGTTCAAATCTTAACAGAAACTCAATTTGTAAATGCTGGTAAAAGTTGAGAAAATTGCCAAGCAAACCAAGTAGAAAAGCTCTGAAGATGTGCCAACAACAAAAAAAAGAAGCTGGATATGCACAAGATCTGGTTTAACCAAGTTGTGTTAAAAGCCACCACTTTGCAAATACCCTCAAACACTTTGTTTGAGGGTATTTATTATTCTATATATTCTGGTACATATTTTTTTTTTTAACCTGTTTATTTAACAAGCCATAGATCTAAAGAAATAATTTACATTATTCTTTTATATACCAAATATGATATGATTAGACAATAAAATAAGAGATGTAAAGGTAACTTAACTTGGTATGTGTGATGCTGTATGAAATGTGTTTAAGTTAAATTAAGTTGTTTTTATGAAAATGTTTTAGGCCACATTTTATAAGTAAAATCAACCCGAGAACCACAAATCCCACAGAAATGTTCATTACAGCTCCGGGTTATCCAATTCTTGAGTCGTTATAGTTTTGTGTGTAGATTGTTGTGGATTTACTTTCCATCTACTAATTAACTCAGCAGTAATTTCCACCCTTAATTAACCCCAGAAATAAATAAAAGAAGTCATTTATTGATCAACAAAGCCTATTAGTATTTCCGCTTCGCAAATGTGAAGATTTGTCTTTGGGAACTGTTTTGAGGTGTCTGATTTAATTAATTGTGAAGCAATAATTGAAAACTTGCATATGAACCAGGAGTTAAACTAAATAATTAACCAAACATCCATATTTTTGTATCGTACATGACGTGACACATTCGTTTATTTCTCTATTCCTTGAGCTGTGGGAACATTGTTTTTGACAATTAAGTGGGAAATAATAACCTAATGTCTTTTTAATACTGCACCATAAAACCTTTTAGCCATCTGTTTCAGTTCTGTACACAGATTTTTTATTTATTTTTTTGCCAAAAATATGACTTTGAAAGCAGGTGGTTCACGGCCGTGAGGCTACGTCATCTCTCACAGAAAATAAATAAATTAATAAATAAATTAGGTAAAATCTGTGTTCATACGTACACTGTGTCCATCCGGTACTTGTCATTTCCTCACGGCTGTTAAGTTGGCAAACGGCCTCCTGGATCACGTTTTAATGCGACACTGTAGAGTTCATCCAGGAAGCAGTCGGGGTCAGATGATGCCATCTGACCCAACGGCGATCTGCCGTCTTGGCAGCTTCACTCCTGTCTGCCCACCGACTGCAGTGGCTGCACTCAGCTGATCTCCTGGTGTTTCTCTACAAGCCAGAGTTCAAATCCAACTGGACGGTAAAGTGTTAAGAGGGCAGTCTTAAACCCGAAAAGGTTTATGACCCTTTAATCCCCTTTAACAAGAGTCGTAGGTCAAGAGCCCAGATGAGCGAGATCAGACAGGTGTAACAAATAGTGCGGGGAGCTGATTATGAGACAGCAACATAATCACTGAAACACTGAAAATATGACAGTAATTCATACAGAAATCAAGACTAAAACTTAAACTATCTAACTCTGCTGATTACTCAAAACATTCACTTAAAAAACCAAAGACAATGTGTTATTAGATGATAATATTAAAAGAAAAACCAAAACAAACAGCAACTACTGGATACCCATGTCTGACTATGCTGCTACAGACTATTTGAAGTTGTAAAAATGCGGAAAAATTATTATTATTATTATGATTTTCCAAACAATCACTCACCAATTCAAAAGTAAATTCAGGTAAAAATCTTATGTTTCAGAATTAGATTTTGTCATCGGGTGTCAAACAAAACTGAAGAAGTGCAGAAGTTAAGGGATGAAGACCAGACTGGCATGTGGAAGGCTCGTTTTGCACACTTTCTGATTAAAACGTAAAATAAATTCAGAAGAATTGGAGGCAGGTTTGAGAAATCCACCTTGATTCTGAGACTATCCGAGAGTTCTTTGAAGTCAATTCAACGAGAACAGTGAGCCGCTCTGCAAGTGGTTCAAACTTTCTGGGAAATCTTTTGCAAATTGTCACAACCCAGTGAGATCGGGGCTTCAGTTGAAGAGTTTCCTCTGGATGTTTGGATATGAGTTGAGGAAAGGTAAGAAGAGGAAAGGTAATTTTAACCTCTGTCATGACTGAACTGCTAGTTCCATTTCACCAAAGCCACAAGCACCTTCGAAAATCCACATTCCTCAGTATGGATGAAGCTGACATCTTTTATTCATGCCTCTATCATTAAAAGAAAAATATTTTGGCTTCCATGAGGTGCACCATGAATACGATTGAATTTGTTTTCCCAATAATGATTTGAAATAAATGAGGAGAAAACAATAGCCACAAGTTCCCTGAAATTAATTATGAAAAACCAAAGTAGAGAAAAGAAAAAGATTTAAAAATCAGCCTCTTTTAAGTTAGGAGAGAGACGAAGAGAGATTTCATCTTACCTTGAACCTCATTTCTGTACAGGTAACAGTGAAAAATGTTTCCCTTGGATCTTAGTGGTAATGTCCTGTGATGAGCTGCAAAGTTTCTAATAACAGTTTCAGACTAAAACATCCATGTTTAATAATGTACATTAAAATGAAAACCCGGACCTTGTACACACAAACACATTTGGTGCTAATATGTGTTTCAGTCGGGAGATCCATCTGTGAATAAGGTATCTGTATTTATTTTGGATTTATTATCTTATCTACCTCGCATCGCCTTGTTTGACAGCTAAAGCAAATGAGGATTTGCTTCGGCTGTTCTGTCTCTATCTCATGAGAAGCACCGTAAAATCAGACAGATGCTACATCAGCGGCTTGTCAGCCTTTTTTTTTTTCCACCCACACACACCCATCCACGTTCGCATATATATTTGAAACATATATTCAAATAAGCAACATCATGTATATCTGTTCAATCCAATGTGTTTCAACATTTCAAACTCCATTGACAAATCTGAGAATTATGTCTGTAAATCACACCCATTACATTTTTTATACAATTTATTATGATGACATTTTTGGGGGAGTTCAAAAACTGTCAAATATTCAAAATAAGGTTCATTCTGTGCAATATTTATAGAATAGCTTGGCATGATGCTCACTGTTTTCTGTTCATTACAGTTCCTCTGTGAATTCATGTACAGTAATAATGGGTGTTACAGTAAACAGGTTCTTAGTGAGTGACATGTAATTTTATGCTGCAGACCATGGCTGCAATTGCAGGGTGGAAGTTAATTTGCAGTCAGCCATATCACCTCTTTCTTAAACTCTGGGAGCCTTTGTGTTTTGGCCAAGGCGGGGCCTAAACAAATGAAATGACAAGCAATGGTAGTTAAGCTTGTGTGCCTTGTTCAAACCACTGAAACTGCTGGATTAAGGCTTCCCCACACTGTGTGAGTTTAGCAATCTTAAGTCATCACAGCCTTTACCTGCACGAGAAGAATTTGAATTATCATGCCTCTTTGACTGCTCAACTATCAGACCCAATCTGATAGCGGTCACGCATTTCTGACCGGTACCATGGCCATCCTACAACCACGCACAAAGCCCAACCAACTTTATCTGCGATCGCAGATTTTACAAACGATTCTTGCACAATCCTAGCTTTCGTCTCAGACGGCCAAAGATCGCACAGTTTGTGGAAGCTTTTAGACAGACACAACATCAAGTGATGCTTTTGCAAATACCGTACTGATAGGAATCATTTTTGTGAGCAAAGGTTCAGCCACTGGCCAGATAACACTTCACCTGCGTCACTGTGGATTAATGCCAGATCCGCAGAGATGTTCTCACCCTTGGTTACCACTGACAACCAGCTAACCCTGCACTAGCTTCTGAAGCAGTGTGTGTATGTGTGTTTACACAACAGATGTAGGTTACATTTCCATGACAAAGGAGCCACACGCTTAAAAGATACTCTCAAGTGCTCGGAGTGAACATAAAACCTTTTGGAGTGACTTGGACTTCAATATATGACCTTCGATGGTTCGTCTGCAACCTTATTGGTGTAAATTGAGTCGAATTCACATGGAATGAAGTCATACAGGTTTTCCCAAAGCATAGAAAAAATATTTCTATACAGCACATTTAAAAAACCAACAAACATACTTGTCATAATTGTGAGTCAAACTAAACACAAAGTGGAGAAAAAGTATGTAGACAGAAAAGTACTTAAAAGCTAGATCTATTTAATCTATTTAACTGTTTGTAACTAATCTATTGCACAAAGAAGTTTCTCACAACAACTTACACAAACACCACGCTCTAAAAAGGAACATAGTTATTAGAAATCGCACAAAGGGATATTTAAGCACAGATCAGATACAAGTTTGAATAACTGAGAGTGCCAAGCAGCTAATTCAACATCCTGTTGGAACCATGTGCTTTAATTAAAACTTTGGCCACATCTACACATAGCCAGTTACTTACAAAAACTGATATTTCCCCCTCGACATTAAAAAAAAAAATTCTTCATTTACATGGATCTGCTTAAAAACCTGGTTCAGAGCTACTATGAGTATGCCAAACCTGTAGGGGGCAGTGCAAGGAGAAGCATACAACCATGCTAGCCAATCAGAATCCTGGTAAAAACCCAACGTCAGAAATGCTGCAAGTTATTTCCTGTTGTTTCAGCAAAACAGTGTGTTTGTTTGTTTGGACCCATGAACAAGCAGAGCTCCTCCTAAATGTGGCATTAGAATATAAAACAAATAAAGCACAAGAACAAGCCCTGATTTCACTGTATCCCTTTTCATCCCAGCGTTCAAACTGTACAGACGGGTATACTGTGACGTAAATCTCCATTTCCCCCTCTCTCCACATGCAAACGGACAGACAGAGCTTTTCTAAATCTCCACTGTGGCCGGATTTTTCAGAAATCCTCGCTTTTGGAGACTCATAGCTACATTTATGTGTAAATGCAAGGCCCAACCCCATAGAAATATCGCCGTCGACGTCATCGCCGACCTCGGTTTCAGCCTCCGTCCGCCTCGTAAGACGATGGGATGCGCCAGTATCAGGCACACTTCTTGCTGTGGCTATATAGGCCACTGCGGGAATGACAGTCTCTTTGGCGTATGACACAGAGGAAGACTGATGGTTCTTGGTTTGGAGACTTGAGTGAAGACTTGCGTGCTGCTCTTTTCCGCTTAAGATTGGCAATGCGTGACAGCTCGGCTTCTTGAAACAGCAGCTTTCCATAAAGTTCTTGATTCAGCAGTGGTCCCCCAAGACTGTGTGCTGATCCTGGCAGATTTCAGGTCGCACTTGCAGGTGACTTTGAAGCGTAGCCTTGGGCGACCGCGAGGTTTCGAGCCTGCTGACAGACAGCTCACCCTATAGTAGATCTTTGGGTATTCGACGTCATCGATGCGGCGTACATGGCCGCATGGAGTGTGGACATAGATGGGAGTTCTGCACGGTCAAGCACATCGGTGATAGGGATTTTAAGTGATATAGGGAAATATCACTGGCTTTGTAAATACCCGGCTGTGAACGGGGGCCTGTGATGGTGCCCTTTGTATCTGTTAGCTGTCTGCCTTCTGCCGATGACACGATCACGTGGGACAAAAGAGAACAAAGAAGTGCTGAAACAAGTGACGCTCACTGCATTCCTCACAGCTCATACAACGCCTCTCATGAGACACAAGTGACTGTTGGTGGCATGCATGCATGAATTCAAACACAAAAAAAAGGCATTTATAGTTATACTGACTGAAAATTTTACAAAGTATTGAGTTCAACAAACTTGATTTGGTTTGTTTGCTGCAAGGATAAATTGAACTGAACCAACTTAATTTTATTCTAAAGGCTTGGTCTTTATCAAATAATTAATGTATTTATGTAGCTAATCTTGTTTTTGTGGATCAACTCTAATCTGTGCAAGACTGTGCGAGCTACCATCACTTTTTGGGGGGGAGGATTGGATTTCAGAATAAACTACGAGCATAACAGATTCAGTTTTATGGGTCAGTTTCAGTATAAAAATGGCAGAAATGTTATTATAAAACTCTTCCTGTTTTTTTTTATGTCCAGAAATTTTCTGTTAAGCTCCAAGTTGGACCAATATACTAAAACAGATACTTTACAGTTACATATATTTGGATTCTAATGAAACAAACATTACAAGTAATTCATTCATAATTCATCAGGAAGGGCATCCAGCATGACTATTGTACCAAGTCAAACATGCGACGAGCCACGAGGGAGCAGATGATCATCCAAAACTATGAACCGCTGCATGCAAGACAAGCCTGCGTTACCTCATAGATTTATTTAATGTCCTTCTTTGTGTTTGTGTGTTTTGCACTGGTGTCTACTCATGACCCCATCACTACAACTGGCTGCTACGACCTTGTTCTGCCATGTGTGGTTAGCAACAACAACAGCACCGTCGTCCTTTGATGAGATGCGAAAGAGAGCTCATCCTGAACAGTTCGGGTGGAGGACAGCGGCAGCAGCAGCCTTTCCTAGCTCAAGCACAGTTCTTCACGGATGAAATCACTTCAATTAAAACACAAGTTAACAAAGGGGGCCACGCCGCACATCAGAGCTCTCCCGGCAGGCCTCTCCAAGTGAAACAACTCCACGATGTGGTGACCCATACCGAGATAGGTTGGTGGTTTAAAAGAGTGTACGCCTGAACGCATCACGGATGAAAAGAAACTGACAAATCACAGCTAATTTAGTTTCTCTGCTAATATGTATGGAGCACAAAGTACCTTTGTTAGTGATTGCTTTACAACATCACAGGTTCCTCGTAATAATGGGATAATTTCCTCTTCACTGAGTTTATTAAAGTTACTTATTTTATTTTAGTGCCTGTGATGATCAGTGACAAGAACTATCTAGCGTAGACCTGGGCAATATAAGGCCCGCGGGGCCATATGTGGCCCTTTAGCTTTTCATCTCACGTTGATGAGTTGAGTTAATCATTTGCAAATAACTTAAAGCAATACATTGTGTCTACTCATTTCGATGGCCTGTTATTCACTGTTGTGTACTATTCTACAAGTCAAAATTGATCTGACAATGCCTCTCTATGAAGTAAGAGTAATGACGATTAACTATTAAAAAAAATATATCAGCATTAGCATGAGTACCACTTAGATTCTCAGCAATGTTGAATAATTAGTTCAAACTAACGTTGAGCAACTTAAACTCAAAGAATCAAGAAGAAACAGAGTCTGGCGTCTTTCGATTTGAAGTTACAGCTCCTACTATACTCCTATCACCTCCCATCATACATCGCCTTCATTCACTCTGCAATTTGCACCGTGTAATTATATTGCCTTTTTTTTCCCCTTCCCCGTCTTTGAAATACACGAATATAATACAGTGTCAAATCCAGTGTGAAATTAGCTGCTGTCTGAGATAACAAGAAACAGCCTAAACAAGCAGACGCGGGGGCGGCGGCAAAGTTTTTGAAGTGACATGTTGCTGAAGCATCGATCCTGCAGGGAGGAAGAGCAAGTTGTGGGTGTTAAAAGACTGACGGCATCCACAAGCTGCCTCTAAACGAGCAAAATACTCAAAACTTTAGCGTGTCACAGTAGCAATAATTGCTGCTTCCTTCAGGTGTTGTAAAAGTTACACCACGTATGAGATCCTCCAGGACCAGACTTAGGTACCACTGGTTACACGACAACATTTCAGGTGAAAACACATCGTTATTGTGTTTTCATTTGAAAAGGATGTCCGTTTACAAGGAAATGGCAGAAACGCATGAGAACTACGTAGTTTTCATGTTGGGAAACGAGTTGCCACGATTTGATTTTGTGCTGAAATTTCAATGGTGAGCACACAGTCCTATGGCCAGACGACGAAGTTGCGTTGTTATTACAGGTGACTCTCAACTATAAAACTACCAAGTCAAAGGAGAATGAGGACTGGGAGTCATGACACTCTGGAGGTCGCCTCGCCATTGCCGTTATTGTCCATCTGCTTGCACGTGCAGTAGCAGCGTTTTAAAAAAGTTAAATTGTATCCCTTTTCCACAGAGACAGAGTTGGAAGTTTTCTTTGTTTGTTTTTTATTTTCCCCTTTAGAGCCATTTTCAAAAAGTTTCAGCGTTTTCAGTGGCTCTGAGCATCACTGTCGTGTAAACAGACACCGAGAACATAACAAAAGCTTTCTGCTTTCGCTTGATAATGTTGTCGTGTACAGCTCCTTCGTTGCCACTGGTTTGGATCCTTACTCACAATGGTGACACTGGGATTCAAACCAGTGACTTTCTGGTTTCAAGCTTGAGCTTTAAATTTGCTTCAATTAATATTTTCAAGTTTTTATTAAAGCAAACCAGTCTACAATGTCATTCTGGGGTTTTTTTTATTAGCTTTCTTGATAACATTTCTATTGAGATGGATATTAAACACAATCCCCTGACAGAAATGTTCACATGAAACATTTTCATCATGATCAGACTTTAATTATGATTACTTGTGTCCCCATGAGCACAGTGAAATGGAATCGCCGTGGTTTTGTTGAAGTTGATAGTCGAGCTGAAAATATTTCTGTATATTTCTGGAGGGTACAAAGAAATTTTATTTTAACTTCAAAGTTTCAAAAACTTTTTAAAAAAAAAATTTTCCAAAAGGTTTGTGTCCTGTTCTGTTCCAAAAGCTTCACTCCAAAATCAAGGGCTGTAAAGTGCTAACACTTTACAGGAAATTCTGTTTTGGGTTTTTTTTTTTGCCTTTTTACTCTTTTAAGCACCTTGAGATGTTGTTTGAGTTTAAAGTGGGCTATACAAATAAAAATGTAATATCATCCTCATCATCATTATCATTATTTTTGGTTTTACCAATTTAAATGTCTCTTTTCCTTTCTTTATTTTGTATTTGTATGTTCGAAGTAAAGGTTCATTCATTCATTCATTATTAAAATATTGTTTCCTTATCTGGAATAAAAAGATGACCTGTGGTCAGATGTAAGAAAACAAAATGATCCCACTGGCTCATTAAAGGTTGTTATAAAAAATGCAATTTTAACAATGTTTCAACCCTAAATCTTCAGTTCACGTGTGGTGGGTGTAGTGGAACTGCGTGTATGTGGGAAAATAACAGCATGATGGGACTTTATGAAAACTTGATCATTGGAATCCATACCATGCTTCTCCCTTCCAGTTTAAAAGCTACTCATCATCCTCTTCCAACGTTTGGTAGATTCTACTACAACCTTGTGGATGTAGCGTTTCCATAACTAAGAATGAGGTCAACTGAAAAGCTGTCAAACCAGAAAATCTAACATTCTATAGTCAGTGTTTTCTTTTGCTTTTTCAATGAAGTTTCCAATGCAGTTCCTCTTTTGTGTAAGTTTTCTGTTAAGAAACAAGTTCACCTGTGACAATTGGATAAAAAAACAAAACATTTTTTAACTCTTTTAAAGACCATTAGGTGAGATGGGATGAGAAACGTCCTTTTCATTTTTCAATTTATTTATTTATGTCAAAAGTAATAACTAAAAACACTCCTCGCAACAAAACTTCCATTCCGACAGTCTGAATAAAAAGGAGCAGAAGAGAAGATCAGTCTTATGATATCTGCTCCTTTGTTACTTTATAATCACTTCGCATTACTCTGTTATTTTGTTAGTGTCCAACTTTCTAAATATTTATAGTTTTCCATGTTTGTTCAAATCAAATATCTCACATTATTTATGTCCAAATCTAATTTTCAGACTTTTTTTTATTTTTTAATTGTATGTATTTCTTAAATGCCATTAGAGTTCCTGACTCTTTTACTTCTTTCTGAAGTGTGTTCCATAAACTAATTCCTGTCACTGTGACAGTTTGTTCCATTGCTTTGGAATTGAACCTGTTTTTTTTGTTGTTGTTTTTTTTAAGATGTCTGTTCCTTTAGTCCCACAAAGGAGACATTGCAGTGTCACAGCAGCAGACTGGACAGTCACAGAGATACCTAAAACCTGGCAATATACAGGAGATAAGGAAGCGGAGGGGCAACAATGGGAGCAACATAAAAAAACAAGTATAACTTGTCAGGCTGCTGCTACTGTTTCTGTTCAAGCACAAAAGAGAAGAACATGATAAAGGGACTCACTACATCATTTTATTGTACGTTATATTAAAAGTCTGATTAACAAGCTAAGCTAGATAGCCTTAACTGTAATATACAGTATTTTTGTGTCATTTTCACATTTTACCTTTAAAGTACAAACATAATTTTGGGCATGTGATGTTTACATTCTATGGCATCACTGAGCGTATGTGTTTTGGGCCCTAAAACTGATTTTAAAAAAGAAAGAAAAAAAACTAACACATGTTCAAAGTGTCATGTCTTGTCATACAAAACTCTATATAATTGAAGAAAGAAGATTTCCTGTTACCTGCATTGTGATGGGCATAAAGGCAAATAGATGAGTGAGAAGCAACTCAACCAGTTGTGAAACAGAAGATGAAAATTTATCTTATGAGTGACAAAGTGGGAGGGAAGGAATGAAGTTACACGGGTTAAATGGAATGGAAAGCTGAGAAGAGATAGTGAGCTTGCTCTCAGTAAACATGCATGACTTTGAGTTGCACAGCCAGACAATAGAAAGAATCCAAAGGTAAAGATTAGGCATTTCACTAATCGAAGTTAATTATGTGTAAAAATTGTGTTTTTATTGTTAACTGCAGATTCTGGAACATTTTTCAAAGCTCCATATTTAGTTTGGAGTTTACTATAAGCTGGTGTTACCATGTGTCACATGTGTTCAGTAGGAAATCTGAGGCGAGCAAACAGTTACAGTGGAATGTCATGAAACCTCTGACGAGAGTTGCTTAACTCATTGTTAATAGAAAGGAACATTTAGCATTTGGTCTAACATTGTCAAAGTTAGAGCATCTTTACACATAAATGCCAAAAAAAATCATCTGAAGAAATACACAATTTGTAGAAGGAAGCTTATGTCTGGTGGTGTCAATTGCACCCTTCAATAATATTTCACTTTGGAGGCAATTTAACACACCTCTTATATCCATCTAGAAGCTTGATGGTTCCTACACCGTGCTTTACGTCAGTGGGACACGTGCTGTATTGCACTATCCCCGGGAGATTACAGGTGAAAACGTCACAAGGTAACCACACACCATCACACAGACATCCATTTGGAGCCACTATTTAATTTCAAACATATGTTTTTGAACAGCTGCATAAAACTGAAGTCTCCACAGAAAACCGCCACACACAAAGGAAAAATAAGAGTGAAATTATACTAATCCCAAACTCCAACCAGGGACCTTTGTGCAATGAGGCCCTAATCATGGTCATGTGGAAAGAAGAAGGCAATTCAGAAAACACACTAACTGATGATCCCACGGTGAAACGTGCGTTTCTCATTCAGAGCATCAAATGTGTAGCTTTCTGCACATTGTCATTGCGTGAACGTCAACAAACGGGGCCTTGATAATCATGCATTAGGTCAACGCATTTTTCTAGAATAAAATATTAAAAGGTCTGTAACACCCAATAATTGTCAAAAAAATAAAAAATAATAACTGTGACCATTCTGAATGTAAAAATGTTCATAACATAAAAATGACCAATAATGGCATAAAATAGTAAAATCTATTCTACAACCATGATTGAGAGTGTTGCAGTGTATGAAGGCAATCTCATCCACTTATTCAAAATGCACAAACCCTGCAAAAACTTTTATGAAGAAATGCAGCCCTATTGTAAGAGTCGTTGCAGTTTTGTTTTTGTTTTTTTCCTTTTGATGCTATTTCAATCATGTCATACCTTATTACAATATTTGCAGAAATGTACTGCAATAATGGATAAAATATCAAATTACACTATTGGCAAGTTCTTACTTTATTAGCTTTGAAAGTGGATTGAATAAGGCAGAAATTACCCGCCATTGATACATTATTTATTGTCATATTACGTCACAGATCTTTCTGAAACTTTTGGGCCTTTTAATCAATGTGCATTTCATACAATACTAGTTTATGCGCATTGGTTTATTTCCCACTTCATCCAGCACTGAAGCATGTCGACACCCCACACCCTGTACAGCCCTGTTCAGATGATTGAACTGTGTCCCTCAGTCAGGGTGAGACACATTCGTCACCTTGTCCCTGAGGTGTGGAGGCTGCATGTCTCACATGATGGAAACACCTGGACGTGTCATGAAGGACACTCAGTCTGCACAGCTGACCGACCGGCCTGCTGCTGCCTGCTTCTCACCAGCAACACTCACAAACACAAGGTTTCGTCTCGTGTGCCTCGACATCACACAGTCCTATTACCACGGGGTAGTGGGGGGGGGGGGGGGGGGGGTAAAGAAAACACAGCAGAGAGACACCAGGGGAGGATCGATTCCCTCGGTGGAGCATCTCCATCGCCACATGCAGCTCACATTTCAGCACATCTGCCCTCAACGCGCCCCGGCCGAGAACCGGCCACGTCTCATGCAGCTCAGGGGGTCGGATCCCGTTCTCTGACAGCGACGGACTTGAGAGAGAACCCCCCCCCCCCAACCTCTTACCTTCCACATCCAGGCCATTCTTATTTCTACGCAGACAATGGTGGACCGCTTGTTTTCTTCAGCTCCACACCGCGTTCAGCGCCTCCGTCTGCAGGACACCGGGGCTCACATGTCCGTCGCCGATGGGGACGCGGATGCGGTACCGTGATCTGCAGGGACGGGCTCCATAAATGTTGGAGAGTACCGTTATTCGTATCGCCTCCCGAGTTTTTTTTTTTTTTTTTCCCACTCATAGAGCCGCTGGCATATAAAATGCTGGGACCTGGACCGATGCTGTGCTGCTACTGGCTGGCAGAGACGCAGAGTCCCGCCCCCGCGTGTGTCACGTGACCGGTACTGAGTTCTTGATTTTGGCTTTAACAACATCAGCATGAGGAGAGCGATCAGTCACATCGTCCAGTTACTTCATGACTGTCATCACTCTATCATCTCATGTTGTAAAATCTTGACCAGATCTTTTTCAGCGGAACATTTCTATATTCAAAGTAGTAAATTGATATTTTGATGTTTTAAGTAACTTATTAAAGTTATACAGCATTGCTCACTCATATTCCCATATATCTCATATAATGCGCCTATCAGTCTGTAACCTGCAGCTCTGCAGACAAATGAAGCTACCAGATGTGAATAAATCAATATTCTAGTAGTTCATAAACTGAGGTGTTTGGTTTTAAACAAGCATCCTCCTGGAAATTTTTATTTAAAAAAATGATTCAATGAATTAAGACTTTTCTTAGTTCCTCTTTTCTTTGTTTCTTAATTTGGTCAATGTGTGATAAAATACACTTTGGCTTATGAGTGAGAACCACATATAAAGAGAGATTAGTGGGGTTTATCTTGCTCAATTAATCGATGCAGACAAATTTTAATTGACTTTCACATGATCCTAAAGGGTAATGAATGATGTGATGTATGCAACTTTAACCGGTGCCAGCACCATCTGCTTTTTATTTGATAATGTTTTGTGCCATATTCTCATGCCTATCCCAGAAGAACATGTCTCCCTCTGGGACTGCTGCTGTATGGTAGGTACTATATATTACTATCATACACACACATCACTTCAAAACTTTTTGGAAACTTCCTGGTAAATACTGTTGTAGAAAAACCGAAGTTCCTTGGTGATGTGCGGTTTCAGGAAGATGAATGAAACTCACTCAGTAACTTCGATGCAAAGAGTGTTTATTAAACAGATGCAGCTGGAGCTCCACACATGCAGATTCTTCAGGAAGACACATACAAGATTGACTATTTCACTCCATTCGCCTGTATTAAGTTGTTCCCTGCTAATCTCCTGCCTCCAAGGTCTGGTTTCTGTGACAGAGACAGGTCTTAAAAGTGTGCCATAAACAAAGTGGTAGACAATACACAAAACCCGCTAAAAGTCCATGATGTCTACTAAACCTAGCCGGAAAGGCACCAGCCTGACCATGGATCAAAATATATGGTCATGGGGCAATCGGGAGTGAGAAGACCAGAACACATCTGTGAATCCCTTAGATAGAGGCACAAGGTTGTCTTTCTACACATGATTCTGAAAAATGTAAGCAAGGACTTAAGATTTTCCATAACAAATACTATCCTGCATTCCAACAGTTACCAAAACGCAAAGAGCAGCTGTTTTTTTTCTTATGCATTTCCTTTTTTTTTGTTTGTTTGTTTTTAGTTTTGCCATGATCATGTGTAAAATTAGGCCATTTTTATTTCTTTTTATTTGTGCATGGGGGTGAATTATCACTCATCTCACTTTAATGAATTTGCAGGCCTGCATGCAATTATTGTCTTCACCATTGAAGTGTGGGGGCGCTGGTCTTAAACGTCACTCTTAAACGTCTCTGCTCAATTTCAAACAGGGAAACCTCGTAAATTTCGGATTTCCTGATAAAAAATAAGCTGGGAGACTCTGAGGAGCAGCAACAGAAAGCTGATCTAGGTCTGTGGGCACTTCTGTCTTGAGGTAATGTCGATAAACTGCATTATTAATATTCAGCACTGTGTTGTGTATGATGGTGCTGAGATCTGGATGTCTTGTAGTCTGAGCCTTTTTTTTATATATAATTCTGATAGTCATACGTGTTTGGTGTCAATTATTGGTTTGTTGATGCATGTTAACATATTTCATAGGTTACTTTGTGCATGTTAATATGGATTTGATTCTAGGTGGAGTTGCACTTTTCTTTTTCCATTAACATTCATGTGACTTCCAGACAAGACATCCATGCAATGTCAAGGAAAATTCATACAAAAAACTTTAAAAAAAACAAAAAACAAAACTCATTATGACTTTTTAGCCCCATTTCCACTGGACAAAAAGTGCTGGAATGGAGTGGTAAAAATAAAAAAGAGAGACAATCAGACAGACCTTTCAACAATTTAAAGGTCATCTATTAACCTCAAATGTTTTTAGACTGTGGGAGGAAATGCAAATAGAGGTGCCAAGCCTGGACATGAACAGGGAATATTTTTTTGCTGTGAGGTTGCAACAATATCCACGACACTTCTGTACCAGCCTATACAATAAAAGTAAATGCATTATATGAGACATTATTGTTCCGTTAGCAATATTTGTCATCATACCAAGTTACCAGCCAAACAAAAGGGTGAATTAAATTTACTTGTGTATATAGTGTGTGTTTCTGCTTCCGCATCATTAGTGGTCTGTACATGACCAGTCATAATCAGATCAGTCAGAGGACGAGTTGCTTGATGTTTGTCTTTGTACCTTGTGGAAATGAACATTGATTAAATGCTTAGAACTCGTCAAAAACAAAAGTCTGTAGCAGCAAAGGAGCAGAGTAGTATCCACACTGATCAATTCTTCAAAGGAACTCAGTGAAGTTCAGCGACAGGTAGAAAGCCTCCATTTGCAGAATATCAGCATCACTGAGGACTTAACGGGATGCAGTTGGCGCTGAGGTCAGCAGGCCAGTCAGAGAGCGAGAACAATGCAGCAGATGGCTAGAGTTAGATGGTCTAGGGCATCAACAGAGATTTATTTGTGATTTTAGGTAGGCTCAGAAGAAAAGTGGTGGAAAGGCTAGAAAAGATCATGATTTACTCTTGTGGGACAGAGAGGGTTTATGAGGTTCAGTCAGGCAAGTCCAGAAGGCAAGGAGAAATTGAGAGACTATAGTTCAGGAGAGGAGACAATTGAGAGAGCAGAGGAGAAAGGTCAGAGAAAATAGGGGGATGAAAGTAATGCTTTGAAAGGAGAACTGAGCGGTATAGTCAGCAATACTTGCACAACCATAAAGAACAACAAGCCTGTTTTAAATTTGTTAGCATATAGTTTATAGAAGGTCTGGGTTCAAATACCAACCAGGCCTTTCTGGGTGGAATTTGCATGTTCTCCCAGTGTGTGCCTGGGTTTCCTCCCATGGTCCTAAAACATACATGTGACGTTAATTGATAACTAAATTGCAGCTAGGTGTGAGTGTGTGTGTTTGGTTGTCTGTCTCTGTGTGTTTGTTTGTCATATAATGGACCAGTGACCAGTCCAGAGTGTCTCCTGCCCTCGCCCATAGTTAGCTGGAACTGGCGCCCTGCCAGCCTGCATAGGATTAAGTGGTATATAAGATGGATGGATGATTTAATCAGGAAAAAGGAGAGCAGCTTAAAATTGTAGCAAAAGCATATGTGAAGAATTTGGACACAGAAGAATGGGGAATATCCACAATGAGAAATAGATCAAGAGATGATTGTTAGGCCCCAAAGGTATAAGGACGTTCATAAGGTGGTCAGGCGTACAATGGCTTCTTTATCCCCAAGGCATAACGGACTCATTTACTAGGTTCATCAAAGCACATTTCATATTCTGACATTACTGTGAGAGAAGTCTCAGTGAAAGAGATTATGGCATGAGTCAATGTGTGTCCTCATTTTGAACGAGACAAAGTCTCCAGAACTTTGAAAAACTCCAAAAATGTCTCTGTGGAATATAGAGGGTAACATTTACCACAGGGATTTACTAACTACATAGAAAGGAATAGCTTAATAAAGACTGTAGATAAGAGGGATTGGGTACCAGGATATACAAGGTACTGGGAGCAGATTAGCATGATCTGGCACCATATTCAGGCAGCCAGGAATACAAAAGAGACCTGCCTGTCATATTTTTGGATCTTGCCAATGTCTTTGGCTCAGTTCTACGTGGCTTGATTTGGAGTGCCAGGGGTTGTTGTCAGTTTAGTGAAAGCATATTTTCCAGAGGTTTTGACTATATGGCAGGAGTCTCAACAGGCTAATAGAGGCTGGAAATACTGTAAGTGTTTTACAAGCTCTCCACTATGTTTATAAAGGCCATGGAAGTAAATATCAGAGCTTTCAGGTGGGACGTAGGTGGTGAAAGAAGAAAGAGACCCGTTAAGACTCAAGATGGATGATGTGGCACTGCTGACACTAAGAGTACGATGTTTAAGGAGGTTACTAGAGAAAATAAATTAGAACCTTTGGTGGGTGATTGATGAATTGACGATTAAGCTAAATGAGTTGGAAGGAAAGTAAGTTATGGAAATGTCAGTGAAGCACGTGGTATGATGTTGACTTGAACAACAGTTAACGGTGCAGTGAAGAAACGAATACTGAAGGATTGGATGAAATAGAACAGTCTAATCAAGAAATACATCAAGGATAGCTGAAGTTGGGGCTTTTGCAGTTTGGGTTATTTGCAAGGCTCGATTCCTCATAGTGGTGATGTATGACATGTTTCTAAGAACATAAAATTATTGAAAGTGTATATGAAATATTTTGGTTACAATGTCATATTTGTATTTAAAATTCCTTTTGATACACACCACGGCCAATAGGATCAAACAACCCTACAATTATATGAATTTATGAGGCATCATAAACACAGATTTTAGATGTCTACAGAAGCCGAGTGCCATAAAAAAAGACAACAGATGTTTTCCTGGGGGTTGTTGCTTCTATATGAACTGAAGAAAACCAGGAAATGACACTTGGGTTGAGTTCTGCTCAGACCTGTTGCCTTGATCTCAGTCAGGTGACTTGTGTATGTATTCTCCCTGAAATTCTAAATAAAACCTCCTAAAACCAAACATTGACATGAGGAACACCGTGGTGACACTGCTAACGATATGTAATTTTTAGACCCAGTGGTTTCTTCAGTGCGACCAAGGAACCAGCAGGGTCCTTTGTTCGAAGTGTTAAGAAAATGCTGAATAATAAAAATGTTCTACTGTTAATCCCCCAGCAATAATAACACTGGTCTGCCAACAATTGTTCCTCCTTTGCTGTGTGACATGAATTATATTTTATGGTATTTGGCAATTTGAGAATTAAAAGAAAAATACAAGGCAGTGAGTCAGTGTGAACCAAATGACAGCTGGATGCATATTTACAAATAAGAATAATGTGACAAAGGCCAGATAATGTCGTGTGGCATTACATCATATTTTCCATATGACATTAAGATTATTGTTCGTGTGCATTGTTTAGTAAGACATACATTGAGATAATTGTGTTCAAAGCGTGGGGGGTTTTCTTTTTCAAATGGACACTTTTATCTTTAATGACATCAGAGAGTGGTACATAAAACTGACATCTGACTGAGTTAAAAGACCTATGATAATACGCATCAAGCAGCAGAGCGGTAGGGTGGGGGGGTGTAACACCAGGAAACTCCAGGGGTCAGGAAGCCTTTTCAAATGATGACTTTTCTGCTTAATGTAGTTCCAGCTACATGAGCTCCCTCCCACCATTTAAAAAACCATGGCTTAGAGGATTTTCCATAATCACTTTGTTTTTACATTTTGCCCCATCTGGACACTTGCAGATGTTTTCATGTACAATTTATAGGCACATTAACCAGTAAATATTAAATCACTTCAAGGATTTATACTTTGCATATAGATTTTTTTTTTTTTTTTTTTAACAAAACATGCGCTATTCAACATGCCAAATGTGTCTGACATCCTGCTATTAAAAAAATGTAGAAAAACAGCAGTTTAAGCATATTCTCATCTTTTCTGTGCTTTTGTTTGCCTATCTGAGAATATTTTTGTTATCTGTGCTGGTAGAAAGATAAACTCTGCCATGCAATACGTCTTCTTCTGATAACACATCTGCCTGAATGCAACAAGATCGCAGTGAGGGGGGAAAAATAGATCATTGTTCTCGAGCAGTTTCTCAAAATCATATCCTGAAATGTCAGAGCCAAATGTGTGTATTTATTGCGGGGTTGCCATTCAGAAACGGTGTGAGCTTCCCCCGTTTCGGACTTTTGAGAGGACTCGCAGTTACTTATTTACCTTGGAAATCTGCCAGGCGATGGGTTAACATAGCAATAAAGTCTGCACGTCTTCAGAAGACTTAAGAAAAATGGATAAAAATGTAATGAATCCAGTGACTGATCATTCCCAGGGAGTTTGTGACGTGACACCATTGAACCATTCAGGATGAGTGTGTTTAATTGTCTTTTTTTAAACATCTATGCCTGAGGCAAATATCCCCATAATACTCTTACAGGGACTGTTTCATTGTACCATTTGTATGGTTTTACAACCCTCTTTATGGCAGCGCTGAGTACAACTCCAATTTATTACTGGACTGCATAAGGACCCCTTAGTCAACATTTTGCTCATAAAGAAATGTATAGTTGGAATTTCTGCAGAGTAAATCCGCTATAAAAGAAAATATAGAACTTTGTTAAACTAATTTTGTCCCTATTTGTCCCTTTTTAATCACTGATATTGTGTGTCGTCTCCACCCCACTCTGCGTTGACTTTAGTCTGGACCTCGAGCTCGCAGGACCCTGGTTCGATTCCTGGTTGCTGAAAGAACATCCAGCATAAGAATGTGCCAAGAGCACAGTGTGAGCGACAATAGCCGTTGAAGATCAGTATCAGACAAGGAAGACAACATGCTGAGGTTGTTCTTTGGAACACTGTACACAAACCTGTTTCTCAAACCAGCGCTGGCCGAGGGGTGAACCGACTTTCTGGCTGGGACCAGTTTTATCTTTGTTAACATTTTAACAATACATCATTCATGCCACATGTAGGTGTAAAGAGAGCTAGTGATCTTCTACGTACAATAAGGGGATGGTAGTGAGGTTATTCGCAATGTCACCCTGCAGCAGTGCAAAAACTTGATATTATTAAATACACTAGTGTCTGAAGTGCTAAGATGATCATGCTTTACATGAAGTGGTTTGATTGTTTCATATCAGCCTCAGAGTTGTTTGACATAGTGCTCTGACATTTATCTTGTACTCCTATTTTATTTACTTTTTAACCGTTACAATATTTATCATGTATCTAAATCAGTATTTGAACACAAACGCTGCAGATTTGACCTTCATTGACCTTTTTCATTCATTGAGTAGCTACATGATGCACGTGATTAGAAATCCCTTCACACAAGAGGAAACCTTTATGCTAGAACTCCATCTAAACGGAAGAATTTACCGATTCACATCACATTTGCTTCCTCATACAGTTTGTTTTGATGGGTTGTTTTTGTCATCAGTGAAACTGTCTCTGCTCAGACATCTGTGGTTTCACTTAACTGTCGTTGTTAATCCTCTCACGCTATATTCTGTAGTCAACATTATTTGACTACAGTGATGTGTTGTTTTTGTCCTGTGTTTTCTTCCCTCAACACCTGTCAGAGATTAATTTGAAATAATTTGATGTACATGTGAAAAAGTTTCATGAAGTAAATGCTGCCTTTCAGTTTTGTTCAGTATCTTGCTGCCTGGGATTGGCAGCAACGTTGGGACAGCGCAAAGTAGATATAGAAAATGGAAGGCTGCAACTAACTTGATAGCACATATTTGGAGAGCTGATTTTGTTGCTATCAATTCCAATATATTTTCACAGAAACTCAGGAAAAGTGATAAAAACACGGTAACCACCCTGTCTGTCTTATCGATCATGTTATTCAAACGCCTGCTTTGTGTCTGTGCCGCCTGTATGGGAGGCTGTAATTGAGTTCATCTGCTGCCTGCCTCCCTGCCAGATGACTTGACACCTTAAGTAAATAGAAGTCTTCCCAGACGTTAGTCTTGTTTGCAAACGAAAGAACCCAATTTACATTTTTCATAGACAAAAAAGATATTTGATACACGTGGCTGTAATTACTGAGACACACAACAGCCTTGATCCACTGAGGCACAAACAATTGTTGGTGGAAAAGAACCACACAAGCACACGTATAAAAATCCTCAGACTGGGTATAAGCACCGACTGCTGGTGAACTTCATGTCTTCACATTTGCTTTTGAAGCTGGGCCTCCCATCAAATCAATGGCTCTATCAGGGTTTTCTCCACATCTTCCACTTTTTTTTCCCTTTTCTCTCCTCCTTCCTTTTTCAAAAGCTTTTCAAATGAGGCATGACGAAAAGTAATCCTCAAACTCAGAGTGCCATATCACAGATTAAATTGTCAGCGCGGCATGTGCAGGGAGTTCTGAAAAGAGAAAGTCAAGGTCATCTGCATTTGAAATTACCTCTGGATGATTAAGAGACTGTGGATGACACTCTGTCACCTCTCTGGGTGTGATAAAGAGCTGTAGGTCTCCAGGAAGCTCAGGAAAGTAACACAACACCATCCAAATAGAATGAATCTCAGTGGGTTGTCTCAGATTTGTACAGTGGATCTAGTGACAGGCAGTTTCAGCTTCATCTGAGAGCGCACATCAATGTTGTATAAGTTGGTTCCACGTGTAGAAACAACACTGACTCTGCTCCTCAGTTCTATAAATCTAAATATGTACAATTTACCAAAGGTTGTCTTTGAGCTCTCTTTCTGAAAGAATAAGAACTTGCTTTACGTTTCTATTTCATTTTTACTATTTTAGTCATTTTACAGAGTTCTTATTGGACACGATGGAGGGAAAAAAAAAAGGCCTTCGGGAAGATCAGGTTTTGTTTTAAAAAGGGCTCCCACGGAAACTTTCTTTTTTGATAAGAAAGCATGAAAACAAAAGTGTTCAAGGACTTAAAGTTTGCTTTCTGTTTATTTGAAGCTCAAGTGCAAAAGTAAATAAATGAAATGTGGGAAATTGTAGTTGATAAAGACACAGAGATGGACTTAAACGGTTCAAGTCCAAACAGACTCGCACTTCTCCAAGAAAACAACATTGTCTGGTTCCTTTAGGGATTCAAGTGAAAATAGTGTGTACAGATTTGCATAGAAGGGGCACCATGCTGAGAAGCAGGGGTCTGATTTCAGTTTCATAAACTCCGTATCAATTTGTGTGATGAGAATGGTCAGCGTTGGTCTGGTTCCCAGGCTGCCGGAGTGATGGTGCATGAAACCCTCCTCTTTCGCTGACAGACACGCACACAAAGACACCAGCAGGGGTTGCCAGCTGATGGAGACAACTCTGTCTATAATCTCTTAGGTGCAGCAAATGTCCACCTCAACATTTTCCATGGAATCCTACAAACAATATTATCCAGACAGTTTAAGTAAAAATGTTTTTTCATTAATGGACATTTTGCACAATGCACAATATTGTTACAGTAATCAAGCTTTATGGACCCCACAACACTTAGTTATACCTGACAACACAAGATTAGTTAACAATGTGTTGTCTGTGACATTCGGCACTCTTTGAAACACCTCAGCTTTCATAAAGCTGCTCTTCAAAGCTTTGGAGTGTGTTTTGGCTCATTATTCTGCTGCAGTAGAAGACTAAGGTCGTTTACTCTTACTCCAGCTGAAAAGGTTCAAACCTTGTCTGCAGCCAAATAATCTCAGCATTAAACAGGATTGCTCACTTTTCTGTTTGTCTCCTCACACACACTGTTTTCGCTGCTACCACAAATCTAAAATGCGTCTCTAAAGATTTTGTCTTTCTAGGTTTTTCCAGCCCAATTATACTGACATGGAAATGTTGGTATCAGCATGATCCTGCAGCTCATATTTATGTTCGATGTTTGAAAGCAGCATTCATTTTGCTGCAGATAAGATAGAAGGAGATTTCTTGTAGTCATGATTATTACAACAGTATGTCCAACATCCTTTGACATTATATATATACATACATATATATATATATCTCACTTGGCAGTGACAAATTGTAAATAATTCACGAAGGATGTTCAAAAACATCTTGACACATTCCCAGGGCCTGATTGAGAACAAGATCAAAAAAAGGATTTCTGAGGAGCAAGTGTCTTAATCGTGTTTGAACCAAGAAATGAGAAATGAGCCATTCACATGTGGGTCTGGTCATCCAGCAGCATCTGCACATCTTTGATGTCTGATGACCAAGTGATTGGACAGAAGATAGACGCCACACTAAAGAATTCTCGTTTGATTTACGGTGGCACGACTTTTATAGCAGTCGTTTATTGTATTTTCCTGCATTTTTGCATCTGCAAGTAGTATCAAGTTCTCACAGCCCAGTGAGACATACTGAGTTAGAAGAGGTTGGAAAGATAGACGGTGGAAGTCTAGTAATTTGGTACCGAGAAACGTTGTTTCATCAAAAGATATTTAATATAGTATGAGAAAATGTCCAATGAAAACATTTTCAGAAATTGGGCAGAGATTTATTTTGCTTAAAAGTGAGTAAATAATAAAAATGTAACATATAGAGGATGTTGTGTGATGTGATAAATATTGGGGCTGCATACTTGTTTAGTTAGAATGTCCCTGAATTGAATCCAGATTGGGTTTGTGGGTCTGCATTTGTGGAGTTTGTACATTTTGGCTAATCTAAAATTGTCCTTAAATGTCAATTTTTGTGATTGTTTCTCCATGTTTGCTCTGTCAAGGACTGGCGGCCTGTCAAAGGTGTAACCTGCCTTCATCCATCATCACAGCTGGGACCAGCTCCACTGCCCTAAACTGGATGAATCCAAATAGAATATGGATGGTGGAATCATTGAATAAATCATGTCAACACCTTCAAGACTTTCTTTCACAGTATAATGCAATTGAATTTTCTGTGAATTCTATGCAATGACAGTGTTTTGGTTTTTAAACCACAGTTTTAACTAACGTCGTGATGACCTTCAGAATGAATCACTTCAACTTTAATCTGATAGTTTTTGCTTTGGAGAGCGGGTATCATCATCTATCTGTGTCCTCAATAAAAGGTAACTCCAGCAGTACTTTCACACCAGCCAGGAATTTCAAAGGCTGGAGTTGCACATCAGCTCATCTCCACCTACAGAAGCAGCTGTCGTCCCCCGGTGCCTCTCTGCTTCCGAGACGGCTTTGGGATGAATTGTACTGACTCACTTTGACAGATTAGCCCCTCCTTACACTGAGAAGAAGCATAAATTGAAATCTAATTACCATGAGTCTTTTTGGATGCTGTGTTATTTTGTTCATGTAGGAATGATTCATCTGATAACACACAGTTCAGCCGTCTTAAAACAGACTCAAATAAATAACTGGGGCAATCATCAATCCTTGGTTGAAAAAGCAGTTTTTTTCTTGCCCTTCCACAGAATGAAGGTCATTTTCTTCCAACAGTCTGATCCATGTCACCATAACAACACAAAGTCCAACACCTGAGCCTTACTGCCTCCTGGTGAACAGAGCAGAGTGATAATGGGAGAGAAATAAGTCTAGGATAATCGTGTCTAACTGCAGTACAATAAACACGACAGCTGTGCTCCCTTTAAGCACAGCATATCGAGGATAAATTTAACACCTCACAGTCCATTTAGCAGCTGTGTGGGAGATTTTGATCACATCAACTATTCCCACTTATCCTGGAAATATAGCACTGATATGAGCTCCTTTTAAAAGTACTGGAGGAATATGTTCAGAGAAAAATCAAATATGAATGTGAACATCTGCACCTCAGAGTCAGATGTTGAAAAGTGTTCTCAGGAGACAGAAGTGACATTTTGTAAATACACAAATTTACATCTATCTATATTACATGCAGTATGTCTGGATCATATAGACAGACTATACATTTGCTGCTATAAGGCGAGGACCAGAAGTCATAGCAGTTATTTGTTGTCAAATATTGTAGACTGTAGAAGCAATGCATTGCTACACCCACACAAATGTACTGGACATTTTCTGCTTTAGTGTTCAAATCATCACAAAATCATTCTTTTTTCTGTTTGCAGAACAACAACATCAATCCTCTTTATAGGTTTGGGGGTATTTTTGTTAATGTTTGTGTTTAGTCAGCTTGGAAACTTTGGAAAACAAATGAGTGCGGTAAGTGTCCTACAGATGAAGAAAATATGTTAATTAGGATCAGCATGGCTTTGCTATATACTGGTTTGAATTTTGTGTTGTTTTTTTTATAGATCCAGAACTGTCTGATCTCTGCAATTGAATCTCTGATCTCAGTTTGGAAGTGCCCAGTGTTCAATGAAAACAAACTCAAAACAGCGCTTCCTCTCATTTACAGCAAGAATGAATTTCAACCCCGTCTTGGTGCAGTATATTTACTCCACCTGTTTACAGAGAACAATCTGGAAGAGGTCTTTTCAGTGATGTTACTCCCTGGTCAGGTGCTTCTTCACCTTAAAGAGAATAAATGGTCTGCACCATGACACATATTAAGGCATTGGCCATGCTGTCAGCGTGAATGGCTTCGAAATTCAGTTCTTATAAGTTTTAATATTGTTAAGTTTGATTAAGATTAGGATTCCAATGGTAGAATTTTCCTCCCAATAAATAGTTGTTCCAAATGTTATTCATATTTAAATGTCTTTAGTTTTGCATACTGCACCCCCATCTTAAACATTTTCACCAGCCACAATTGCTTTTACAATAATATAAAAGCTTATTTTCTCATAATTACATGATAAAGTCTCCTTTTTGAACACATCATGGTCATGTAGATTATATATATATAATACAGAAGAAGAAAATCTGATATGATATTTTCTTTTTTTCCCTAAGATTATGTCTATTTCAGCTTGCAGTATTTCTATTTTCAGCTGCTCAAAAGAGGATAGTTTCCTGTCTAAAAGAAATGAAAAACATTATATTTCATCTGAAGGTGAGACATAACTCCAACATGCACAGCAGAGAACAGTCCTAAAAAAGATACAAGGACTATCAATTAAGAGCGCTTTTTTTAAATAGTCAGGATTTGTCCTTTCTTCAAGTGGAGTGAAAATGAAGCCTGTCTGGGTGAAGCAGGTGAGACACCGACTGTAACAGGAGACCCTGGAACTCCTGGTTTCTCCCAGCACAGAGGCACAGAGCTGGCTTCACCGTGTTATTAATTGAACACACATATTTATGCCTTATCGGGCTCCAGACCAGCTTTGCTGCTTTGCGTTCAGTTGCTGTGAGTCTTACCTGACCCCTTTACAGGGCATCCAGCACTCCCTTGTCTTCCCCTGTGTGTCTCCAGCTGCCGACCTTTTCAGGGCCCACCGCTCTCTCCTTCTCTGCAGCCAGGCAGCTCTCCATTCTGAATCAGAGTCCACTCCTGCTGCTGCTTCTCCACCTGCCACCCTGCAGTTCACCGGTGACAGACATTTCACAGGTGATCAGCCTCTGATGGGCCTCAGGTGTGCTCCGTCAACCCCCCCCCCCCCACGTGACCTCGTTCATTTCTTCCCAATTGTGATCCAAAGTTCTTTTTTTTTTTTACATAAAGTCTTCTAATTTTTAAGATTGTAAAATCCCAGCAGTATAAAGGGATTTTATTCATCTGTTAGAATATTGATAATAGGTTAAGAGAAAGGCCAAAAAGATTTTTCTGTATCTAAGGCTTGTGATTACAGAAGCATAAAGCATACTTCGCCTGTCTGGATCATAAATTTAATAGCAAGGATCACTTTGTCACATCTAACGATTTCAACCTGCTCTCCTGGACTTTACTCATCCACTGCTGTCAACAACATTATGTAAAGAACCTATGATGGAAACAAAAAGCAGTTTAAAAACAACTGTTCCATTGGAAATATTGAATTGCAATATAATATATAGCTTGACTGAGTTTTTCATGGTGAAAATCAAAACAATTCTAATTATCCATCTTTCCATCCCTTAGACTAGCTCAAGTTCATCTTAACTTCCTGGTCTGAATCTCTGATGACTGTCTCGCAGGTAAAACGAGACAGCATTAATTAGTGACTGCAGTGATGCTGTTGGGCAGATGTTTTAATGATGAGTCACAGTCAGGTGAGCAGCTTCATGTTACTCACATTTATCCGCAACTAATTGTCTCCAGGCTTCATGTTCATAATTTAGGCAGAAATCAAATTAGACTGGGTTTGCATGGAAGCTGAACATTTATCTTTAATATAAATCATGTTTCAAGTCCTCCTCAAAACAGAGGCTTCATGTTGTTTTGTTAGCTCTTACGTTGTTCAGATTGCTTTTGTTTTAGTCACACTGTGTGCCAGGCAGCGTTACAGTAATGGAGGACACAAACGTAGATGAGATTCTAACTAAATGCAACCTTTAATAAAGATGACGATAATCCAATAAAAGTATTCTAAGCGGTGAAACACATACCCCCACACACACACAGTGAGGAAAACAAACAGTAAACTGACAGTTAACATGGCAATAAAATAGGCAAGAAACTATGCAGGAGACATGCGAGCTCCACAGATGAAACAAACAAACCACAACAGACACATGGACCTTTGAATGAACACTCAGGTGAGAAATGTAGAGCAACAAGACAAACACGGAACACATGAAATATGAAAGCAGGCAGGGAGATAAGCCACAACATGAAACCTGGATCATAGACACAAGCATAAAACATGGAAGAGGATGTGTTGACACAACATGAACAAAACCAGTCGAACCTGAACGTTACATATAAACCAGGACACTTGGATGGATGGACATGGAGGGAAATGTAGGAAAGCTAATGTCTGTATAGCAGAACAACATAAGGCAATAAGAAACAAACAGAACAGTGAAGGAATTAAACCTAGGAGAAACCCAAAGAAAAGAAACCACCAAGACAAGACAGAAAATAAAACATAACACAAACAATGCAAACAGAGTAGAAACGACCACCGTGGTTGTCCTTTTTTTAATTATGCTTTTTCCAACTTAGCTGTCGTGAGGGACTTTAGATGATCCCTGTCAATCACAGGACAAACAGAGAGAGAGACAGAAAGACACTCACAATCACAGCTTGGGCCACAACATGCCAACCCTGGGGGGAAAAAAGGAAAATATTGAATCAAAAGTGATCAAATCAGCTGCAGCTGCACAAACGCCCATGGCTTGTAGGGCAAAAACGTAGCTTTGACATTCTTGGAAGTCTCAGGAATCAAACAAGGGTTCATGATGCAGATGTAAAATTCATACCTTCCCGACCTCGACGGGGGACAAATAATATTACTGGGAAAAATAAGCATAAACACAACTGGGTGAAAACACAAATCTCTGTTTTCCCTCCAAAGTCATGAGTAACCTCTGCACATATAATGCTGCTGTGGTTTAATTAAACATTTATTAAGTGATTGTCTACAGGGCCTGTGGTTCAGGCTGCAGCCTCATTCCTGGACTAATCCGCTGTGTTTTGTTCTGAGAGATAACAAGAGGGTGAGAGGAGAGGAGAGGAGAGGAGAGGAAAGGAGAGGAGAGGGATGAAAAATGGGTTCCGGCTTTTCTTACATGAGAGGCAAAAGCGTTGATCCATCCATCTCTCTCTCTCTCTCTCTCTCTCTGGTCTCCTTGCACTCTGCTTCCATCTTTCATTCACATGTTTATTTTTTTTCCTTCCCTTTCTCCCACCCTCTGTCCTCCTCTTCATCTCTCTCTTCCTCACTAATGAGAGCCGGTGGGGTTTCTCAGTAGCCTGACAACCAGCATGTTTGTCTCTGCCCAGACACCAGGGGCCCACAGATTACTGCTCCCCCATCGACAAAATAAATACACAAATAAATACAAAATGCGGAGGGATTCTAGTTTGCCTTCTGCAGGTCCAAAATACCACATAATGAAATATGCATGAAGAAAGAACAGAAGCAGAGATAAAAGAAGGGCAGGGGGGCACCTTAAATCTGATTGGGCCCCCTGTTGCCCCTGCCAGCAGAGTCACAAGGTGATTGTGTTATGTTATGTTATGTTTTGTTATGTTATGTTATGTTATGTTATGTTATGTTATGTTATGTTATGTTATGTTATGTTATGTTATGTTATGCTATGTTATGCTATGTTATGTTATGAATACTGAACAGGGCCACTGAATACTGAGGTGCACCACAACCTTTGTATGAAGTGAATGTCAACTGTTCTGGATGGAAAATACATTTTCATATGCATAAAAACAACCACAGTGTAAAACAACAAGACACAAAGCAACCGTGATGAAATCCACAACAGACACACAAAAAGACTGTAAACATCCTTAAAGCGTAACAAAAGAATGTAAATCCCCACGAAGACAGGCAGAGTAATCAGCAGACACTGCAAATGTAAAACAAGCAGTACTAGCCAAACAGAACTACATGAAATTATTCAAAATGAGCACAGAAAAGACAAAATAACAGCCGGGAAGAGAAAAGATCCACACAAAAAAAAAAGATTCAACCACACACACCAGGAATAGAAAGAAAATGTCTGAAATATGTTGCTGTAAGAAGATTGGATTGAAAATAAGAAGCAGACATAACTACAAAAACAGGCACAAACATCCAAAACAGGAGCAAAATCGCCTTGAAAACCGGATGTAAAATGACTTGGGCTTGAGGGTCTTTCTGTGTGGAAAGACATGGCTCTCCCATGGATGGTGTCGACAAGGCGTCGACAAGGTCGACAACTTAATGTGATTCTTTAACACTGATTCCACAGGATTGCAATGAAGCGCCTCAGCAGCAATCCTGTAGTGTGTGAGAACTGCGGGAGTTTTTTCCCTCTGTCTTCACACAGTAATTAGCGTGGAGATAATCATGTTCCACACACTTACTGCCATCACTTCATCATTTGTCATTTGACATTTTATGGAATCTTTTGTTGAAAAAAAAAGAAAGATTCCAGGTAAAGTGTAATTTTCTTATCTGAGTCACATTACAAGGGGGGGGGGGGGGGGGTTCCTTATCTTCATTATATGGGGGAAAGTCGGTAGGAGAGAATTACTGTCTCTAATTACTCAGGCACGGTGCATCCATCTTTACACAGCTCCATTATGACACTCTGCCACTGTGAAACTCAATCTCTCACACAGCATCATTACTACAGCATGAATCTACATGAATTCAATGGAGGTGGTGAAAGTGTTTTCTTTTGGCTTTGCTGCATGACAGAGTTTGTTCATGCTGTCTTGTGTGTGTGTGTGTGTGTGTGTGTGTGTGTGTGTGTGTGTGTGTGTGTGTGTGTGTGTGTGTGTGTGTGTGTATGTGTGTGTGTGTGTGTGTTGCAGATTGATTTTCAAACAAAGCAAAGCCACTGTACATTGTGATGGACGTTATTGATAATTCATAGAGAACAATTCATTTTCATATTTTGGTAGAATTACTGTCGTAAAAACAGCAGTATCATAGAAACAGATGAGTTCTTTTGATGATCAATTTTGTAATGTCGCTCTACTGAGCTGAACAATATTCAGGTTTTTATGAAGCATACTGATCGTTTACAAAACTAAATCCTGACATCTTACTGATGGTCTTCATTATAAATGTATTTTAGAATTCAAACAAGTCAGAGAAAGCATAAAACAATTCTCTGCAGCTGGACACATACACATATACACAAAGAATTCTATTTAGTAAACCCCTATAATGTGTTTCCATTGCAGCAGCCCTGACATGAATTCCCTTTTCAGAGTTTTTGTAATTAGTACAAGAAAGGTAATTAATCCACTTTATAATTATTATTGAGGATGCAGAGGTGAAGGCTACTTTCATGTATGTCAATTGTTATTTTTGTTTTATGTTTTTTTTTTTTGGGGGGGGGGTTCAAATATGACGACAGCTCACTAAATAAAGAATAAAAAATAACCGTGCGTTTTTATCATCATTTATATTCCTGTGCAAGCTTTAAACAGAACACTGACAAAAGAGATGCAAAAAGAAGAGTTCTAATTTCATTCGTGGGACTTTCCCCACTGGCTTAAATTGATTTTGTGTGGTGGTGCTGCCATCTAGTGGTGAAATCACAGATTACAATGCAGTCGCAGGGCTGAATCGGTTTATTACCGTCTTTACATTTGCAGTTCGCATGTTCTCCATGTGCAGGCATGGATTTGCTCAAAGTTCCCATCGGCAAAAATTTTTTGAGGTTAATCTAGGATTTGTTTGTTACTAAATCAAAAATTGAAGGGAAATTGTAGAGAATGAGACACGTTGGAGATCGTGGTAACCTTTGACCTCCGGCTGCCAAAGTCTCTGCACTTTTATTCTTGAGAAAATCTGCCTAATTTAAAGGACATTCCCCGAGCTCAGAAACACGGCCTCAATCTAAGGTGGTAACGTATTTGAGGAGCTCACACAGTGGAAGACAAGAAATACACTTTTAATGACGTGACAGATTTTTAAGTTTTTATTAATATAATTTACATAATTCACAGAGAACCATCATTTAACCCTTAAAGGTTTTATTTCTGTCTATAACTCGGCGGTCATTACGTATATACCAGACCAGTCCTTCAAACTGTGGCGATCCTGAGAATGACTGCATCAACATGTGTTTCCTTTCCTTTCTGTAACAAAATAAAGAGCAGGTAAAATCTTCTTTCAGTAAGACAAGAGTGCAGGGCCTGAAAATAATTTTTTTTTTTTTAAATGATGTCTTCTCCAAACCAATTCATCAAGTGATCTGGACGTTCTTAGCTGAGAGCCAGTCGTATTTTGGGATGTTTCGAACAGTGTGGAGGAACATCGAACAGTTATCTTCAGCCGCAGTAACAGATTGAAACAAAACGTGTCCCTGGGATAAGACAATAAATAAACCAACAACAACGTTGAATCTCTTAAGAGTTTCCAGACACTCAGAATATTTCTCCTTCCTCTGAAACAGACCGAGTTAAAAAGTACAGACCAATGAAGGACAGCATTTATAACATAACTTCTATATTCAATGTTTTAAAATGGAGTTAAATGCAAATGTTTGTTTTGTGGTTTTATAAGCTCTGGTCTATGTGCGACTCACAAAGTGGAAGATTGGGAGTAAACAAGCCCCATCTGGGCTCCCCCTGCTCTAAATATGATTCAGAGTTGAATCAGTCGAGTTCAGGTGCAAAAACATACTACAGCAGCTTATTTTTCTTATCATTTAATGACTTCCACATATATATACTTTCAACTCTTTCAAGGTCATTTGTGTCGAGAAAATTCAGAATATTAATTCCTGCAAACTGGTACTAAAAACACCAACATCTGACAAAAATAAACCAAAATAACTCTGGAGGTCAGTGCGCCAGCTGATGGGTGATAAAGTGGGAAACTTTGCAATGACAAGTTTTTCTTCAAGGTGACTGAAAAACTAAGAAGTCACATTGTACGATTTCTGTAATTATGCAAAGACAAACACTTCTCCAAACAGCTTGTTTTGCTACAGTGAAACCAGAGCAGGTCACATGATGATTATGATGATGGTGATGATGATGAAGATGTCAGTCTGACCTGCCGGCGTCCAGTTGGATCTAAACCAACAAAACTCTGCTAACTATGACGTGCAGTGGTCCTTCCTGCGCTCCGGCGTCCAGCCGTGGCAGTTTGGCGTGAGGCGTGACCGTAGCGTTTGTGTGTGGGAGGAATGAGGCGGCTAGCTGAGGAGGTCGGGCTGCAGGCCGATCCTCTGCAGGACGTCCTCGGGCATGCACAGCACCGGATTCACCGACTTGATCTGCTCGTCTCCCAGGAGCGAGAGGCCTGCGACTCCAAACAGAGTGTGGAAAGGATCCACCTGCAAGAGATGGGAGGAGCTCGTGTCAATCTAAGTTATAAAACATTTGCAGTTGCACACGGTGGCATAATGAAGGCAAACCAACAATAGTGTCTATTCTAGAACATTTCCTGCAAAGGAGAGAGTGTTACTTCACGATACGTTCTCAATGATGTGTATGATAAAGAGGGGGAAAAAGAAGCCTTATGGTTTTGAGTCATTGTGTATTGTTTGCTGCTGTGGTGAGCACTCTCGTCTCAAATCAAGAAAGAACCTGGCTCAAGTCCAGGTTGGACAGTTTTTTGTGTAGACTTTTGTTTGTTCTCCCTTGTGTGGGTTTTCTAACGTATTCCTATTTTCCTCGCACAGTAGAAAACGTGCATTTCATGTCAGATGGCAACTAAAATTGGCAGTGTGTGTGCGATTGTTCGACTGTCTCTCTTCTTGCCCTGTGACGGACTAGTGACCTCTCCCCGGTGCAGCCGGCTGGCGCCGGCTCCCGCACCCGGAGATACACTGTTAAATAAAGCAACTCAGAAAAAAGGCTACGCTGGGCCCACTGTGTACCATGTCTCCTGGTCTGTCAGCGAAGCCTCCCGTTTCCTCATCTTGACAGGCTAAAATGAACGTCCGCAGCTTCGCTTTGTCGATCCAGTGGATCCTGCCGATGATTTTCAGCGATGCCAGAACCCACCACGAGTAGCACACGTCTGGAAGCTGGACGAGGAAGAAATCAGAGTCAGTACCAGAGTGATGTTCTTTTTAAATCTTATTACGTTAGAGATTGTGATTCTCATTTTAAATCACATGGTTCGGTGTTAGAAAAACGCTTCGTCGCTCTTGTACTGAGAGAAACGGTTTGCTGCTAAGATATGAAGCTTTCAGTAAACGACAGTGAAGACGAAACTCTTACGCAGTGAAGGACACTTTTATCTCCCAGAACTGTGAACTATATATTTTCACACTGGCTCAGTGGGGAATCATTGTGCAATATCTGGAGGGCACCGACCTTCTCGGGGCGTCCATTAAGGCCTCCGGACGGCAGCTGCCTCTCACAGAGCCACCAGCCCAGCAGGTCAGCGTTGACCTGGTGCAGCTGGCCGGTGAGCGACAGGAAGCCTGTGCAGCAGTAAATCTGACCGGCAGGAAGGAAACAAACGCCCAAAATAATCCGAGACACATGGAAAAAAAAACCTCAAACACCCTCGTGGTATGAGAGTATGGGGGAACTCACCTGACCAGCATGGGACTCGGAGCCGGGTCTGCAGCCAAAACCGCCGTCAAAGTTCATGCAGGACAAAACAAACTCCACGGCTTTGTCCACGTTTACTGTGTCCATCTTACCCTGAGAACCACAGACAGACAATCCAGACGATCTTCTTAAAGTTGTAGTGGAGTATAAATGCAATTCAAAGTTTTGGAGTTTGTTGCTCCACCTGCTTGCTGAACTACATTGAGTTATTTCTGCATTCGAGTTTTACCCATGTAACTATAAAGACCTGCTAAATACTGATACAGTTGAATGTCGAATCACTTTTCATCGCAACAATAAATAACACGCATTTAGCTGCCAATACAAATTTGTTAGAAACAATTCACGTACGCACCAGTAAAGCCAGGGTGGCAACAGCACAGAAGGAAAACCGGGTATCGATTTCTCCTGTGAGGAAAAAAATTAATTGTTGATGCAATTAAAATTCAATACTAGTACAATAAACTGCATTTTCTTTTTTTCTTTTTTTCACATAGTCACTGTGTGGCAATAGATATTTGAAAGATGAGTGTACACTAAGAACTGCAGTTCTTTAATCAGAATGCAGTTATGTTGTAGAAGGACATGAATCTGGACCGTGCAGCTCACCCCATTTGTCCCCAGCAAAGGAGCCGTCCTCCTGCTGCAGCCCTTTGACGTAGTCCACCACTTTGTCCACATCGATCGCGTCCACACTGCCGTACAAGCTCAAGATCTGAAGAGTGGATTTTGAGCAAAGAAAACCTCACAGTTACAATAATGATAATAACGAAGCATGCAATAGATTAAAAAAAAAGATTAATTATTCCTTTTGATGCCGCTGTATCATCACAGGGTAATTTCATATATGTGAATCATGACAAAAATAACATACTTTGCATTCCAAGTAGATCCGACTTATTAAAAATGAGAGGACACTTTTCAAAACAAACGCGCAGTTCCGTTTCTATTTCACACAGAGCTGTTAAGAAAGCCAGAAGACTTTGTACAAAGTCACCTGGACAGCGCTGAGGGTGTAGAGTAGGTGGGGGTCGTGCCCGATGCTGGCGCTGATGCCGCCGCACTCGTGCTGGCAGGCTTTGATGAAGTCGACGATCTCGGACCGGTTCATGCGGGGCAGCTGGCTCATCAGGTCCATCACCGTCAGCCCCCAGTAGATCCCGCTCATCCGCAGGTACTCCGACAGCGTGTACTCCTGGATGCAGAAAAATAGAAAACCTTTCAGTGTAATTGGTACTATTTATTATTCAAACTAAACTAACCTCAAAAGGACAAAAACTTAAATGTTGTACATTTTGTGAAAAAGAAATCAATTTTCAGGCAAGACTTATGTTTGGGAATTTGTTTGACTGTAGCTCAAATGCACCATTAACCAATCTAGGAATTTAAAACGGGTATGATGGAGGTCATTGTTTTTGGCCCCAAAAAGGAAAGGTTAAAGGTCAGCGCTCATCTTGACTCTATGTCACTCAAGATAACAAATCAAGGCAGAAATGTGGGTGTAATTATGGACCGAGACCTGAAATTCAACAACCCACATTGTGACAATAACAAAATCAAATGACTAATTTCTGAAAAATATCGGGAGGATTGAATGGATTTCTGACCGAACAAGGTTCAGGAAAACTTGCTTATGCATTAAAATACTCCTCAACCGTGGACCAAATATTAATTTTGTGGTAATGTACAATGAATTGCCTGAATGATGATTGTCTGCATGATGCTATGGAAATACATTTGCATAGTCTTACATTGCTGCCTCATCCTGGTATTAGGGAGCTTTTGGGCAGCAGAGATTTGAATTAGCTGAAGGGGGTTTATCTTTGATTGGCGACCAGAAAGAAGAACAACACGCGAGTCTAACAGACACAACCTTAAGCCAAGCATTTTATTTGTACCCAAGTGTCGCACTTGATGAGGAATGGACGGAAGACAGGAAGTCTCATATCACATGACGTGAGGGTAGCGGGCTCTGCTGCCCGGCCGTAGTTTTTAAAAGCAGTGGGATGGTGTTTCACTCACATAGTCGTCCTTCTTGGAGCCGTAAGCAGCGATGTAGTCTGCGTGTTTGTCGAGCAGCAGCGAGCTGGGAGCGTCCGCTTTAACGATGACATCTTTTATTTGAGTCCCCTGTCAACAAACACACAGGTCACGTCAGCAGGCTACAATCTCGTCAATAACCGCAGTATTTGTCACCTCCATCCTTTCACCTTCACCACGACCCGTGGGTTAATTGTTAAGTGTTTGAGGCAAAATGACGAAAAGGAGAAATGTTTGTTATACAGATGACACGATGCTACATGCTAACGCTGCTGCCTGCTACGTTTTAGAGTCTTTGCTAACTACGTTTATTGATTAACTCACTATGGGGTGAAATTATAGCGCTAATCGGCTCTGGTATACAGCTAAAAACAGTCTATATTCTGTACTTTAACAGAGACGTATTAAAGAAGCCGCTTGTTACCATTCTGACATATTCCGCATGATCAGGTTTCCTGCTCCTGCTTCTTCTTCTATGGAATCCCGACGCCGCACTGCTGCTGCCACCGTTTGGTTACAAGATGCAACTACAGGCTAGAGTATATCCAAGGTTGCCAGGTATGCCTGATAATTTCCGGCTAAAATCTATTAAAACCAATATAATAAACAATTCTAAATCACAATCTCTACAGAAGCAAATGGTAAAATCGTAAAAAATACAACTTGTGAAGTAAAGGAACAAGTTGTGTATATAGAGAGATTCATGACTGACCTGAATAACCAAAGAAAAAGTGTAAAATCGTGAAATGATTGATGATGTAGTATTGGAATATTTTCCACAAGCTCTGCAGTGAGCCATTATCTGGGCTCGATTTGCCTTGACTCGATGTGCAGGGGAACCAATCAGATGTAAGTATCCGTCCACTGCCTTTGATGGGAGTTTGACAGATAAATAAAGTCATGAAGCATTGCAACACTCTGGAGAATGACAGTTAAGGTTTTTTTTCTTCTACATAAAATTACTTGGCATTTCAATGAATTGACAAAAATGGAATGGCTCATTTAGATTTGAATTAATGACATTTAAGTCATTATTTACTAATGTATTTAATTGTGGCCTCTTTAGTCCTGGATATAAAACAACATCCATGGTTGAGCAGAAGGTCAAAGAACCACCCCCCCAAAAAAGACAAACAGCATCAAAAGCATTGCAACGTCTTGTCTGTCTGAAAAGAATAATTTATTGAATGGATGGCATACAGAATGAGTTGTGGTGAGCTAGGCCAAACAAGGCAGCTTAACCACAGCCAACATACAAATATTCCTATTAGATGTGCACAGGTGAGGCATATAGTAGCTGATTCTCTTGATTCGATTACATTTTTTTTACTTAGAACTAACAGCAGGCTTATAGTAAATGAGGCAGAACATTATTTTTAACCAACATGCAGTTTACCATTGATGTCTTGACACATTCATCTGTACAGATTCCACTATTTTACAAAGTTGATCTTAACAGGCTCTTACAGTTGGTAGAGAGAGGCCTTGTCATAATGTCAGCGTTGTATAAGGCATGGAGAAAATTATCCAACACAATCATTGATTTTATGTGAACGTTTACTGAGGTCAACACTGTCAAAAAGGTTTTAAAGCTGAAGGTCAGGTAAAAACCACTCCTCCCCAACACAAGGCAATGCAGCTTCACAAAATAAACAAAACAAATGAGTGAGCTTAGTATATGAGGTCCTGTTGTATTTTGTGAGCGGCACCATTGCAGTTTTAGCAGATAACTACCAGGAAGAACCACATTAATGCAGATAAACCTTATATACTCACTTTCAAAAGTAATAATGCTATTGCCTCTATTTACAACCTGCAGTCTGTTTACAGGGGAATGATGTTTACGTGACCACTTCCAAGTGATGTGTGAAATCCAAATTAGTTATTGTTATTTTACAAGTTCTTTTCTTTGACATTGAAGTCATTATTGAATAATGGCCAACATCAGGCCAACATTCAGAGCTCTGATAAGATTTCCTAGAAAAACGAACTGTCTGTTGAAACAGATGAATCAACATTAAGGCAAATTCAGAGTTCAGGTGGCAAAAAAATCTATTTTATAGAAACAAGATTTTGTATGGAAAAGCTACAACGAGGAAGTACAAGCCAGGACGCTCAGGTTCATTTCTTGAATTTTCCCAGGTGTTCTCGGGCGATGATGATTCTCTGGATCTGAGCGGTGCCCTCGTAAATCTACAAACAAACAAAATCGGGACAAATTTGAAATGATTAAGTTATGAAAATATTGTAGTTCTAGCAAGAAATACGTGCGCTACACAGACACCCACCTGGTAGATCTTGGCATCCCTCATCAGCTTCTCCACTGGGTAATCGCTGTTGAAGCCGTTGCCTCCAAACACCTGAACTGCATCAGCGGCCACCTGATTGGCGATGTCTCCAGCGAAAGCCTTGGCGATGGAGGCGTAGTACGTGTTCCGACGGCCCTGGTCCACCTCCCAGGCAGCGCGCTGGTAGGACAGCCGGGCCAGCTCCACCTTGATGGCCATCTCCGCCAAGAGGAAGGAAACGGCTTGGTGCTGTGCGACGAGAAAACCGGTCAGTTCATGCATCCAGATGATGAATGCCATCATAAACATGTGACACACAGAAAGAAAGGGTTTTGTAAACAAACCTCAGCAATCAGTCTGCCAAAGGTTTTCCTCTCCAGTGAGTAATTAGTGGCTTCATCGAATGCCCTCTGGGCCAGGCCAGTAGCTCCAGCTGCCACCTACAGAACATCAAGTACGTTAAGAAACACACAAAAAAACGCCAGTGAAAACTAAACATGGACATTGTAATAGAAGGTGGAAGTGAAATGCTTCTTCGTTTGCCATGTTTTTAGAAAAGCATGAATCTTTGGAGATACTGAAGTCCAAAAGAATCCAAACAAATGAGATTTGCTGTTGACATGAGGTCACCAAGTTCATAATATTATTTTAAAACAGCACACAAATCATGTCTAATTAACATTGGAAAACTTTTGTCAACTCAACTCGAGACATGTTCACACGACAGGCCTTGATTCTCAGTCTACAGTCCCAAAATAACCCACATGTAGAAAAACTGTCATCACATGAAGCACTCTATAGACACTATATAGAGAATTGTGCAATCAGTGAAGGTAAATAAAGAAGAGAACAGAAGTCTGTATGGAGCGTTGGAGATGTGGAGTTTCGTCCAATGTTTAAATGTGACCATGTCTCCCCTCCTCCAGTAAAGATATGTGTCTCACTTTAATGACGTAAAAGTCGGATGATAAAAGACATGATCATTCCTATAAAACCTGGACAAGAATCTGATAGAAGACTACGGAAGTAAAATAGTCTAGATCTGATTTAAACATCCGACTTCTCACAATTCAAATACAACCAACTCAAGTTTTTGTTTAGAAATGATAGCTTCGTTAAATGTTTTCATTGTGAGGTTATAGCTAAAGCTGGATCTTCCCTCTGACTGTCACACCCTGGTTGTACATCAGTGGTGATCTTCTTGCAGGACTTACTGGGGGTCTGGTGTTGTCGAAAGCTCCCATGGCGATTTTGAATCCGGCTCCCTCTGCGACCAGGACGTTTTCCTTCGGTATCCTCACATCTTCAAAAGTGATGCCTCTGGTGTCGGAGCACCTCTGGCCCATGTTCATCTCCTGTCGGCACAAGGCAATCACACGTCACCTCGTGGTGCACACGTTGAATTCCACTGGAGGGATGTTGGCCAATACATATTGTACGAACACTTTAAATATGTGTTGCATGCTAATTATCTCCAGTCAGTCCTTTGGTTCGGAATGGCTCACTATTAGAATAAACTCTACAAACTCATATATGCACTGGTACTTAATACACTTTGTACGATATCATATTGCATTTATGTGCATTTTTTAATGCACAAATACATCTATAAAGCTCAAACTAAATGCTTACCCCAGAAGGAATGGACTAATCCATGTACAGTATATTGTTGCTGTTTTAGCACCACCTTCAGGGACAAATTATGCTGGAGAATAAAGGTTTGACTCCTTAGTTGAATATCTGAGATATAAATGATAATATTTCATTGGTCCATCAGTTACTGATTCTGAACACGTCCACCAAATTACTGTGACCAAATTCCCTGTTTTGCTCAGACAGGTCCACTTTTCACATCCTGTTTAGGGCGTCAACTGAATGGTGTCCAAATGACATATCTAAATTCACTCTCACAGATTAGTAACTAGTCGTGTCATGTAATCCCTACAATCTGCCATGTGCAAGGCTCTATTGTGCTCACAAAGAGGGAGTTAAAAAACAATATCAAATCAATCATAGAAGTTATTAACAACATTTTTGTAATTCGTTTGTCCTGTAAGTTTAGAAATACACATATTCTATTCTTAAAATTCACTATTTGTATCATCGTTCTATTGCAGATTTTTCTATTTGATTTCATACCTTTATTATCACAATGGGATCAATTTAGGCACAATTAAATTGACTAACCTTTAAGAAGTTTATTTGAGATACAATTTTATATCAATACATTAAAAGTGCATTTTAATTTTCTGTCCCTTCATCGCCTCACAATTGAACTGAGTTTTCCTACTAAAGAAAGAGGTGCTTTTCAATGTTACGTATACATAAATCAAGTTGTTGCTCGATTGGCATCCAAGTAATGCAGCACAGATTCTGTGTGTTAGATTTATGTTACGTACTATAGTACAATTTCAAAAGATTTCTGCTTATTGACCATGTGTTAGAATTAATCTTACACTTTTGGCATCTTACCTTTCTTCCGACTTGAATTCCCGGAGTGTCTGCGTCCACAATGAACCCAGTAAACGCTTTGCCTGCTGAACACTTGGGATCTGGGTTGGTGCGGGCAAGAAGGAAGTACCTAGGAGCGAACAGGACATTCATTGACCATCTAATAAAACCTCAAGTCGGCATGAAATCGACTCGATAACAAGAGAAAATGATCAATTTCATGACGACGCTAAACCCTCACCAGTTGGCTTTGCCCCCGTTGGTGATCCACATCTTTTGCCCGTTAACAACGTACTCATCCCCCACCTTCTGAGCTCGAGTCTTGATGTTGGCCACGTCGGAGCCTGCTCCAGGCTCAGTGACGCAGTACGCCTGCCCGACACAAAAACACAAGATAACGTGATCAAAAGCAGCACATTTCTCCCTTTTCGCCTGCAGACAGCAGTACATTAATACTGTATAGGACACTGGACATGTTGCAAGCCGCGCTTACTATAAAAGTAAAAGATTTACCTTTGAGCAGTTAGTTTTAGCAGTTAAAAAAAAAAAAATTATAGAAGAAAAATAATTACTCACACACATGAGAGGCTCCTCTGTCATCCTTCCCAGGTATTTCCTCTTCTGTTGTTCATTTCCAGCAATAATAACAGGCATTTGCTGTGTGCAAGAAATAAATGAAGCCGAGTTTAATATGAACATTGTTGCCAAACCAAGTTAGTTATGTAGACAATTGAAAGATTAGGAAAAGGGTTTGTCGAGTGTTTCATTGTATTTTTTGTTATCAGACAACAGCATTGGTCCAGAACAAGAAACATTTGGTGTGAAGAGATGGCAATGTACGCGTATTAGTTTGACTCTGACGGATGACAATGTTAATACAGTATCAAATTACTAAAAAGAAAGTATTAAATTGAAAGAAATTACAAATCTAAAAAGGTAACATTAAACCATAAGCAATACAAATCCAGGTTAAGATAGAATTGACATTGAAGATAATAATATTAAAACCTGGGCAAGGGAAATCAAGCAGAAGATAACATTATAACCATATATATATTATTTTGGACGCAAACCAATATCAAAGGCTCTGAAGGCAATATTTCGCTATCAATAACTCCAAAATAAGCTTTTCTGCTCTTGCGATCGAATGTGTGGGTTCCTTGAAATACTCAGAGGCTCTTCAATAAACCTTTATGTGATCTGAGACACTTTTACAGGCTTTGATTAATGAGAACATACTCCCAGAGAGTTTGCTTCTATTGCCGTTTGGACCCCCGTGCAGCCGTAAGCCAGCTCTTCTGTGATGAGGCAGGTGTCGAAGCTGGACAAACCCATTCCACCTGAACACAACAGGAACAGAAACAGTAGAAAGCTCAATTAGAGGGCAGTTCACATGTTTATTGTTATGATTAAAAGTTTGTCACCAAAGAATAAGCTAAGCAAGTTTACATACACAAAGCTGGGAAAATCCAGACTTAATTGATTAAAACTGATTTAGTAATGACTGTAGCTTCCTTTGTGCAAAAGTTCAAAGAATGCAATGTCAATCTTTCTACAAGAAGAAGCAGAATTTTAAATTGGTCACCATAGTAAGACAGTAACCCACCGTATTCCTGTGGAATGTGACCATTCACCAGACCGAGTTCCCATGCTTTCTTGATGAGAGGAAGAGGATACTGTGCACAAAATAGACATTTCAGTTATAAACACACACAACACAAGTTATGGATAACAGTGATTTTATAAGATGCAATACGTCACTTTCAATGTTGAACAGCAAGATGGCTATTTCAGAAACATTTTCTGGGAGAATTCTGAGAAGAAATGTATCTTCTAGTTCTACTAATAAATGCATGATATAAGAATTTTAATTTTTCTTTAACCATATAAACCTCTATTTTGTCCCACTGTGCCATGCTTTAGCTAAGCAATTATAGAGGAGTCGTAGTTTGGCAAAATTAACAGCAAAAGAAATGGTCTTGCATACAGATGGAATGAATATCCCTTACAAACATTAACAGTCATTAGAATATTGGCAGGCAGGAAATTACTTAGTCTAAAAATGTTAACACCAATTCACTCAGAATAGAAAAAAAAAATAAAGGGAACCATCAATTCATCAGAAAAAAATGTTTTGTTTGGTTCTCAACCCATTGTTTAGTATCACTGCTGATAAAAACATGTGTGATGTACCCAAATATTGTGATACCCCATTTTTGTTCATTTGAATAATAAGGATTTTATTTTTTTTAAGGTGACTATCTTTTATTGTGATGGATAATGTTGTCCCTTTTGAGCTATACAACTATTCATTTGAAGATCGGCTGATATAGAAATAAAAGTTTAGTAAATGTAAGCAGCAACAAAGTGGAGCCTTTGAACCGGAGCCGTTGCGCCTCAAGTTGTCCGGCCATGCTTCAGACAATACCAGGATGACGATTTGATCGCTCTGTGAAATAATCGCTGCTGCAATTGCGCAGATTCACATTATGTTGCTGTGGTACCATATCATGGAACCCGTAACACAAACGGTAAAAACGTAAAGCACATGACTTCCGCTATACTCACTTCCCCGCTGCGATCATATGCAGGAGCAGCAGGGACGATCTCTTCACGAGCAAACCTCCTGGCCAGTTGCTGGAACTCCCTTTGCTGATCCGTCAGCTCTATGGGCCAAAGCAGCAAGAAGATACAGGATATGTGAACACAGGCCTAAAATGAGATGATGCATTACACACCAGTGTATCCATCTCACCAAAAGAGAAACCGCCGGCTGCTACATGACCGCTGGAATGTGATGTTGCACTGGCTGCAGCTGCACTGGTGCCCTGCAGACGGATCCCAGACCGCAGACTGGCGTTAAGTAGCTGAGAGGAAAAGAAAAACACAAATCACCTTCACATCATGTACAACACAGGGTATAAGTTCTCCAGCAGATATCTTTTGTACCATTTTGCAAGGATTGTTCATTTGCTTTGCCAAGTGAACAATTTGGTCGTGGTTGGTCAACACAAACAGCAATTTGGTCAGCTGCTGGTGTTGCATAAACCAGCTGAGCTGCCTGGATATGGTAAACATGTCAATACAACAAAGGTGGTGCATCAATACCATCATGTAATACAACAAAATACAACAAAAGCTCTTCAGTGGGATCGAATAAGGTCACATTTGACGAGGAGCTGACAAGCAGGCAGAGTGTGAAGCCACTTTTGAAAACACCTGAAAAAAACCTCATTGACATATTTTCACCGGAAGTTCACTAAATCTTAACAGCAAATATCTGAACAAGCTCTGGTGATTATTACAAAGGAATGCAAGAATAAAGAACATTAAAATAAAGACTAGATTCAATTTGAATGAGAATTTATTTAATTTAAACACTATCGCCTGGAATGAAAAGAAATTATCGATTTAAAAATGTATTGTAGCTGTTTATGCTTCTTAGCTGTTAGCTTGTGACGCAAGAAGCAGACTAAAAATGGAAGAAATGCAGGTCAGGAGGAAAACCAGCCACTTACAGCAAAGTCTTATTTGAAAATCACGTCCAAAGTGTGATTATGGTTGACTGGTGATGTTAAAATTCGTACCTTGTTTAGCAGCATTTCAGCGAAGTGGTGCTCCAAATAGACTGACGTGAGTCTGCCTCTGTCCTACAGACAAGTGACGGTCTCTCAGCCAATCACAGGAGCGGGATCCAGTCACGTGGGGTCCCCCACTATCCTGATGATGACTTTTGCCCCAGTTAAGTTATCTAAGGCGCCTCTCCTCTAATGTTTACCTCATATATCCTTCACGCATTAAAGTCAACTCCAGTAATCAGGATGATAACTAGAGGGGAGGCTGCATGACAGTCAATTCTCTATTAAAGCAACACAGATGGTTTCACATTAATGAAAGTAAAACAACAATTGAAAGGAGGCCTTAAGGATAAGTCTAACATAGAGAAGGGCCTTATAAAGATGGAGGTTTGTATAACCGTCCTTCATTTCCGGATATCAGCAGGAGCATTGTAAAATTCCTGTTGGTTTGGATGTTTTCTCTTACTTGGGCCGTGGCCTGAACTGTGTTGTGCAACAGGATTACCATAATTATGGGTAAAACTGCGCAACTAAAACTGAGGGATGCTCGTGACAATGCGGTAATAGTACCCGGAGCTGGTGAAACATCTATGAGAGGCTTATTATTCAATTTCAGCCAATGTTAATTTAAATACACTGCATTTATAAACAGTCTTGCGTTTTCTGTTAGATATTTTGATACTTTTTGTATTTTTAAACAGCTAGTGAATAGAGAGCACTTATGAAGATGACACTTGTAACCAAATACAAGCGAAAGCTTCAGTAGTCCCTTTAAAAAAAATTGTAATGGGACAGGTTTACTGGAAACGACAGTATGAGTTCCGGAAAACGAAAAGGAATATTGGGCATATTTTTAAGCAACACATCAATCCATCTTTTAAGGCATCCTAGAATACCATTTTCAGTCATTAATAAATGTATCTAAACATTTATAAATATTAACCCATATTTTTTTGAGATATATTAACGAGCTCAATTTATTTCATAACCTCAATGAAGGACTTTCAATAACGGTGATAATGGAGAGGTAATACTGTCAATCAGCATGAAAGGTATATTTACACATTTCCCACAATTTAACCCTTGGGATTCAAGTATTTCCTATTCTATCCTGAACTCCAAAAATCTGATTCCTGACAGAATTTGCATCAGTTTGAGTTTTGCTCAAATCTTTCAGTTAAACCATAACCTGCGGTGAAAATTAAGCATTTCAACTTGGAATTTTCTCCTACGTACATGAACAAATCATCTTTAACTGTTCTCTCACAACAATCTCCCCTATGCTGCATTGATATTTTTGTATTGGTACATCATTCATGCTTTTAAAAAATTTGAGTTTACATTTTAAGGTTACACTCTGAAGACTGATTACAGACATCAAGAATTGTAAACAAAAGTCGTTTAAGAGGAAGAATGTAGCTTTTCTTATATTGATACATTGTATTTGCAAAAAACTGAAAACTTACAAAGGTTGTTATCCTTGAATAAAAGAAAAGCAGAGACAGGAGAACAATGTGGGACGAGTGGACTTTTATTGACGTATCAAACTGCTGTACATCTATTTGCCTTTCTTGGCCTTGATCTTCCTCAGGTAGAACTCGAGCTCCTTGCCCTCCAAAATGTAGCCGTCTGCTCTGCCACACTGACCAGGTCTGGAGGAGATGCAAGCTAAAGGAGGGAAAGACATGTTCAGCTAAGAGGTTTCACACATTTTATTAAAAAAAAAAAAAAAAATGCATCAATTTGATTGATCAAAAATTTACACACAAAAAAAGACAAACTTAAATATTGCATTGACATAAGAGTCCAAGCGAGTCACTTTCACCATCTGGAGTAAATAATGGACAATGTCTAGTTTCAGACATAATGTGCAAAATTAAATTATTACATCCCAGCTCCCAAAGTTATGCAACTTGCCACAGGGGACATGGGCAAGAGTACCAGCAACAGTGTGCCAGTGCGGAAGTCTGCCAAACAGGATACACCAGTGGTGGAGACTTTCAGCTTTTCATAAGAGGAAAAATGTCTGAACTTACCGAGAAGTTTTCCCTGCTGGAACTGCTCCTCCAGGAGCGTGCTGATCTTGGACATCTTTTTACGCTCATCGTACTTCTTCTGAGTCTTCTTTGACCTCTTCTTGTTCAGAACTTCCTCCTCCTCAGGAGTCTACAAAAGGAGTACATATGAAAATTATGTGAAACCAGGATCTGGATGCAAAAATAAAAATTTTATGCAATGGAAACAGGTCTTTCTCAGAGTCGTAAATATCACCACTTTCATTCAGTAGCAGAACTGGACAAGGTATCATCATGGAAAGACATGAACCATCAAATGGCAACTTCACAAACAATAAACGGACTTCTGTTTATGGCAACCATTCTTAATGAGACCACCAATCAATATAATCATTGATCTAAAAATCGAATAAATAGTGTCCATTAAAAGGAGGTAATGTCACTATTGAAATAATATAAATTAAAACTGTTGCTTCTCAACCACGTACAACCACTGAGGTATAGACACACAAACGCAATTTCAACGTACCAGCTTGGCTCCCTTCTTGCGACCCAGAGGAGTGGCGTAGTGAGCCTCATACCACTGCCTGTAGGAAAGGCTGTCGACAAGGACGATGCAGTTCTTCACCAAGGTTTTGGTTCTGACCAGCTCGTTGTTTGAGGCATTGTAGACCACATCGATGATCCTGGTCTTACGTGTGCAGCCTGAGAACACACAGGAATTGTTAAATAATGCAAACTAGTAAGTGTCTCAGCTACATTCTGGATAAAGAACAGAGCTGGTCTATCTCAGATGTCTTTGATGTCACCACTTTAAATCAGTAGCAGAACTGGACAAAGATATCATCATGGAATAGACGTGTGCTCATAATAAGGTATTAAAAGACACATACACTCAGAGCCCCACGAGAAGTTTCCAACATCCAACCTCAGAGCACGGTACTTCTTGTTTCCACCACGGACCCTCACTGTGTGGATGCGACGAGGTCCAATCTGAAGACATTTAACACAATTAGCATTGCGTCACATAGTTCAGGCAAAAGCTGACTCCTCTGATGATCACAATATTTCAACCACGTATGAAAGCGTGTCAGTGTAACTATGACAAGTCCTAACATCGGTAAGCCCAAAACTTTGAACCAAAACGGCTCAAAAAGACCTACCTAAGGTCATGTTTTCATCACCCACGCAACTGTAAATATTACTTAAGGTGGATCGTTCTTCCACTCACCTTTGTGTTTGCAGGTGGCCGACCGAGCTCATACTTCCTCTTCTTGTGGTAGGGCTTGCGTTTGCCGCCGGTCTTGCGGCGTTTATGCCAGTTATCCCTTGAGATACCTGCATGGATTAAGACAAAATTATCGAGTTAGATCACTTAAAAGGTTCAGAAGATGCAACAATATATGAAGACTTGGTAAGCTTGAGCAATCAGTTCTCCAAGGTAAGGGTTGTCCGCAATTGTAATTCGGATTCCGCAAAAAGAGATTCATCATTTTACTCAAGCAGTTACCTTTGGTACTTTAACGCAAGTGGTTATGGCTCTAAATAAGTTTTTTTTTTTTTAATTCACTTACCATCACCAAAACTTTGAGGCACACATCGCCTGTGTAGCTGACTAAATCCGCTTTATCAACCAATAGCATGCACATTCAAACACTGTCACACATTGACTTGACAACCTGCGAGAAAACCCCTTTAAATAACGGTTAAGACTGTGCACTAGTTCAATATCCGAGAATACGTTTGACAAGTCTCGTGTTTGTGTGTAGCAGCATGTCACCTCCAGGACCAGCAGACGAGCTAATGCTAACAAGCGCTACCACAGCACTTCCAAGGGAATTAATCAGCCCAAAAATAGCCCGAACACCGTTTCCTTACTCCTAACTCATTGCAATCATATCATCAAAACGCAAACCCTCGAAGTGAATCGTTTTGACAAATATTACAGTACGAGCAGCTAACTCGAAAGCTAATGAGATCAGCCATCTTGGAGCGCTTCGGACAGCCACAACTTCTAACTCCACAAAATCAGATTCATCCATCCCTAAACTCGAAAGCGTCAAATAAATACTTTCAATTAGCAATAATCTTAAGCATGGTGAACCAATATCTGATAGTTTGCTGGCTAAAACCTCAGATGGAGAGGGATTCTGCCTCCGACGTGAACACAGAAAACGTACCCATTCTCAGGCGCCGGCAGGAAAGAGGAACCGCAAAGGCTCATGGGAGGTATGAAGATAGCTGCTCTCGCGAGACTTAACGCCACAGAGAACGAGATCGTCTTCTTTTGCCGATACGTTAATTATTTTATTTTTCGTCTTATATTGTTGTTGTAGCATTTCAATGATTCTGATTCTCTTACAGCGCCTTTTACAACTTGTGTAGTCTTTATGCATGCCTTCTAAACCATAATTGGTTGAAATTAACAGCTGGAAATCTTGCAATTAGAGTCATAATAATTTATGCTTTCTTTACTGTTGCCATATACACACATCGTGCAATCGCAGGTAAAACAATTAAATCTTTTCTTTCAGTAATAAATGAGACTTTTTACATTCACTGGTAGGTTTCAGAAATCAGTCTGTTTTCTGCAAGTTCAAGTATTCCTATGCAATATATTAATTTTATTCATACATTCACTTTCTATACCACTTTATCTTGTGGGCAGACAGAGAAATACAGACAACTACACACTCACACTTATTATGGGCAATTTATAGGGTCACTGATTAATATGCCTTTTTTTCAAACTGTGGGAGGTAACCCACATACCCACGAGAATAAACATGCAAACTTCACACAGAAACGCCAGACAGTATTTGAGCCATTCTTACTGTAGGCGACAGTGCTAACTGTGCTAACTATTGCACCACTGTGTGGACTCCCTTTCTTTAATGTACACTGTAAACAATTGCTGCTCCAACAGAAATATACTGCATGAATCTATTTTGTTTTTAAGAAGAATCGTACTTTATCAACAGGGGGTCCTTGTTCAGGGACCCCTGGTGCATGTTTGTCACATGAGACTACTGGTGCAACACGCCTCAGCTTTCCCGCTCAATTTCTTGTCACGGCTCAATTTTCAAAAATTATTGAAATGTACACAAATCATTAAAATTTTACTGACCATCACTTACAGAAGCAATGAGCTTAATATTGTGTACAACCAGCACTGCTCTCAGTAACATCATCCCCTACCTACCCTAAATGTGAACAAATGACACACTGCACTTTTTAATTACTGTTCTCATGTGCAATATATATTAATTTATTCTGTGCAATAACAATCTTTATCGAGAATCACTACCAACACTATCATGCAAGAATGTGAAATATTGTCATTACCATAATTTTCTATTATTGTAAAAAACTTCGATTGTCCCATTATGAGATAAAGTATCTTATCTTATTATCATTATCAACCTTATAATAACAACATCATAACATTTTTTTGGGGGGGAAAAAATTATTTAACTTTTTGCTTTAATGCAAACACATGTAAATTAAAACATCTCAATCACATATTTCCATATAATTCTTTATTATGTACAGCTTGTGTTATTAGGCAATTGTAGAGATACAGCAAATAACTTGGCAAGTGTCTTTGTGATGTGGAGAGCGTGCAGTGTTGAGCCAAGCAGCAGGTGGATCACTCCTCCCACGGGCTCATGTCCGTATCGATGGCTACACAGTTGTACGCGGCATAACGCAGTTTCTCCTCACAAACCTTTGCACTGCAAGACATTGAAAACATGTGTGGCATTATTACTGACGATGCACAAGTTTTGGATTGATATATTTTAGAGTGCTGGCTCGATGCAGTGAATGAAGAATCCCTTTAAATTAAAACAGAAAAATGGGCGAGCAACATTTTCAACACAGAACATGGTGATACCTTGGATAGTTGGGTAGATATAGTGTACTGGAACATGTGGATGATTGTGGAAGCGCATCAGTTGTTTCAGAGCTGAACAAAAAAAAACAAAAGGCATGTTTTAAATGTTATGTCTGCCAACATAATGACTTTCTATTACACGTACTTGTGCTCACCCTTGTTTGTCAGGGAAGACATAGATTGGTGCAGGAAGGCGACTTCTCCCGGTTACAAACCTCAAAAACCGGCTGCGATCCTCTGAAAGCAGAAATGATCCAGTCATTCAAACATATTTATCACTTTAAACTACAACGTTCACAACTTCAAGAGATATTTACTTATTTGGAAAAATAACCCCAAAATAATAAAAAACACAAACGTGAGCCAACCATTGGTGAAGTTCGTTAGTGCTTCCCATAGGTACTGGACTCGAACATCACTTTGTTCCAGGTCTTCATAGCGTGCTGGCAGGGAGATGAAAATATGAATTAAAAAATTATTTCACTTGTAACATCTCTTTGTAATTTGAGGGGAAAATAAAAGTCACAAGAATCAGCTCTCAATTTTTAAACAACATGATTTTCTTCAATGGTCGTGACAATAGATCACCTGCCTCCATATCACTGTATTGTCTGCATGCATTCAACCAACTATCGCCACCTCTGCAGTACTACATCTATGACTCTTCTCTTCACTGCTCTCCTGCCTCAGAGGATCATCTCAAACATCCATTGTCCAATATGTAATAAAGAGAAAGGACAGTCCAGTCTGATTAAAATCGACAAATAGCTCATTTAATCCGAGTTTGGATTAAATTCCAAGCCGAACACTCACTGAGTCGTTTCAGAGCTTCCACTGTGATCTCCGGATCTCCGCACACTTTCTTCTCTACTTCCTGCCAGGTGAGCAGGTCCAGCACTGCCTGAGGGACCACCTTCAGCAGCCCCGCCTGCATGGCTGCAATCTGCGGCACACGGATGGATAATCGAGAGATTGGACCGACTGTGAGGATTTAACTTGGAAACAGTTTTTACTGAAGAATAAAAACCAGAGCAGTTCAGAGAAAAGAAGGTGAAGGCCCACCTGCTGTTTGCTCTCCTCCAGCCGAGCCTTCTGCACCAGGCGGATGAACTCACTGCGGTCCTCGTAGTGAACCGACACATTGCTGCCGCCGGGGATGAGCTCCATCATCTGGCCGTCAGTCAGCAGCGTGGTATAGACCAGCTCCTCGCCAAACCTGAACTCAAACGTCTCCTGGTCCATGTTCTCCATGGCCTCCAGCAGATTTACCTGAACACACACAGCCACGTTTAGCATGAAGCCACGACCAGAACAGAACAATCACTGACCAAACAATACCATATTTTCCTTTCATATTCCCTTCTAAATGGACAAAATCGAAACAAAAAATGCGATCTGTCAAGTTACCCTCTGGTAACTTGACAGATCGCATTTTTTGTTTCGATTTTGTCCATGTTAAGCGTAACATTTTGGCAGTGTTGAACGAAACATTTTGAACATTTTGGCAGTGTTGAACGAAAATCATAAAAAAAAACAAAAACCTCACCAGCACAGAGTCAACTGCAGGGAAGTCTTTACTCCAGCTGATGGATTCTCCAGTCAACTGCTTCCACACCAGTCCGGGCAGAGCTGAGACCTGTGGACACAAGACACTTATTTAAGCCTTCATCATATACAATAGTTTCACTCACAATAAACATCCAGTAATTAGTGAAGAGTGGGCTTTATTCACCAAGAAATCTTTCCCTCTGAGAGCAGCTCCCATTAACTGGCCGATCCATTCGTATTTGTTGAACTCTTTACAGGACGGATTTGGGACGTAGTAATCTCTGGCCTCTAAGGCTCCCTGACAGATGAACAAAAAACAATGAAGACTCTGAATTCCAGCCTGATCTAGCTGACATTGATCATGAGTCAGTACCTGGTTGGATGTACGGGCGAAGAATGGCAAAGGCATTGGACACTCGGCTGAGCTGGGGCAAAGCTCCTCCGACATGTCTGCGAGGCTGTCCCGAAACCCACCGCCTTGGTCAATGATTCCCTCGGCGATGAACTTGCATTCCCACCATTGATCATAGCGAGCGGGCCATCTAATGAGTCAAAGAGACACCATTTGCATTTAGATTATAGAAACCACTGAGTGGTAGTCATATTTATTCTCAATATATTGTGCACAGAAGGCTGGGGAAATGCTGACCTATAATCTAAAGTCTTCTCAAACTTGTCAGATGGCTTGAGACCCTCATAGACCTGCCAGAGGAAAACATACATGCGTCATTATTGTACTTTAAAATGAACCCGTGACCTCCATAACTAATAATCTATGCATTTGATTACCTGATTAAACACCGCATTTTTGCAGCTGGTGTCCAGAGACGGATTGTCTCTGTGCTCCATCGCCAGTCGTCTGTTGATGTACAGCCGAGGCATGAAGTTTGGCTTACTGGTCTCGGAGTCCTTTAGGCACTGTGTGATGAGGGCTGAACGCCGCTTTGACAGCAGCAAGAACTGCTTTATGCTCTAGGGGGCGCAAAATGACACTTATTTAAATATAAATACAAGCAAGGCACAGGTGTGATATACAAGAATGAGCCATGCATAGATGCAACTTGTTGTAGGTTTGAAGACAATTTAATGAACATAGAATAATGACAGATCTTAGAAAATAGACGTTTTTGTGCTACACTTTTTTTATTTAGGTGGTTTCAAGGCTCTTTGAGCAAAGAGATTTAAACCAAGCATAAAAAGTTAGATATTCTTCTCTGTTAGAACAATGCTCCTTGGTTAGACATGTTGCTTGATAATTTCATTTTAAAATTCTGCCATTTTCATAAGAACCATGCATCTGTGGGATGAGCTGCAGAACTCTGTATGTGGTTTTCCCCCATGAAATTTTGCCAAATGGCCTCAAGCCAATCGCAACAACGTTTCTCTTCTGTTGCTACTCACTCTTGCTTTGAGCTTCTGGATGCAACAGTGGGTTCCAGCATGCCTACTTCAACCATAATGAACATTTTTGGTTTCTGATTGGGTGTGCAGTTTGTGCCAGAGCAATTAACTCTGTAAGTCACTCTGTATGTGTAAATAATGATTAAAAATGCAACAACAACAACAAAAGCCACACAGTCATTCACTATATACTACATAAAGATGCATCTCATTAAAAAACAGCTTTTTGAGCTTGAAGCTTCTCACAACCTTTACTCCATTTATTGGATGTTTTGGGATGACTCACTTTGATCTGGTTGAAGGTACCGAGGCTGTAGTCCCAGGCCGGCACCACATGGGGCAGCACACTGTCCAGTAGACAAATAAACCTGCAGAGATGGACAGTGATGGACACACTTTTACAGCTCACATGAAAAAGTATAGATGGCAGAAATGTTTCGGTTAATTAATTAGCGATTGTAACAACTCAGTAGATCGATGGGAAACTACCTCTGAATGACTAAAGCTCTGCGGTACAGGATGTCGGGTGGGGTGCCCTGCAGACGGGGGTAGCGCACCAGGTTCGAGGACTGGAAAACATCAGCATTCAGACCCAGGTCTCTCTCACATGATGACTTAATCTTCAGTCCTCGAATTCGAACGTCTATTCCCTCATCTGTATCAAAAAACAAAACAAAACAAAAAGACGACAAAAAGGATTAATAAAATCATGGTTTGAGGATTTATACTAAATCTTCTGTAAAAGTACTCCGATATGAGTAGCAAAACTTAACAACAATCATAATGTGATGCCGTAAAAAACCTTACCTCTGCATTCTTCAATCCGAATTTCAATGACAGGCAAGTGAGAGGCCATATCTTCTAGCACACACACTTCTCCAATTAGATTACTGGAAACAAATATAAACAACTTGCTATGACATTGACAACATATGGGATTTCCTTGCATTCATAAGATTGCTGCAGATCAAGAAAGGATGTGAAGTGTATCAGAGTAAAACAAACTTACTCGTCAATGGTAACATCGCTTAGCTTCTTTAGATTGTCGCCTTCTCCTCCATAGACTGTAACTCTCTTGGGCATGTAGTTATCATCCGTTGAGTCCACGGTAAGTATCAGTTTACTGGAGCCACACAAAAAAAGACATCCACATTTAGTCACATTTCACATATTGTCCCAACCATTTTGGACCAAGGGTTTCATTTTTGCATCACATGTTAAAAGCTTGGAGAGTTTATCACTGCCCAGTGTGATGACTTCAAAGTTATAATAAGAGGACAGTTTAAGATTAAATGTACATATTTTTGGTTTCTTACAGTAGTAGTTTATTATTGAAACACACCTTGGAAAACATAATATAGTAAAATGCAGGCTTAGTGAATAGTTGCCTTATTGTGGTAAAACATGCAACATTAGAAAATCTTGCAGCATTCATGACCAAAGAGATCAAAATACAACACACAGATGGCTAGATTGAAATCAAAATTAGTAATTCAAATGTAAACTTGTGGTGGTAGCAGAAATAAACATGCCAGCAACTTCACGTTGGTACTCAACAGGGCCTTACTTGACCACAGTGCCTCTCTTCATGTGCAGCCGGATCCAGTGCTGTCCCTGCAGGCCATCGCTCTCCCAATACGTTTCAGTGTCTCCATCTGTCAGACAACTCACCCCTCCACTGGGATCATCCTATTAGGCAAACATCAAAGTACCCATGTTAACATATTTATTCATTTAATGTTGACATAAAATCCTAAACTTGCACACAGTATACCTTCACTTTCAATCGAAAGTGTACCATAATGCTTTTTAACCATCATGTAATGTCGGCAAGAAGGATCGGCTCAAAATGTAATATGGAGTAGAGGGAAAAACAACCCACAAACTTTAGATTTACCAAAAAATATCATCAGAAAAAAGACCTGATCTTAACATGATCAAGTCTGTCTGGCTTTACGTGTAGAGATCAAAGGCTCTGAACCAGAAGACAGGAGTAGAGAATCTGTGTTTCCTTTAACATGATGTTTTTGAACAACATCCATGCAAGTTCCTTTCAAAAGTGTGTGCAACCATGCGGAATGGAACTGAAGCTGCTTTAAAGGCATATGAAGGGTCACAGCGCATATTGATTTCTACTCTGCTAATTAACTGCAGTTTGAATTAACTGATGAAAATGAACCGTCAGCATAATTTTTCAGGCCCTTTTGCAGTTTTTATCCTCTGACACCAGCCGAAACGCTTTGCACAGTAGAATATGTGCCATTCAGAAATTACCCTATTCATTGATACAAATGTACTATTTCTCAATTTTTTTTAATGGCTATAGAGTATATCATGGAATAATTACCGAAAATGAAGACACATCAATGCTGGTCACACACTGCTTGACACTCCCGAGGTTCTCATCCTCTTTGCCAATGTGGTCATAGAAGTAATGCACCAAATCCTCGTCACATTCATATGTCCAAGTGGGAGGAACATACCTTGAGGATTAAAAGGTAAATACTTATTTTGCATTTAAACAAAAAAAGGTCCACACTCCAGTTTGTCTCCTCACAAACAGGCTCACCGAAGCTTTTGGACGGCAGCTTCATCACGTTCTGCCACTTTGGGTTTGGAGCCGATATGGAGTGAGTTCTCCACATCCACCACCTGCTCCCACCTGTTGCAGGGTTTATGGTTGTAGCCGAAGAGCTGCTGCTGCCTGCTGATGGTTTCTGGTGACTCCACAGGCACCAGCCTGTCACCTCCCTCAGTGTGTTTACACACCAGAATCCATCCTTCCTCCAACTCCTGGCCCGGACGTTGTTCCTCCAGCTGCTCCTGAAATCATACAGGGATCGATTGATCATATGTGTGTTTTTTTTAACCACAGTTATATTCACCCTCCCATTTAACCATCACCTTTATCCACAGGTTACGTACATTTTTCCATTTCAGCGTCTTGGAACAAGAACTGTATGTCATTGCACCAACTTAAAGTGGCAACCGAGTTGTTCAAAACACCTATAAAATTGTGCAGCTGTACCATCAAACTAACATATGGTCAAATCTTACCTTACTGATTTTGACCCACAGGCCCTGGCTGTTACAGTATTCTTCGCCGGTTGTCCGGATGCAAGTCCCTTTCTTCGGTTCAAGACTGTATTTGCATAACTTCTTGCTGTGGGGACTATGATGAGGACTTTCGAACACAGACACCAGGGTTTTTCCTGTGGAGCCAGTCGAAGCTCCACAGGAGGCAGAGGTAGATGAAGAATCCTTGCAGATTTTGTAACACACTTCTTTGGGGACATAACACAAACACTCGGGCACACACTCGCCCTTCCTGAAGCTCTCAATACACCTGTTCAAGAAGCGGATCCTGCCCAGCAGCAGATGAGGATTGTCACCCAGAGACATGGTGGTGAAGATAATGGAGGAGGGGGCAGTCAGAAGTTCAGCATCAGCAGCCTGAATCGACACAGCAGCCCTGCCTCTGTTGTCCTGTCTGGCTCCACCGAGATGCTCCTGTCAAACCAAAACAAAACCGAATGTTCCTGACAAATGTCAGCTTCAATGATCAGCAAATAAAGCCTCGTGGACTCAGTGCCATCGTCTCTTTCATGCAATGTGAAATCTATGCGATCTGTAGTATGCTGGTGAACAATTAAAGGACTAAAACTAAACAAAACAAAACAAAACAAAAAAAATAACTATCGGTTCGTTTCCAAACGGTAGAAGTGAGGGAGCTAACGTTAGCATACTCGCTCTGTGAAGGCATATCCCGATGCTTCACTGCTGCTTTAAAATCGACCCAATGGCGAACCGGTTTGGTTTTTGTCACGATTTGGTGTCAAATGGGCGTTTTGTGAGCTAATAACCAGAAATGCTTGTAATCGGAGAGTTCACATACCTGCAGTAAAGGCTGCAGCAGAAGCCTGACAACGCGGAAGTACAAATACAATTTTGACCCTCGTGAGTATCCGTCCTTCACGTTTTCATACTTATATCTCATTTAATAAAAATATGAATCCGATTCACATCGTCAAATGAGTTTTACTTTGTGTCAAAGGATCAAATTCAGATTCTGACTTCTTGTCCATAAAGTTTTGAGTGTTTTCGGATTTACTATCAGAACATTAAACATCCAGATCCACAGGAAGAGGTTTATAAATGTCCCAGAGTCAGAAGAAACAAGGTGAAGCAGCGCGTAGTTCCTACGCTCCTCATCCGTGGAACAAACTTCTTATATGCACAGGCTTTCTATTAAAACAACAGAATTGACTTTTGTTTTTAAATCTTTGTGTTAATAAAGCTTTTACTTTAGTTATTCTCCTTTTCATGCTTTTCTTAATTGTGGTGCTATGGATATAAATGTGTCTTGCCTAAAGTTTGAATTTGACACAATTCCAACCATTTCAACAGTACGATTTATTACATATAAAATATAACATTTGACATGCTTTTAATTTATTCTGATCAACAATATGCATTAATATACATCACACTTTTCAGTAACTTCACATTGTTATGATTTATAGCCTTGATGCATTACCTGGTCCTGCTTTAGAGTTGATATTCAGACAAAAAGGAACTTGTGAATAAAAATGTTTTATCAAAACACATGAAATAAACAGTAGTCCCTGTGATTAAAAATGCCTTGAAATATCTTTGTACGTCCATTCATATCTGCTCAAACAAACACACAGGAGGTATAAATATAATGATCCCTTTAATTAAATTTCCATCTAAAGCTTTATTATATGCAGAAATAGTTTGATTGGCAGACTTGAATATTTGGTGATTAATTTGACGTGTCTTCTCCTTTCAGCTGCAGGTTTTTGAGCATGTAGTGTTGATTGGAACGATAGGAAGGTCAGTTGTCAGTGTCAATGCTCATACAGTTGTACACAGCAAAACGCAGCTTCTCTTCACAAACCTTTGCACTGCAAACAAAGGAGCACAGGACACATACAAGGTGATTAATGTGACATTGCATTTGCCTTTTTCAGAATTTTTGTTTTTCAAAATGCTTTGTGAACTTTTCTAGATACATCATTTTCTCAAATAAATAAAACATGTCTCCACAAAAGTGCATCATGAAACATACAAATCAGTCGTACCTTGAGTAGCTTGGTAGATAAAGAATTGTGCTACAAGTAGATGATTGGGGAAGTTCGTCGTTCTTTTCAGAGCTGTATTCGGGAATAGAATATACATTTCTGAAATAATGCTTTCTTTTGAATCATGAATTTCTAAGTGTATAGTATTTGCCGATCCCAATATTTTCCATATTCAATATTTAGGATTCTCTTTGTACACTGACCTGAAATGTGAGTCTATCTTTTTTTTAATGGCTCTATAATGCCATCATATAATTTTTTGCAAAGCTTTGATAAATACATATCAGAACTGTAGAATATAAATCTTAACTATAATGTCAAGATGACAGTGCATCCAAAAGCTTTACAAGCATCATGGTCATGTGGATAGATAAAAGTTATGTAAAGCTTTTTCTTTTTCAATTTTCTTTTTATAACAAACATTCTGCAAACAACTGGTATACAATGAATTATTTTTTCTTTCATACTAATGTTATACACAGTCCTGTTCATACGTGTCCAACACTGAACTGCTTCACCATTCAAACACACATCATCGAGAAAATCTCACCGAAAACTTCGGGTCAGGGTTATTTGTTTAACGTGTTCTATCCAGTTTTTCCATCTTTTCAAAAATGTATCCTCTTCCAGTTTCACAGAGAAGTTTAACTTTTCGATCATATATATGATGTCAACCCAGTCTTCAACATTGGAACCCTCTGTCTTCAACCATTACCTGATAATCCCCCTTTTACTTGATATTAGCATAATTCTAGAGATGTATTTATCCCCATATCCTCTCAGGGCGATATCCAATTTTCCCGAAATACAAAACCTCGAACATGAGTGGAAGATCAACCTTTAACACCTTGTCCATACATTTATTACGCTCTTGCCAATAGCTCCCAATGGAGGGGAAGTCCTAGAACAGGTGGAAATGATCTGCTTTCTCAGCTCCACACTGCCTCCAACAGTTTGTATTTTGATATTGCATTTGTGCCAGTGTTCTGAAATATTTTGAGGTGTTCCTCCATCCAAAATAATATCGGTCTCCTTTCCCAAATTATATCAGTTCCATTTATGTTTTGGCTTTTTCATATGGAGCGATTAAATAACCTCTACGTGAGACTTTACTGAACAACATACTCATCACTATTCTGGTATGTTGTGGATAGCTGTGGATTGCTGCTTTGCTCATCAGACTACAGGAGCCTTCTAAGCTCAAACCTGTGGCGTACACAGAGCATTTTGTCAGCAGTCGATGAAATGGCATATCCTGAATGCAATGGAAATCAGATATGATTGCAGCCACTCCAAGACCATCTCTTCAGCTGCTTTATGGTGGTCAGAGTAGTTTAAATTTGATCAAGACATCTCTCTTTCATAATAGTGACTGCTAAAGATAATTAATTTGTTCTCACCTTGAACCGCGAAAATAGACCCAGAAAGGTGCAGGAAGTCGACTCCTGCCAGTAGCAAACCTCAGAAGCCTACTGCGGTCGTCTGGAAATTGAATTCAACAGTCTCGTTGGTCACTGTGTTCAATTCTTTACTTCTTGAGTAACTTAAATGCAACCTGATTCCAAAAAAGCTTGATAGAATGTGTAAAATGCAAACACAATGTTATGCAAATGTTTTTATTTCTACAACAGGACATAGACAGTATGTCAGATATGAGAGTAAGCCCTATAGAAGGAATGGTTCATTTTGGAATTAGATTCAAAAACATCTTAACAAAATAGGTGGGGTAGGAGTAGGAACATTGTGAAGCAGTTTTAAACCAACTCATTTAGCATAAATGGGTGGTGAAAAACTATTTGTGGTCCCAACTTGTATAGGATGTGTCACTGTCATAAAATGTACATTTGTTAAGATGTTGAATGTTACATCTGATTAAGCATTTCCCTTTAGCACGAGTAAAATCGACCTTGTCGCAGAAAAGCAACAGAAATGAAAACAAGCCAAATTCATAGTGAAAGTTGTCATGAATTGCTGTGGCAAACCCCTGCAAAAGGGAAAATAAATTAATCTTTTCAATATTAAATGAAATTATGGAAAGCTGGCATGTTTCCTCCTATTGACAATTAAATACAAGTTTACAAGATTTAGAAATTGGATCAAATCACCAATTATTTTATTTGCATTTCACACATCTCAACCTTCTGGAAATTGCAGCAAAGACACATGACACCAACATATGTAGTTCACTTCACAAAAGACATGTACAGTTTTGGAAAAAGATAAATATAAACAGTACACTGACCATTGGTGAAGTTTGTCAGCGCCTCCCATAAGTATTGCACTCTGACATAGTTTTCTTCCTGGCCTCTGAGTAGTACTGTGGGGAAATCAGAAGATCACTACGATAGAGAGACTTTCTTATAGATGGTACCTTTGTTGCTTTTATCTCTAATAATCATCTAAAGCAGAGGTCTGAGCTCTCAATAATGAATCAGTGCCTTAAAGATATTACCAATGTATTGTGTTGACAAAGATTATCGACACCACAAAGTGTGACTTGCTTCTACAGCAAAGGCATATTTAATGCTTGATACTCACTATTTTGTTTCAGAGCTTCCATTGTGATCTCAGAGTCTCCGCACACTTTCTTCTCCACTTCCTGCCAGGTGAGCAGGTCCAGCACCCCCTGAGGGACCACCTTCAGCAGCCCTGCCCGGATGGCTGCAATCTGCAGCACACGGATGGATAATCAAGAGATTGGACCAACTGTGAGGATTTAGCTTTGCACAGTTTTCACCAATGAATAAAAACAAGAACAGTTCAGAGAAAAGAAGGTGAAGGCCCACCTGCTCTTTGCTCTCCTCCAGCCGAGCCTTCTGCACCAGGCGGATGAACTCACTACGGTCCTCGTAGTGAACCGATGTTTTGCTGCCGCCGGGGATGAGCTCCACCATCTGGCCGTCAGTCAGCAGTGTGGTATAGACCAGTTCCTCACCAAACCTGAACTCAAATGTCTCCTGGTCCATGTTCTCCATGGCCTCCAGCAGATTTACCTGAACACACACAGCCACATTTAGCATGAAGCCATGACCAGAACAGAACAAGCACTGAGTAAACAATGGTGTTTTCCTTTCATATTTCCTTTTAAATGGAAAAAATAGGAAGACTGAAGGAGAGTGCCATGTAAAAAACACAGATTTCTCAATCTCTGGAACAGAGCTTCCTCTTCTTTCAGAAGATTTAGTTACGTCTTGTGATTGAACTTTTTTTTAATGTCCTCACCAACACAGAGTCGACTGCACGGAAGTCTTTACTCCAGCTGATGGCTTCTCCAGTCAACTGCTTCCACACCAGGCCGGGCAGAACCAAGATCTGTGGACACAAGGGAAATTCCTAGACAATCAGCAGGTCGTGTTACCTGATCTTGACAATTACTGGCTGGAAGACTTAATCATACAAAAATATACACCAAATAATAATAAGTATAGACAAAGTCCTACTCACCAAGAAATCATTCCCTCTAAGAGCGCCTCCCATGAGCTGGCCAATCCACTCATACTTGCAGAAGTCTTTACAGGATGGGTTTGGGATGTAGTAATCTTTGTCATCTAAAGAATCCTAACAGATAAAGAAAATATAATTTCAGGCAAGTGACAACACTGAATTTAAATAATTTGTCATAGGCAATGTTGTGGACTAATTACTTGGTTGGATGTCCGAATGAAGAACGGCAAAGGTAAGGGACTCTCGGCTGAGCTTGGGCAAAGCTCCTCCGACAAGTCTGTCAGGCTGTCTCGAAACCCACCACCTGCGTCTTCGAGTCCCTCTCCAATAAACACACATTGCCACCATTGGTCAAAGGTAATGGGCCATCTGTTGAGGTTGACAGAAATTGAGGATTTAAACCACTGAGTTACAATCACGAGCAGAGAGAAAAATACCACACTTATATGGCTGAGAATATGCACACCTATAAGTCAAGGCATTCTTCAGTGTGGCAGATTTGTTCAGAGCGTCATACATCTGAAAGAGGAAAATTACAAGTCATGACAGTATTTAAATCTTAACAACGGACTGTCCTGAGCATCTACCCCCCGTAATGTAAAGATCTTGACCATGATCGTCAGTACCTGGTTGAACAGAGTATTCCTGCAGCGGGGGTCCAGAGATGGGTTTTCTCTGTGCTCCGCAGCTAGACGCCTGTTGACTGTGACTTCTGGCAATTTTTTTGGTTCTTTGGTCTCCGAGTCCTTCAGGCATTGAGTGATGAGATCTGTGCGGCATTTGGACAGCAGCAAAAATTGCTTTGCAAGCTACAGATCAAAAGTGACAAATATAGATTGTATTCACATATGAGTAAGCTAAATATCAAGTGTTCAATTACAGTCATTCAAGATGTGCATATCTATTCCATATGGGCCTATAGTTCTCAAAAATACAAAAAGCTGGATCAGTCCCATTATCAACCAACACCAGTAAAGGGATACATTGTGCAGACACTACATAAACAAGGGGTGATGATGCATTCAGTCATGCAGTCATTCCTCTTCACAACCATATTTCAACGCCTGATTATAGCAATACTGCATGGTATTTCTACATTTGTGGTGCTTTGGGTGCTATGATTACTCTAGTTGTACAAGAACTGTCCAAAACTGGAGTGGATTTAAGGCTCATATGTTACTAAAAAAAAAGGAGATATTGTAGGGTAGTATACGTAAAACGCGATAAATCATGCCGATTTATTGCCAGGTATGTTCAGCATATGAATAATAAAAAAAAAAAAAGAAGTTATTTATATTTACGGCAACCAAAAACAAATGTCATGAATGTTTCAAAGATAACCTAATAGAAACGCCATGAGCTTGAAAATAAAAGTATCTCAACTGGTGTGTGTGTGCGAGTAATGTGGAATGAAGAAAAAAAGTAGGAAAGAAAGAAAGACAAGAAAACAGGTGCATCCCTTGTCTTTACATAAAAGAGAAAAGGCAAGCAGTTTATGCTACTCAAAGGTAAACATGGAACTCGTTAATTAATACTACAATATTGACCCATCTGGTAAACTTCTGCCTTCATATTGATCACAGTTTGCAGAATGTTTTGTTTGAGTCACTGTTATATCAATGACTTCATGATGTTCTCAAATGTAACGACAGACTCGAGGTATAGATGTTGAGGGTTCTCAACATATATAGCCTCTATTGCATTTTTTAAAAGCTTTCAGATGACTCACTTTGATTTTGCTGAAGTTACCAAGGCTGTATGTCCATGCCGGCACTAAATAAGGCAGAACACTGTCCAGGACACCGACGAACCTGCAGAGACAAGACGGATAATAGTAGCGACTTAAATATAACATAAACATAAACATGAACAGCAGATCTTGTAAACTGTAAAAACAAGTTATTGTAAAAACCTGTAACAAGTGGTTGAATGAGTGCTACTTACCTCTGAATGAGTAAAGCTCTGTAGTAAAGGATGTCAGGTGGGGTATCCCGCAGACGGGGGTATCGCACCAGTTTAGACGACCGAAACTCGTCTGCATTGAGGCCCAGGTCCCTCTCACAGGATGAAGTGATCTTCAGGCCTCGGATTCGGACGTCTGTCCCATCGACTGTAAAGGACCAGGAGGAAACACATATTGTTCTAGGTTTACTGGAGAAGCAGCTACAGATGTATCTCAACGTTGAAAGACAAAGAAAATAAGAAGATAAGAAATAGCCCGACATGCAGATTCTTCCATTCGAATCTCAATGACAGGGAGGTGGCAGGTCATATCCTGCAGTACACACACGTCTCCAGTGGTAGATCTGGAAGGAAATGGGGATAATCAGTTATGACATATCAGCAACAAGAAAAAAACAATCTACTACAATCTACTAAACCCGCTGGAAATGACAAGGGATTTTCTTACTCATTTACGATGACTTCATTCAGCTTCTTCAGGTGTTTTCCGCCTCCATAAATTGTAATTTTCTTGGGCATATAATCGTGGTCATCGGTATTTACTAACACCATCATTTTACTGGTGGACAGAAACAGGCAAAATATACTTCATAAGATAAATGCATGCTCACATTTTATCGGCAACTTATAAGTAACTAACTTCCTACATGTGACTCAAAGTGGGTCGTGTGTACAAAATCCTGGTGGAGATAGACATACAGTTGTATTTTGTCTGAATGAGTAATTCTTTATGCAAATGCTTATGGCAACAATCTAGAAATGACAATGGTCAGACACCAGCCAGCTCCTGAAAAGCAGACAATAGAAGACTGAAAACACAAATTTACTTTACTTCGTTATTTATTACTTTATCACCACTCAGTTATCATGTCTTCTTTTGCAAAAGTAATGATCAGATAAGATTAGTTTGAGATATCATAAAGTTTCACTATGTGTTTGATTTGGTGCTGCAGTCAACTGTGCTATTGACTTTTACTGCATTGTTTTACTAGGATGAGTTTCTAATATTTCAAATCAATAAAATACAAAGAAGCAGAATACAATTGCATCTTAAAATAATGTGTTTTTCATATGCTTGTAAATCAGTTTGAATAAATACATTTGGTTAAAAGGCGCTATCTGAATAAATCTCTAATCATTGTGTGCCTTTTGTTTTCATGGCATGAAAATATCACTTGAGACAACAAAATTCTCCGAATTATTTGATGAGCATGAACGCTGATAAGCACGACAGGTGAACAATAAAACTGAAAAAAAGCAACTTAAATGAATTAGGGGCAGAAGTAAAGAAAACAGAATAAAACCCAAGTAGCCAAAATAATAGATCACTGTGTGGACTACAATGTCACTGGTTTATTTGAATTAATTAGTGGCTTAGTGCTTCTTACTCGACCACAATGCTTCTCCTCATGTGCAGACGGATCCAGTGTTGTCCTTTTTTGCCAGCACTCTCCCAGTACGAGTCTTCATTGTCGTCTGTCATACAGTCCAGCCAGCTGTAAGTCTGACATCACCAAATATCAAGGGAGCATGATAGGTGAAAGGAATAATAAAAATGCATACTTATTAAAACACAATTAAAATATGTTACATGGATAAATAATTTTATTTGATACAGTAATTTTGTCATGTCTAAAACTTAAATCTTTCAAATGGCTTGCATCAAAGTAAAAACAGCCAGTTAATAAAAGGCTCAGTTTTAGAAAAGGTTTGTGAAAAGAGCTGAAAGAAGCTTACCGAGATTGAAGACGCCTCGATGTACTTAACCGAGTCTTTCACACATCCCAGCATCCTTTCAGTCTGCTCCATCATGTCATCCTTCTCTTTCTGTTCGTACAAGTAGTGAATGAGGTCCTCATCACATTCAAGCGTCCAGCCGGGCGGAACGTACCTGGAAGGTTCAAAGTTCACGTTATGGTTTGACACAAACATCCAACTATCCAGTTTGACTTCCACTGAAGCCGACTCACCTCAACTTCTGGACAGCAGTGTCATCACACGCTGCGATTTGGGGTCCCGTGTTTGTGTAAAGAGCGCATTCCACCACGTCCACCACCTGCTCCCACCTGCTGCAGGGTTTATGGTCGTACCCAAAGAGCTGCTGCTGCCTGCTGATGGTCTGTGGCGACTCCACAGGTACCAGCCGGTCACATCCCTCAGTGCGTTTGCACGCCAGAAGCCAGCCTTCCTCCAAATCATGACCGGGACAGTGCTCCTCCAGCTGCTCCTGAAAACACACATCACTCATATTCATCTTTCAACTGAGACATGCATGTTTTCAGTCATTCCCTTAAAACCAAATGAGCCTAATGAGTTATTTTGTTCTCAGCACACTCTACTATATATTGAATAAAGACTTTCAACTACAATATTTAATGAATTGAGATATAGGATGTGTTATTTTAGTGCTCACTTTATTTTTTTGAGCAGTGTATTAGGTTTAGTTCCTTTCAAATACCCTTCAATTGTAAAGCCAACTTATTCCGGAGACCCAGCTTCATAATGGCTTTTTCTTTTTCTGTCATTTGTCAGGTCATTATATCATTTTGGCAATTCTCCTCTTTTTTCTCAGTCCCTTCTGGTTTTAACACTCATACAGGGAGATTTTGATGGTTCTGCTGAGAGGCCTTAAAGGAGATGTTTTTTTTTTTTTTAAGAACTTTGCTGGCAGTGGTCTTACCGAGCTTGACTGGGTGCTAGCTGCCCTGACCTGACCCTGGTAAATGAAGTGTTGTAAAGACGAAGACAGGAACCACCAGGGCCTTAATAGAGATGAGCTGAAGGCCAAAGCAACATGAACTTCCACAACATATCAGTACATCCACAGGTCCATCACCTCAATGTCACATGACAATTTCATTGTTAATTTATAATAAAAGTAAAAGGTATCCTCTCATTTCACAATTTGAATTTAATTATAGGGAAATATTCTAACAAAAAACAATTTGTGATATATCATATGGTAATAAAAAGGAAACAGCAAGCGCACTATCTTACCTTACTGATTTTAACCCACAGGCCGTAGTTGTTACAGTATTCCTCTCCTCTTGTCCAGATGCAAGCCCCTTTCTTCAGTTGAAATTTGTATTTGGATAATTTCTTGCTGTGATGACGACTTTGGGGGCTTTCATAGACAGACATGATGGTTTTTCCTGCAATCCCAGTAGAAGCTCCGTGGGAGGCAGCGGTAGATGATGAATCCTTGCAGATTTTATAGCACACTTCTTTGGGGACAAAACACAAACTCTTGGGTACCGACTCGCCCTCCTTGAAACTCTCAATGCACTTGTTGAAGAAGCGGATCCTGCCCAGCAGCAGATGAGGATTGTTGCTCAGAGACATGGTGGTGAAGATGAAGGGGAGCCAGTCAACAGTTCATCATTGTCACATAAATACCACACCACTGCAAAAAAAAAGAGAAGAGATTATTTATGAAACAAACTTCAAGAAACATCCTTCAAAATATTATCTATATTATAGAATTTGTGAGCAGACGCAACACTGAGCCCCGAGCAGAGGCATCAATGACACTGCTGGGAAAGATATCTACCTCTGTGCTATTAAATTAGCATCAAAGCTATGTCGTTGGAATGACTTTGTAAAAACATGCATAATACAACAGCAATAGGATAGTTTTTTTAGATAGGTCACTGCATTTTGACCGAGAAGAAATTTGGCAATTGGCTTTATCTTTAGATTGTAGTCATTATCTGTAGAAACTGTTTGGTTTGATGAAAATAGACATTTTCATTGTGTATGCCCTGTGCCATGAAAATTAAGCTTTAAAGTTAAAATTTATAGTCCATCAGGGCACTGTCTTATCAGTCCGATCCACTCAAGATGAATTTGGAATGTATGTGGCCCCAGAACTAAACAGTGTTTGACACCCCGTGTTAAAGTGTTGAAGAAGTTCCTTTTATGATTTTAAACATTCTGGTTTAAATCAATCAAGGAAGAGCGTTTCATTGGTCTCCAGTACATGGGAGTGAAGTTCTTGAATGTTTGTTACCAATCAATAAAAATTATGAAAAAGCCTTTTTTCCCCCTTTTAATTTCAAACTAAATGTTTTAGTCTGGTCAGAAGGAGACAAATGAAAGCTGCAGTGATGTTGGTGACGCTGCAGGGAATAACAGTGACGTTATCAGATATTTTTGTAGGACATGTCTTGGCTGTTGCAGCGGTTTTAATTTGCAGACGGTCCCTGCACACTGGCGCACAGCTGGCCGCTCATGGAGATGTTATTTCTGCAGCTCCAAAGACTGATACAGTTGACGAAACTGAGCTGGTTGCATAGTATCTCGTCACACCGATGGGACTGAGGCATCAAAACGATGACTGATGATGAGTCTGTTCAGGGCTCATCGATGCAGGAAGTGTGAATCTCGTGCCAACTTGACCGAAGACTGCGTCACTGAGTCATGATACTTAATGAGTCAACTTTTCCCATTCAAACTCGCCGCCCCGTTTCTTCAGCCAGTCTATTTAAAGGGTCCGATCACTCGGACGGCCACCAAATTAACGCACAACAATAATGAATCCAGTCGTATGTTTTAAATGATGGTGTTTCTATATTTCAGATCCTCCAGTCTCTCAGCAGTTCAATCAAAGTTGTCGTTAGTTTAGCTGCAGTGGGCGGCTTGCCCAGTTTAGGACAAGTAATGCCTTCTAAGGAAAAACACACGTTAGTCTTACTAAAATCCAGAGTTGTCTGTAGAAACAGTACAAAATAACGTACCTCCTCTTAGTTTGAGTTTCTCTTGACGCTGGACTCCTCCCGACTCCCGACTCGACTGGTTCCGTAAACGCGGAAGCGCAAAACGAACTTTGATCCTTCTTCTATTCCGTAGTTGCGTCGTCGTCACGTACTGGTATAAATAAACCACATAGAAAGAAAGGAAAGAAAGAAAGGAAAGAAAGGGAAGAAAGGGAAGAAAGAAAGAAAGAAAGAAAGAAAGAAAGAAAGAAAGAAAGGAAGGAAAGAAAGAAAGAAAGAAAGACAGACTGATTTGAGTGAAAACAACATCCCACCAATGTATATTTCTGTGAGTATGTAAATATTTATACATGTCTTTTAGACATTCGATGAGAAATATAATACATTTTTTTGTCATACTTTTAACATTAAACATCACATCTTGTTTAGTCCCATTTCACATATTGTCCAAACCATTTTGGACCAACGGTTTAATTTTGCATCACATGTTGAAGGTTTGGAGAGTTTATCACTGCACAGTGTGACTTCAAATGTATTATAAGAGGGCAAATTATACACACACACACACACACACACACACACACACACACACACACACACACACACACACACACACACACACACACACACACACACACACACACACACTTATATATGTGTGTGTGTGTGTGTATATATGTACATATATATGTTCATAATCAATATATCTATATCTATCTATCTATATATATATATATACCATAATTAAATTAGCAAGTTGGCAACAAAAACAAAACATGATTTTGATCATTGAAAGAATAACAGCAGAAAACAAGAAATACATTACTGATTTTGACCCACAGGCCCTGGCTGTTACATTATTCTTCACCGGTTGTCCAGATGTAAGTCCCTTTCTTCGGTTCAAGGCTGTATTTGCATAACTTCTTGCTGTGGGGACTATGATGAGGACTTTTGAATACAGACACCAGGGTTTTTCCTGTGAAGCCAGTAAAAGCCCAACAGGAGGCAGAGGTAGATGAAGAATCCTTGCAGGTTTTGTAACACTTCTTTGGGGACATAACACAAACATTTGGGCACAGACTCGCCCTTCCTGAAGCTCTCAATACACCTGCTCAAGAAGGTGATCCTGCCCAGCATGATTTTGTCAATTGTGGTGCTATGGAAATAAATGTGCCTCGCCTTAAGTTTGAATTTGACAACCATTTCAACAGTACCATTTATTACATATAAAATATAACATTTGACATACTCTTAATTTATTCTGATCAACAATATGCATTAATATACATCACACTTTTCAGTAACTTCTCATTGTTATGATTTATAGCCTTGATGCATTACCTGGTCCTGCTTTAGATTTGATAATCAGACAAAGAGGAACTTGTGAATAAAAATGTTTTATCAAAACACATGAAATAAACAGTAGTCCCTGTGATTAAAAATGCCTTGAAATATCTTTTTACATCCATTCATATCTGCTCAAACAAACACACAGGAGGTGTAAATATAATGATCCCTTTAATTAGATTTCCATCTAAAGCTTGATTATATGCAGAAATAGTTTGATTGACAGACTTGAATATTTGGTGATTAATTTGACGTGTCTTCTCCTTTCAGCTGCAGGTTGTTGAGCATGTAGTGTTGATTGGAACGGTAGGAAGGTCAGTTGTCAGTGTCAATGCTCATACAGTTGTACACAGCAAAACGCAGCTTCTCTTCACAAACCTTTGCACTGCAAACAAAGGAGCAGAGGACACATACAAGGTGATTAATGTGACATTGCATTTGCCTTTTTCAGAATATTTGTTTTTCAAAATGCTTTGTGAACTTTTCTAGATACATCATTTTCTCAAATAAATAAAACATGTCTCCACAAAAGTGCATCATGAAACATACAAATCAGTCGTACCTTGAGTAGCTTGGTAGATAAAGAGTTGTGACACAAGTAGATGATTGGGGAAGTTCGTCGTTCTTTTCAGAGCTGTATTCGGGAATAGAATATACATTTCTGAAATAATGCTTTCTTTTGAATCATGAATTTCTAAGTGTATAGTATTTGCAGATCCCAATATTTTCCAGATTCAATATTTAGGATTCTCTTTGTACACTGACTTGAAATGTGAGTCTATCTTTGTTTTAATGCCATCATATAATTTGTTGTACAGCTTTGATAAATAAATATCAGAACTGTAATATACAAATCTAAAATATAATTTCAAGATGACAGTGCATCCAAAAGATTTACAAGCATCATGGTCATGTGGACAGATAAAAGTTGTTATGTTTTGGCTTTTTCTTTTTCAATTTTCTTTTTATTGAACTTTATAACAAACATTCTGCAAACAACTGGTATACAATGAATATTTTTTTTCTTTCATACTAATGTTATACACAGTCCTGTTCATACGTGTCCAACACTGAACTGCTTCACCATTCAAACACACATCATCGAGAAAATCTCACCGAAAACTTCGGGTCAGGGTTATTTGTTTAACATGTTCTATCCAGTTTTTCCATCTTTTCAAAAATGTATCCTCTTCCAGTTTCACAGAGAAGTTTAACTTTTCGATCATATATATGTCATATATGATGTCAACAGAGTCTTCAACATTGGAACCCTCTGTCTTCAACCATTACCTGATAATCCCCCTTTTACTTGATATTAGCATAATTCTAGAGATGTATTTATCCCCATATCCTCTCAGGGCGATATCCAATTTTCCGAAATACAAAACCTCGAACCTGAGTGGAAGATCAACCTTTAACACCTTGTCCATACATTTGTTACGCTCTTGCCAATAGCTCCCAATGGAGGGGCAGTCCTAGAACAGGTGGAAATGATCTGCTTTCTCAGCTCCACACTGCGTCCAACAGTTTGGATTTTGATATTGCATTTGTGCCAGTGTTCTGAAATGTCTTGAGGTGTTCCTCCATCCAAAATAATATCGGTCTCCTTTCCCAAATTTTATCAGTTCCGTTTATATTTTTGGCTTTTTCATATGGAGCGATTAAATAACCTCTACATGAGACTTTACTGAACAACATACTCATCACTATTCTTGTATGTTGTGGATAGCTGTGGATTGCTGCTTTGCTCGTCAGACTACAGAAGCCTTCTAAGCTCAAACCTGTGGCGTACACAGAGCATTTTGTCAGCAGTCGATGAAATGGCATATCCTGAATGCAATGGAAATCAGAGATGGATTGCAGCCACTGCAAGACCATCTCTCCAGCTGCTTTATGGTGGTCAGAGTAGTTTAAATTTGATCAAGACATCTCTCTTTCATAATAGTGACTGCTAAAGATAATTCATTTGTTCTCACCTTGAACCGCGAAAATAGACCCAGAAAGGTGCAGGAAGTCGACTCCTGCCAGTAGCAAACCTCAGAAGCCTACTGCGGTCGTCTGGAAATTGAATTAAACAGTCTTGTTGGTCACTGTGTTCAATTATTTACTTCTTGAGCAACTAAAATGGAACCCGATTCCAAAAAAGCTTGATAGAATGTGTAAAATGCAAACACAATGTTATGCAAATGTTTTTGTTTCTACAACAGGACATAGACAGCACGTCAGATATGAGAGTAAGACTATAGAAGGAATGGTTCATTTTGGAATTAGATTCAAAAACATCTTAACAAAAAAGGTGGGGTAGGAGTAGGAACATTGTAAAGCAGTTTTAAACCAACTCATTTAGCATAAATGGGTGGTGAAAAACTATTTGTGGTCCCAACTTGTATAGGATGTGTCACTGTCATAAAATGTACATTTGTTAAGATTTTCAATGTTACATCTGATTAAGCATTTCCCTTTAGCACGAGTCAAATCAACCTTGTTGCAGAAAAGCAACAGATATGAAAACAAGCCAAATTAATAGTGAAAGTTGTCATGAATTGCTGTGGCAACCCCTGCAAAAGGGAAAATAAACTAATCTCTTTAATATTAAATGAAATTATGGAAAGCTGGCATGTTTCCTCCTATTGACAATTAAATACAAGTTTACAAGATTTGGAAGCGGAAAGTGATCACCAAATCACCAATTATTTTATACATCATCGCAACCTTTTGGAAATTGCAGCAAAGACACATGACACCAACTTATGTAGTTCACTTGACAAAAGACATGTACGGTTTTGGAAATAGATAAATATAAACAGTACACTGACCATTGGTGAAGTTTGTCAGCGCCTCCCATAAGTATTGCACTCTGACATCATTTTCTTCCTGGCCTCCAAGTAGTACTGTGGGGAAATCAGAAGATCACTATGACAGAGAGACTTTAATTTAATGCAACTTTCTTATAGATGGTACCTTTGTTGCATTTATCATGTAAAGAAATGTTCTCAGCTCTCAATAATGAATCAGTGCCTTAAAGATATTACCAATGTATTGTGTTGACAAAGATTATCGACACCACAAAGTGTGACTTGCTTCTACAGCAAAGGCATATTTAATGCTTGATACTCACTATTTTGTTTCAGAGCTTCCATTGTGATCTCAGAGTCTCCGCACACTTTCTTCTCCACTTCCTGCCAGGTGAGCAGGTCCAGCACTGCCTGAGGGACCACCTTCAGCAGCCCCGCCTTCATGGCTGCAATCTGCGGCACACGGATGGATAATCGAGAGATTGGACCAACTGTGAGGATTTAGCTTAGTACAGTTTTCACTAAAGAATAAAAACAAGAGCAGTTCAGAGAAAAGAAGGTGAAGGCCCACCTGCTGTTTGCTCTCCTCCAGCCGAGCCTTCTGCACCAGGCGGATGAACTCACTGCGGTCCTCGTAGTGAACTGACACTTTGCTGCCGCCGGGGATGAGCTCCACCATCTGGCCGTCAGTCAGCAGTGTGGTATAGATCAGCTCCTTGCCAAACCTGAACTCAAATGTCTCCTGGTCCATGTTCTCCATGGCCTCCAGCAGGTTTACCTGAACGCACACATCCACATTTAGCATGAAGCCACGACCAGAACAGAACAACCACTGACCAAACAATGGTATGTTTTCCTTTCTATTTCCTTTTAAATGGAAGAAATAGGAAGACTGAAGAGAGTGCCATGTAAAAAACACAGATTTCTCAAACTGTGGAACAGAGCTTTCTCTTCTTTCAGAATGTTTAGTGTTGCGTCTTGTGATTGAGCTTTTTTTTAATGTCCTCACCAGCACAGAGTCGACTGCAGGGAAGTCTTTACTCCAGCTGATGGCTTCTCCAGTCAACTGCTTCCACACCAGGCCGGGCAGAACCAAGATCTGTGGACACAAGGGAAATACCAAGACAATCAGCAGGTTGTGTTACCTGATCTTGACAATTACTGGCTGGAAGACGTAATCATACAAAAATAGACACCCTAACCCTAAAAAAAAAAAAAAGAAATACACCAAATAATAATAAGTATAGACCAAGTCCTACTCACCAAGAAATCTTTCCCTCTAAGAGCGCCTCCCATGAGCTGGCCAATCCACTCATACTTGCATAAGTCTTTACAGGATGGGTTTGGGATGTAGTAATCTTTGTCATCTAAAGAATCCTAACAGATAAAGAAAATATAATTTCAGGCAAGTGACAACACTGAATTTAAATAATTTGTCATAGGCAATGTTTAGGACTGATTACTTGGTTGGATGTCCGAATGAAGAACGGCAAAGGTAAGGGACTCTCGGCTGAGCTTGGGCAAAGCTCCTCCGACAAGTCTGTCAGGCTGTCTCGAAACCCACCACCTTCGTCATTGAGTCCCTCTCCAATAAACACACATTGCCACCATTGGACAAAGGTAATGGGCCATCTGTTGAGGTTGACAGAAATTGAGGATTTAAACCACTGAGTTACAATCACGAGCAGAGAGAAAAATACCACACTCATATGGCTGAGAATATGCACACCTATAAGTCAAGGCATTCTTCAGTGTGGCAGATTTGTTCAGAGCGTCATACATCTGAAAGAGGAAAATTACAAGTCATGACAGTATTTAAATCTTAACAACGGACTGTCCTGAGCATCTACCCCCCGTAATGTAAAGATCTTGACCATGATCGTCAGTACCTGGTTGAACAGAGTATTCCTGCAGCGGGGGTCCAGAGATGGGTTTTCTCTGTGCTCCGCAGCTAGACGCCTGTTGACTGTGACTTCTGGCAATTTTTTTGGTTCTTTGGTCTCTGAGTCCTTCAGGCATTGAGTGATGAGATCTGTGCGGCATTTGGACAGCAGCAAAAATTGCTTCGCGATCTGCAGATCAAAAAATACAGGATGTATTTGTATATGAGTAAGCTAAATATCAAGTGTTCAATTACAGTCATTCAAGATGTGCATATCTATTCCATATGGGCCTATAGTTCAGAAAAATACAAAAAGCTGGATCAGTCCCATTATCAACCAACACCAGTAAAGGGATACATTGTGCAGACACTACATAAACAAGGGGTGATGATGCATTCAGTCATGCATTCATTCCTCTTCACAGCCGTGTTTCAATGCCTGATTATAGCAATACTGCATGGTATTTCTACATTTGTGGTGCTTTGGGTACTATGATTACTCTAGTTGTTCAGGAGCTGTACGAAACTGGAGTGAATTTAAGGCTCATATGTTACTGAAAAAAAGGATATATTATAGGGTAGTATACACAAAATGGGCTAAATCGGGTAGATGTATTGCCAGGTATGTTTAGCATACAAGGAGCATATGAATAATAATAAAAAAAATAAGAAGTTATTTATATTTATGGCAATAAAAAACATCCATCCATCCATCCATTGGCTACCGCTTTATCCGGGGCCGGGTCGCGGAGGCAGCAGTCTGAGCAGAGTAGCCCAGACTTCCCTCGCCCCAGACACTTCCTCCAGCTCCTCCGGTGGCACCCCAAGGCGTTCCCAGGCCAGCCGAGAGACATAGTCCCTCCAGCGTGTCCTGGGTCTGCCCCGAGGCCTCCTACCGGAGGGACATGCCCGAAACACCTCCCTCGGGAGGCGTCCGGGGGGCATCCGAAATAGATGCCCGAGCCACCTCAGCTGGCTCCTCTCGATGTGGAGGAGCAGCGGCTCTACTCCGAGCTCCTCCCTGGTGACTGAGCTCCTCACCCTATCTCTAAGGGTACGCCCAGCCACCCTACGGAGGAAGCTCATTTCAGCCGCTTGTATCCGGGATCTCGTTCTTTCGGCCATGACCCATAGTTCATGACCATAGGTGAGGGTAGGAACGAAGATCGACCGGTAAATCGAGAGCTTCGCTTTTTGGCTCAGCTCCTTCTTCACCACGACGGACCGATACAACGTCCGCATAACTGCAGACGCTGCACCGATCCGCCTGTCGATCTCACGCTCCATCTTTCCCCCACTCGTGAACAAGACCCCAAGATACTTAAACTCCTCCACTTGGGACAAGGGCACTCCACCGACCTGGAGGGGGCAAGCCACCTTTTTCCGGTCGAGAACCATGGCCTCGGATTTAGAGGTGCTGATCCTCATCCCAGCTGCTTCACACTCGGCTGCGAACCGTGTCAGTGCACGCTGGAGATCCAGGCTTGATGGGGCCAACAGAACCACATCATCCGCAAATAGCAGAGATGAGATTCTGTGGTCCCCAAGCCGGACCCCCTCCGGCCCCCGGCTGTGCCTAGAAATTCTGTCCATATATATGATGAACAGAACCGGTGACAAAGGACACCCCTGCCGGAGGCCAACGTGCACAGGGAACAGGTCCGACTTACTGCCGGCAATGCGAACCAGACTCCTGCTCCGGGAATACAAGGACCGAACAGCCCTCAACAAGGGACCCCGGACTCCGTACTCCCGGAGCACCCCCCACAGGACATCTCGGGGGACGCGGTCGAACGCCTTCTCCAGATCCACAAAACACATGTGGACTGGTTGGGCGAACTCCCACGAACCCTCAAGCACCTGGCGGAGGGTATAGAGCTGGTCCAGTGTTCCACGACCAGGACGAAAACCGCATTGTTCCTCTTGGATCCGAGGTTCGACTAACGGCCGGACCCTCCTCTCCAGTACCCTGGAATAGACTTTCCCGGGGAGGCTGAGGAGTGTGATCCCTCTGTGCAATAAAAAACAAATGTCATGAATGTTTCAAAGATAACCTAATAGAAACGCCATGAGCTTGAAAATAAAAGTATCTCAACTGGTGTGTGTGTGCGAGTAATGTGGAATGAAGAAAAAAGTCGGAAAGAAAGAAAGACAAGAAAATAGGTGCATCCCTTGTCTTTACATAAAAGAGAAAAGGCAAGCAGTTTATGCTACTCAAAGGTAAACATGGAACTCATTAATTAATACTACAATATTGACCCATCTGGTAAACGTCTGCCTTCATGTTGATCACAGTTTGCAGAATGTTTTGTTTGAGTCACTGTTATATCAATGACTTCATGATGTTCTCAAATGTAAGGATAGACTCAAGGTATATATGTTGAGGTTTCTAACAGCCTCTATTGCATTTTTTAAAAGCTTTCAGATGACTCACTTTGATTTTGCTGAAGTTACCAAGGCTGTATGTCCATGCCGGCACTAAATAAGGCAGAACACTGTCCAGGACACCGACGAACCTGCAGAGACAAGACGGATAATAGTAGCGACTTAAATATAACATAAAACTGATCAGCAGAACTTGTAAACTGTAAAAACAAGTTATTGTAAAAACCTGTAACAAGTGGTTGAATGAGCGCTACTTACCTCTGAATGAGTAAAGCTCTGTAGTAAAGGATGTCAGGTGGGGTATCCCGCAGACGGGGGTATCGCACCAGTTTAGACGACCGAAACTCGTCTGCATTGAGGCCCAGGTCCCTCTCACAGGATGAAGTGATCTTCAGGCCTCGGATTCGGACGTCTGTCCCATCGACTGTAAAGGACCAGGAGGAAACACATATTGTTCTAGGTTTACTGGAGAAGCAGCTACAGATGTATCTCAATGTTGAAAGACAAAGAAAATAAGAAGATAAGAAATAGCCCGACATGCAGATTCTTCCATTCGAATCTCAATGACAGGGAGGTGGCAGGTCATATCCTGCAGTACACAAACGTCTCCAGTGGTAGATCTGGAAGGAAATGGGGATAATCAGTTATGACATATCAGCAACAAGGAAAAATCTACTAAAATCTACTAAACCCGCTGGAAATGAGAAGGGATTTTCTTACTCATTTACGATGACTTCATTCAGCTTCTTCAGGACTTTTCCGCCTCCATAAATTGTGATTTTCTTGGGCATATAATCGTGGTCATCGGTATTTACTAACACCATCATTTTACTGGTGGACAGAAACAGGCAAAATATACTTCATAAGATAAATGCATTCTCATAATTTATCAGCAACTTATAAGTAACTAACTTCCTACATGTGACTCAAAGTGGGTCGTGTGTACAAAATCCTGGTGGAGATAGACATACAGTAGTTGTATTTTGCCTGAATGAGTAATTCTTTATACAAATGCTTATGGCAACAACCTCTAGAAATGACAATGGTCAGACACCAGCCAGCTCCTGAAAAGCAGACAATAGAAGACTGAAAACACACATTTGGTTAAAAGGGGCTATCTGAATAAATCTCAAATCATTGTGTGCCTTTTGTTTTCATGACATGAAAATATCACTTGAGACAACAAAATTCTCAGAATTATTTGATGAGCATGAACGCTGATAAGCACGACAGGTGAACAATAAAACTGAAAAATCTTGCAAAATTTGCAACTTTAATGAATTCGAGTCAGAAGTAAAGAAAACAGAATAAAACCCAAGTAGCCAACATAATAGATCACTGTGTGGACTACAATGTCACTGATTTATTTGAATTAATTAGTGGCTTAGTGCTTCTTACTCGACCACAATGCTTCTCCTCATGTGCAGACGGATCCAGTGTTGTCCTTTTTTGCCAGCACTCTCCCAGTACGAGTCTTCATCGTCGTCTGTCATACAGTTCAGCCAGTTGTAAGTCTGACATCACCAAATATCAAGGTAGAATGATAGGTGAAAGGAATAATAAAAATGCATACTTACTAAACCACAAGCAAAATATCTTACATGGATAAAGAATTTTATTTGATACAGTAATTTTGTCATATCTAAAACTTCAATCTTTCAAATGGCTTGCATCAAAGTAAATACAGCCAGTTAATCAAAGGGTCAGTTTTAGAAAAGGTTTGTGAAAAGAGCTGAATGAAGCTTACCGAGATTGAAGATGCCTCGATGTACTTAACCGAGTCTTTCACACATCCCAGCGTCCCTTCAGCCTGCTCCATCATGTCATCCTTCTCTTTCTGTTCGTACAAGTAGTGAATGAGGTCCTCATCACATTCAAGCGTCCAGCCGGGCGGAACGTACCTGGAAGGTTCAAAGTTCACGTTATGGTTTGACACAAACATCCAACTATCCAGTTTGCCTTCATTTGAAACCGGCTCACCTCAACTTCTGGACAGCAGTGTCATCACACGCTGCGATTTGGGGTCCCGTGTTTGTGTAAAGAGCGCATTCCACCACGTCCACCACCTGCTCCCACCTGCTGCAGGGTTTATGGTCGTACCCGAAGAGCTGCTGCTGCCTGCTGATGGTCTGTGGCGACTCCACAGGTACCAGCCGGTCACATCCCTCAGTGCGTTTGCACGCCAGAAGCCAGCCTTCCTCCAAATCATGACCGGGACAGTGCTCCTCCAGCTGCTCCTGAAAACACACATCACTCATATTCATCTTTCAACTGAGACATGCATGTTTCCAGTCATTCCCTTAAAACCAAATGAGCCTAATGAGTTATTTTGTTCTCAGCACACTCTACTATATATTGAATAAAGACTTTCAACTACAATATTTTATGAATTGAGATGTAGGATGTGTTATTTTAGTGCTCCCTTTATTTTTTTGAGCAGTGTATTAGGTTTAGTTCCTTTCAAATACCCTTCAATTGTAAAGCCAACTTATTCCGGACACCCAACTTCATAATGGCTTTTTCTTTTTCTGTCATTTGTCAGGTCATTATATCATTTTGCGATTCTCCTCTTTTTTCTCAGTCCCTTCTGGTTTTAACACTCACACAGGGAGATTTTGATGGTTCTGCTGAGAGGCCTTAAAGGAGATGTTTATTTTATTAAGAACTTCTTTGCTGGCAGTGGTCTTACTGAGCTTGACTGGGTGCCAGCTGCCCTGACCTGACCCTGGTAAATGAAGTGTTGTAAAGACGAAGACAGGAACCACCAGGGCCTTAATAGAGATGAGCTGAAGGCCAAAGCAACATGAACTTCCACAACATCTCAGTACATCCACAGGTCCATCACCTCAATGTCACGTGACGATTTCATTGTTAATTTATAATGCAAGTAAAAGGTTTCCTCTCATTTCACAATTTGAATTTAATTATAGGGAAATATTCTAACAAAAAACAATTTGTGATATAAAATCATATGGTAATAAAAAGGAAACAGCAAGCACACTATCTTACCTTACTGAGTTTAACCCACAGGCCATAGTTGTTACAGTATTCCTCTCCTCTTGTCCAGATGCAAGCCCCTTTCTTGAGTTGAAATTTGTATTTGGATAATTTCTTGCTGTGATGACTACTTTGGGGGCTTTCATAGACAGACATGAGGGTTTTTCCTGCAATCCCAGTAGAAGCTCCATGGGAGGCAGCGGTAGATGATGAATCCTTGCAGATTTTATAGCACACTTCTTTGGGGACATAACACAAACTCTCGGGTACCGACTCGCCTTCCTTGAAACTCTCAATGCACTTGTTGAAGAAGCGGATCTTGCCCAGCAGCAGATGAGGATTGTTGCTCAGAGACATGGTGGTGAAGATGAAGGGGAGCCAGTCAACAGTTCATCATTGTCACATAAATACCACACCACTGCAAAAAAGAAGAGATTATTTATGAAACATGAACTTTAATATACATCCTTCAAAACGTTGTCCATATTTTAGAATTTGTAAGCAGACACAACACTGAGCCCCGAGCAGAGGCATCAATGACACTGCTGGGAAAGATATCTACCTCTGTGCTAATAAATTAGCATCAAAGCTATGCTGTTGGGATGATTTTGTAAAAACATACATAATGCAACAGCAATAGGATAGTTTTTTTTAGATAGGTCACTGCATTTTGACCCAGAAGAAATTTGGCAATTGGCTTTATCTTAAGATTGTAGTCATTGTCGGCAGAAGCTGTTTGGTTTTTTACGAAAATAGACATTTTCATTGTGTATGCCCTGTGCCATGAAAATGAAGCTTTAAAGTTAAAGTTTATAGTCCATCAGGGCACTGTTTTGTCAGTCCGATCCACTCAAGATGAATTTGGAATGTATGTGGCCCCAGAACTAAACTGTGTTTGACACCCCATGTTAAAGTGACGAAGAAGTTCCTTTTACGATTTTAAACATTCTGGTTTAAATCAATCAATGAAGAGCGTTTCATTGGTTTCCAGCACATGGGAGTAAAGTTCTTGAATGTTTGTTACCAATCAATAAAAATAATGAAAAAGCCTTTTTTTCCCCTTTAATTTCAAACTAAATGTTTAATCTGGTCAGTAGGAGACAAATGAAAGCTGCAGTGATGTTGGTGACGCTGCAGTGAATAACAGTGACGTTATCAGATATTTTTGTAGGACATGTCTTGGTTGTTGCAGCGGTTTTAATTTGCAGACGGTCCCTGCACACTGGCGCACAGCTGGCCGCTCATGGAGATGTTATTTCTGCAGCTCCAAAGACTGACACCGTTGACGAAACTGAGCTGGTTGCATAGTATCTCGTCACACCGATGGGACGGAGGCATCAAAACGATGACTGATGATGATTCTGCTCAAGGATCATCGATGCAGGAAGTGTGAATCTCGTGCCAACTTGACCGAAGACTGCGTCACTGAGTCATGACACTTAATGAGTCAACTTTTCCCATTCAAACTCGCCGCCCCGTTTCTTCTGGATATTTCAGGTCTATTTAAAGGGTCCGGTCACTCGGACGACCACCAAATTAACGCACAACAATAATGAATCCAGTCGTATGTTTTAAATGATGATGTTTCTATATTTCAGATCCTCCAGTCTCTCAGCAGTTCAATCAAAGTTGTCGTTAGTTTATCTGCAGTGGGCGGCTTGCCCAGTTTAGGACAAGTCATGCCTTCTAAGGAAAAACACACGTTAGTCTTACTAAAATCTAGAGTTGTCTGTAGAAACAGTACAAAATAACGCACCTCCTCTCAGTTTGAGTTTCTCTTGACGCTGGACTCCTCCCGACTCCCGAAGCGACTGGTTCCGTAAACGCGGAAGCGCAAAACGAACTTTGATCCTTCTTCCCTTCCGTAGTTCCGTCGTCGTCACTTACTGGTATAAATAAACAATATGGAAAGAAAGAAAGAATGATTCTTGGGAAAACAATATCCCACCCATGTGTATTTCTGTGAGTCTGTATATAATTATACATGTCTTGGTATGGATTTATTTATTTTGTGTGCAGGTATAATTATTAAAATTGTATTTAATTACAAGGGGTTTATATATGTGTGCATCTTTCTATACATCTATACATACATTGTGACACCAAAGGTGCCAGAATCATCATCAGTGCATTTTAGACATTAGATGAGAAATATAATCTATCTTTTTTGTCATACTTTTAACATTAAATTATTCATCTTGTTTAGTCCCATTTCACATATTGTCCCAACCATTTTGGACCAAGGGTTTCATTTTGCATCACATGTTAAAAGTTTGGAGAGTTTATCACTACACAATGTGAAGACTTCAAAGTTATAAGCGGGCAGATTAAGCACACGCACACACATATACATTTTTTACAATAGTAGTTTATTATTCAAACACACCTTGGAACACATGATATAGTAAAATGCAGCCTTAGTGAATAGTTACCTTGTTGTGGTAAAACGATAAAAACATGCAAACATGATAATCTTGCAGCATTCATTACCAAAGAGATCAAAGTGCAACACACTAAAAAGTAAAATAAAAATCGACATATTGAAATCAAAATTAGTAATTGAAATATCAACTTTTGGTGGTAAGCAGAAATAAAAATGCCAGCAAGTTCACGTTGGTGCTCAACAGGGTCTTACATGACCACAGTGCCTCTCATGTGCAGCCGTATCCAGTGCTGTCCCTGCAGGCCATCGCTCTCCCAATACGTTTCTGTGTCTCCGTCTGTCCGACAACTCACCCCTCCACTGGGATCATCCTATTTGGCTAACATCAACGTACCCATGTTAACACATTTATTCATTTAATGTTGACATAGAATCCCACATAAATTGACTTTCAAAAGCAAATCATAATCAAATGAGCAAGTTGGCAACAAAAACAAATTAAAAAAAACCCATGATTTAAAACTAACATATGGTCAAATCTTACCTTACTGATTTTGACCCACAGTCCCTGACTTTTGAACACAGACACCAGGGTTTTTCCTGTGGAGCCAGTCGAAGCTCCACAGGAGGCAAAGGTAGATGAAGAATCCTTGCAGATTTTGTAACACACTTATTTGGGGACATAACACAAACACTCGGTCACAGACTCGCCTTTCCTGAAGCTCTCAATACACCTGTTCAAGAAGCAGATCCTGCCCAGCATGCCGTTCTTAATTGTGGTGCTATGGAAATAAATGTGTCTTGCCTAAAGCTTGAATTTGACACAATTCCAACCATTTCAACAGTACGATTTATTACATATAAAACATAACATTTGACATGCTTTTAATTTATTCTGGTCAACAATATGCATTAATATACGCCATACTTTTCAGTAACTTCTCATTTTTATGATTTATAGCCTTGATGCATTACCTGGTCCTGCTTTAAATTTGATAATCAGACAAAGAGGAACTTATAAATAAAAATGTTTTATCCAAACACATGAAATAAACTGTGATCCCTGTGATTAAAAATGCCTTGAAATATCTTTGCATTCATTATTATATCCATTCATATCTGATCAAACAAACACACAGAAGGTGTAAATATAACCCCCCCTTTAATTAGATTTCCATCTAAAGCTTTATTATATGCAGAAATAGTTTGATTGGCAGACTTGAATATTTGGTGATTAATTTGAAGTGTCTTCTCCTTTCAGCTGCAGGTTGTTGAGCATGTAGTGTTGATTGGAACGGTAGGAAGGTCAGTTGTCAGTGTCAATGCTCATACAGTTGTACACAGCAAAACGCAGCTTCTCTTCACAAACCTTTGCACTGCAAACAAACAAAGGAGCAGAGGACACATACAAGGTGATTAATGTGACATTGCATTTGCCTTTTTCAGAATTTTTATTTTTCAAAATGTTTTGTGAAGTTAGCTGGATACATCATTTTCTCAAATAACTAAAACATGTCTCCACAAAAGTGCATCATGAAACATACAAATCAGTCGTACCTTGAGTAGCTTGGTAGATTGAGAGATTTGCAACAAGTAGATGCTCGGGGAAGTTCGTCATTCTTTTCAGAGCTGTATTCGGGAACAGAATTATTATTTTTTTTAAATAATGCTTTCTTTCGAATCATGAAATATTACATTATAGATTATACAGTTATGCGGCTTCCGATAAGACTTTTTTTCTCAGCATATAGTATTTGCCGATCCCAATACTTAAGATTCTCTTTGTACACGGACCTGTAAAGTGGGTCTCTTGTAGACAAAAAGACAAGAAGTTGTCCAATTGTTCATAATCTCCTGGATGGCTTCTTTCAAATTATCTGCTGCATGAGACCCGCAAAACTGATGTGTATGCAACACTGGTGGATTTACCTGAAAAGGATCCAAATCAATCTAATAGGCAGCGAGGCTCAGCAGCGACATGGAGCAAATAATGCAGCGCCTGATGTCTCCAGTGAAACCAAGAGGGGTCACCCCTCTTTTTGTAAATGACTCTATATGCTGTCACATACTTTGTTGTACAGCTTTGATAAATAAATATCAGAACTGTAATATATAAATCTAAAATATAATGTCAAGATGACAGTGCATCCAAAAGCTTTAAAAGCATCATGGTCATGTGGATACGGATACGAATTGTTGTGTTTTTCTCCATGAGGCTTTACTGAACAACATACTCATCACTATTCTTGTATGTTGTGGATAGCTGTGGATTGCTGCTTTGCTCGTCATACTACAGGAGCCTTCTCAGCTCAAACCCGTGGCATACATTTCGTCAGCAGTCGAAATGGCACAGCCCGAATGCAATGGAAATGAGAGATGGATTACAGCCACTCCGAGACAATATCTTCAGCTGCTTTATGGTGGTCGTAGTTTAGTTTCAATTTGATCAGGACACCCTCCTTTATAATAGCGACTGCTAAATATAATTCATTGGTGCTCACCTTGGATTGTCAAAATGGATCCAGAAAGTTGCAGGAAGTCGACTCCTGCCGGTAGCAAACCTCAGAAGCCTACTGCGGTCTTCTGGAAATTGAATTCAACAGTCTCGTTGGTCACTGTGTTCAATTATTTACTTCTTGAGTAACTTAAATGCAACCTGATTCCAAAAAAGCTTGATAGAATGTGTAAAATGGAAACACAATGTTATGCAAATCTTTTTTTTCTACAACAGGACATAGACAGCCCGTCAGATATGAGAGTAAGACCTGTAGAAGAAATAGTTATTGGAAGTATAGTTGGAATTCGATTCAAAAACATCTTAACAAAAAAGGTGGGGTAGGAGTAGGAACATTGTAAAGCAGTTTTAAAACAACTCATTTAGCATAACTGGGTGCCGAAAAACTATTTGTGCTCCCAACTTTTATAGGACGTGTCACTGTCATAAAATGTAAATTTGTTATGATTTTCAATGTTGCAGCTGGTTAAGCCTTTCCCTTTTTGTTTTTATTTGTGGCATAGGCCCCGGCCTGTAGCCTCGCTTTCTGTACAAGTTACATTACATAGCGAGAGAATTATTTGTGTTTGTAGTGACGGTGGGCACAACTCCTCTCCGCCAGCCATGGCCCCCGCTGATTGGGGCATGTGACCCTCGCCGGTCGCCTGTTTTTTTGTAGGCTCTTACGCCGAGCGTCATCACCATATGCTGCAGTATTTGCTTGCGCACGCGTGCCGCCGATCCACTGCACCATCGATCCGCAGCTTCGCCGTAACCCTGGCAAGAGAGGCTAATCTGGGCAAAGTGCCTTGCCCAAGGACACAACAACCATGACTCGGATAGAGTCCCTTTAGCATGAGTCAAATCGGGGTTGTGGCAGAAAGGGCAACAGATACGAAAACTAGCCAAATTCATTGTGAAAGTTATCATGAATTGCTGTGGCAACCCCTGCAAAAGGGAATATAAACTAATCTCTTCAATAATAAATTAAATTATGGAAAGCTGACATACTTGGAAACCGAATTGGTTCACCAATTATTTACTCTGTTTTTATCTGCATTTTACACATCACCTCAACCTTTTAGAAATTGCAGCAAAGACACATGACACCAACATATGTAGTTCACTCGACAAAAGACATGTAGTTTTGGAAAAAGATAAATATAAACAGTACACTGACCATTGGTGAAGTTTGTCAGCGCCTCCCAAAAGTATTGCACTCTGACATCGTTTTCTTCCTGGCCTCCAAATAGTACTGTGGGGAAATCAGAAGATCACTACGATAGAGAGACTTTATTTAATGCAACTTTCTTATAGATGGGACCTTTGTTGCTTTTATCTCCTAATAATCATCTAAATAACTATTCTCAGCTCTCAATATTGAATCAATTCCCTAAAGACATTACCAATGTATTGTGTTGAAAAAGTATCAATGCCACAAAGTGTGACTTGCTTCTACAGCAAAGGCATATTTACTACTAATTGTCAATGATACTCACTATTTTGTTTCAGAGCTTCCATTGTGATCTCCGGGTCTCCGCACACTTTCTTCTCCACTTCCTGCCAGGTAAGCAGGTCCAGCACTGCCTGAGGGACCACCTTCAGCAGCCCCGCCTTCATGGCTGCAATCTGCGGCACACGGATGGATAATCGAGAGATTGGACCAACTGTGAGGATTTAGCTTAGTACAGTTTTCACTAAAGAATGAAAACAAGAACAGTTCAGAGAAAAGAAGGTGAAGGCCCACCTGCTGTTTGCTCTCCTCCAGCCGAGCCTTCTGCACCAGGCGGATGAACTCACTGCGGTCCTCGTGGTGAACCGACACTTTGCTGCCGCCGGGGATGAGCTCCATCATCTGGCCGTCAGTCAGCAGTGTGGTATAGATCAGCTCCTTGCCAAACCTGAACTCAAATGTCTCCTGGTCCATGTTCTCCATGGCCTCCAGCAGGTTTACCTGAACGCACACATCCACGTTTAGCATGAAGCCATGACCAGAACAGAACAGCCACCATAGGCGGCGCCGGGGGGGGGGGGGGGGCTTGAGTGTTCTTCAGTTTATTTGGATTATTTTTCATGTGTGAAGATTATAATTTGTTGCCTGGTTCCATAATAAATACACCAATAAAACATGTATTAATTTTTATTTTTTAAACTAAAACACCATGTGATTCAGCCAATTGCTGCAGCACATGCATTAACCTTTGAACTTTCAACTTCCTGTTATTACAAGTGTAAACATGGAGCGCTTTTTGCAACAACAAAAAAAAGGGGGGATCACACTTTGCTCTGAACAACAACTGACATCTGTTTTTTATGACATCTCATGGTGGTTGCCTATTTGGTGTTTGAGATTTGAACTATGACTCCTGGTTATCTCTATGCAATGTTTATTAATATAATTATATCCCTTGAACCTAATATTTGTCTTTCAGTGGAGGTTTTGGTGACTGGCAGCAGGAGTCAGTGTCTTTGTGTGTGAGGCCGAAATGAAAACTTGCTGTGTGTTTTGCTCATAGTTGTTGAGGCTCCATAAGTGACATACTTGTGTGAAAGTTTCCATTCAGTGGTGTGTTTAAGTGGCGGGCTTGTAAACCTTTCATCTTTATCACTCTGGCTAAATATCTTGCGTTTTGTGTCGCATAATATTGTTTTAAATAGCGGAGCTTTCACTTTATTTGCACAACTGTTACGTGTGCGGTGCGGCGCACACATTTTGTCGGCATTACAGTAGAAAATAAACTACACACCCTTTAACTATCCAGCACTGTCTCTAAAGGACTAAGCTCCCCCATAGCACCAGCAAAAAAAAAAAACTCTGGCGCCGCCACTGACAATCACTGACCAAACAACACTGTTTTCCTTTCATATTTTCTTATAAATGGAAAAAATAGGAAGACTAAAGAGAGTGTGCCATGTAAATACCACAGATTTTTCAAACTGTTGAACAGTAATTCCTCTTTATAGGAGCCAAATATGGTATTTTATACATTTGTTTTAACCTGAGTGTATATATTGTGCGTTGCTGATGTCCTATGCAAACATGCTGTTGCAATCAAGAGCAAACAGGCGTTGACCCGGGAAGGGCGCACGGGTTTTTGACCGCTCTGGCAGAGTTTGTCAGGCTATGCTCGCATTTTATTTCTGAACTTTGATCCAATATGATTTGCACTAAAATAAAGAAAGATTGTTGCCACAAATCGGATCTATGGACTCAGTTAATTGACACGGAGAAAAGATAAACAATAACCACCTAGCGTGTCATACCCACCTACCGAGGCAACATGTCACCAGCCCAGTACTCGGCTGGCTGGTATACTCTTCTTTCAGAAGGTTTAGTGTTACAGCTTGTGATTGAACATTTTTTTTAATGTTCTCACCAGCACAGAGTCGACTGCAGGGAAGTCTTTACTCCAGCTGATGGCTTCTCCAGTCAACTGCTTCCACACCAGGCTGGGCAGAGCCAAGATCTGTTGGCACAAGGCACCTATTCAAGACTTAATCATGCAAAAATATACACCAAATAATAAGTATAGACCAAGTCTTACTCACCAAGAAATCTTTCCCTCTAAGAGCGCCTCCCATGAGCTGGCCAATCCACTCATACTTGCAGAAATCTTTACAGGATGGGTTTGGGATGTAGTAATCTTTGTCATCTAAAGAATCCTAACAGATAAAGAAAATATAATTTCAGGCAAGTGACAACACTTGAATTTAAATCATTTCTGATAGGCAATGTTGTGGACTGATTACTTGGTTGGACGTCCGAATGAAGAACGGCAAAGGTAAGGGACTCTCGGCTGAGCTGGGGCAAAGCTCCTCCGACAAGTCTGTCAGGCTGTCTCGAAACCCACCACCTTGGTCAATGATTCCCTCACCAACAAACACACATATCCACCACTGGGCAAAAGTAATGGGCCATCTGTTGAGGTTGACAGAAATTGAGGATTTAAACCACTTAGTTACAATCACGAGCAGAGAGAAAAATACCACACTCATATGGCTGAGAATATGCACACCTATAAGTCAAGGCATTCTTCATTGTGGCAGATTCCTTCAGAGCGTCATACATCTGAAAGAGGAAAATTACAAGTCATGACAGTATTTAAATCTTAACATCGGACTGTCCTGAGCATCTACCCCCCGTGATGTACATATCTCGACCATGATCGTCAGTACCTGGTTGAACAGAGTATTCCTGCAGCGGGGGTCCAGAGATGGGTTTTCTCTGTGCTCTGCAGCGAGACCCCTGTTGACTGTGACTTCTGGCAATTTTTCTGGTTCTTTGGTCTCCGAGTCCTTCAGGCACTGAGTGATGAGATCTGTGCGGCATTTGGACAGCAGCAAAAATTGCTTTGCGATCTGCAGGTCAAAAGTGACAAATACAGATTGTAATTGAACACTTGATATTTAACTTACTCATATATGAAAACAGTCATTTAAGATGTGCATATCTATTCCATATGGGCCTATAGTTCTCAAAAATACAAAAAGCTGGATCAGTCCCATTATCAACCAACACCAGTAAAGGGATACATTGTGCAGACACTACATAAACAAGGGGTGATGATGCATTCAGTCATGCAGTCATTCCTCTTCACAACCATATTTCAGTGGAGAAATGCCTGACTATAGCAATACTGTATGGTCTTTCTACATTTGTGGTGCTTTGGGTACTATGATTACTCAAGTTGTACAGGAAAATGGAGTGGATTTATGGCTCATATATTACAAAAAAAGGATAGATTATAGGGTAGTATACGTAAAATGGGATAAATCGGGGAGATGTATTGCCAGGTATGTTCAGCATACGAGGAGCATATGAATAATAATAAAAAAATGTGAAGTTATTTATATTTACGGCAATAAAAAACAAATGTCATTAATGCTTTACAGATAACCTAATAGAAATGCCATGAGCTTGAAAATAAAAGTATCTCAACTTACATGTGTGTGTGAGTAATGTGGAATGAAGAAAGAAAAAAGAAGGAACAAAAGAAGACAAAAAAGAAAACAGCTGCATTCCTTGTCTTTGCATGCAAGAGAAAAGGCAAGCAGTCTACGCTACTCAAAGGTAAACATGTTACTCATTATATTGACCTATCTGGTAAACTTCTGTCTTCATATTGATCACAGTTTGCAGGGAGTTTCGTTTGAGTCACTCTATATATATGACTTCATGATGTTCGCCAATGTAAAGATAGAATTTTATTTACAAGGTTTATATGCTGAGGTTTCTAACAGCTGCTATTGGATTTTTTAAAAGCTTTCAGATGACTCACTTTGATTTTGCTGAAGTTACCAAGGCTGTATGTCCATGCCGGCACTAAATAAGGCAGAACACTGTCCAGGACACCGACGAACCTGCAGAGACAAGACGGATAATAGTAGCGACTTAAATATAACATAAACATAAACATGAACAGCAGAACTTGTAAACTGTAAAAACAAGTTATTGTAAAAACCTGTAACAAGTGGTTGAATGAGTGCTACTTACCTCTGAATGAGTAAAGCTCTGTAGTAAAGGATGTCAGGTGGGGTATCCCGCAGACGGGGGTATCGCACCAGTTTAGACGACCGAAACTCGTCTGCATTGAGGCCCAGGTCCCTCTCACAGGATGAAGTGATCTTCAGGCCTCGGATTCGGACGTCTGTCCCATCGACTGTAAAGGACCAGGAGGAAACGCATATTGTTTTAGGTTTACTGGAGAAGCAGCTACAGATGTATCTCAACGTTGAAAGACAAAGAACAAAAGAAGATAAGAAATAGCCCGACATGCAGATTCTTCAATTCGAATCTCAATGACAGGGAGGTGGCAGGTCATATCCTTCAGTACACACACGTCTCCAGTGGTAGATCTGGAAGGAAATGGGGATAATCAGTTATGACATATCAGCAACAAGGAAAAATCTACTAAAATCTACTAAACCCACTGGAAATGAGAAGGGATTTTCTTACTCATTTATGGTGACTTCATTCAGCTTCTTCAGGAGTTTTCCGCCTCCATAAATTGTGATTTTCTTGGGCATATAATCGCTGTCATCGGTATTTACCAACATCATCATTTTACTGGTGGACAAAAACAGGCAAAATATACTTCATAAGATAAATGCATGCTCATAATTTATCAGCAACTTATAAGTAACTAACTTCCTACATGTGACTCAAAGTGGGTCGTGTGTACAAAATCCTGGTGGAGATAGACATACAGTTGTATTTTGCCTGAATGAGTAATTCTTTATACAAATGCTTATGGCAACAACATCTAGAAATGACAATGGTCAGACACCAGCCAGCTCCCGAAAAGCAGACAATAGAAGACTGAAAACACACATTTACTTTGCTTCTTTATTTATTACTTTATCACCACTCGCGTCTTCTTTTGCAAAAGTAATGATCAGATTAGTCTGAAATATCATAAAGTTTCACTATGTGTTTGATTTGGCATTGCAGTCAACTGTGCAATTGACTTGGACTGCATTTTTTGCAGCCAATCTATCTCTCTGTCTTCCTTATCCTCTCCTCTCCTCTATCCTCTCACCCCAACCGGTCAGCAGAATGCCGCCACCTCTGAGTCTGGTTTCTGCAAAGGTTTCTTCCTGTTCGAGGGAGTTTTTCCTTTCCACAGTCACAAATAAACCTGCTTGCTCATGTGGATATGTTGGGCTTTCCTATTTTTTCTGCTAAAAGCACCTCAGAATGACTGTGTTGTATTTGGTGCTATATAAATAAAGTTAAATTGAATTGAATTTTTTCATTAGGATGAATTTCTCATATTTTAAATAAATAAAATACAAAGAAACAGAATACAATTACATCTTAAAATAATGTTTTTCATATGCTTGTAAATCAGCTTGAATAAATGCATTTGGTTAAAAGGGGCTATCTGAATAAATCTCAAATCACTTTTGTGAAAACAAAAGGCATACAGAATAAAAGATCACTGTGTGATTTATTTGAATTAATTACTCGACCACGATGCTTCTCCTCATGTGCAGACGGATCCAGTGTTGTCCTTTTTTGCCAGCACTATCCCAGTATGAGTCTTCGTCGTCGTCCGTCAAATTGTTCAGCCCGCTGTAATTCTGACATCACCAAATATCAAGGTAGCATGATAGGTCAAAGGAATATGCAAAAAATGCATACTTATTAAAGCACACATAAAATATGTTGCATGGAAAAAGAATTTTATTTGATACAGTAATTTTGTCATATCATAAACTTAAATATTTAAAATGACTTGCATCAAAGTAAAAACAGCCAGTTAATCAAAGGGTCAGTTTCAGAAAAGGTTTGTGAAAAGAGCTGAATGAAGCTTACCGAGATTGAAGATGCCTCGATGTGCTTAACCGAGTCTTTCAAACATCCCAGCATCCCTTCATTCTGCTCCATCATGTCATCCTTCTCTTTCTGTTCGTACAAGTAGTGAATGAGGTCCTCATCACATTCAAGCGTCCAGCCGGGCGGAACGTACCTGGAAGGTTCAAAGTTCACGTTATGGTTTGACACAAACATCCAACTATCCAGTTTGCCTTCCACTGAAGCCGACTCACCTCAACTTCTGGACAGCAGTGTCATCACACGCTGCGATTTGGGGTCCCGTGTTTGTGTAAAGAGCGCATTCCACCACGTCCACCACCTGCTCCCACCTGCTGCAGGGTTTATGGTCGTACCCGAAGAGCTGCTGCTGCCTGCTGATGGTCTGTGGCGACTCCACAGGTACCAGCCGGTCACATCCCTCAGTGCGTTTGCACGCCAGAAGCCAGCCTTCCTCCAAATCATGGCCGGGACAGTGCTCCTCCAGCTGCTCCTGAAAACACACATCACTCATATTCATCTTTCAACTGAGACATGCATGTTTTCAGTCATTCCATTAAAACCAAATGAGCGCCATATATTATAAATACATTAAGGTACATTATTAAAAGTCTCAAGCATTTCTACATTTGAATTTTAATAATTAAATCTTACAGATTAAAAACAAAACAAAACCTCATTACACTTATATATACATCATGTAAAGCTTGAGCACTAATGGTCGCTATCTATGCTGTATCAATACCATGAAACTCTCTGTCAGGTGTTGTCAGAGTGCCGTCTTGATAGTTGTCCTGATTGACAGGAAGTCACTCCTGAAAGGTTGGGCTGTTCACAAACCATTAAAGCAGATTCGTAGTAATTTGACTGGAAAAGTAAAGTTTTTGTCAATTTAGAAAACTAGAAGAGTCAACAAGGAGTGTGGATAAACAAGTTGAGAAATTATTTCAGCTTCTACAATGAGATTTATTTCAATTATTTTTCCTTCATTCAAACAACTGAAAACACACTGAACTGTGTCGGTAGAATTACTTTCAGTGTTTATGAAGGTCTTTGTAGATGGTCCATTTTAGTCATAAGTTATCATGCATTGTTTGCTGGAGTTTTTAGAACATTAGGGGATCTCATGAGTGAGTCTGAAATAAAAATTAAGAACTGCCATTGTCAAAGGCTTGCTCAGTGTCTGGACTTAATATGGCCTTTTCTCTATTTTATTGTAGTTCAACTTTCATTGTCAAATCTATTAGTCAAAATCAATGAGTATAGCTTGTAGTCACAATCAAGTTTTTATCTTCATTTGGGATAATAGTAATAAATACTTTCTTCTACGAAAGGGATGTAAATCATTTCTTAATGTTTGACTGAATAACCTCAATATTGATGAGTTTAGTTCCTTTCAAAAACCCTTCAATTGAAAAGCCAACATTTTCTGGACACCCAACTTCATAATGGGGTTTTCTTTTTCTTTTTCTGTCATTTGTGAGGTCATTATATCATTTTGTGATTCTCCTTTTGTTCTTCAGTCCCTTCTGGCTTTAATACTCATACAGGGAGATTTTGATGGTTCTGCTGAGAGGCCTTAAAGGAGATGTTTATTATTTCCAAAGAGATGAGTTGAAGGCCAAAGCAGCATGAACTTCCACAACACCTCAGCAGATTCACAGGTCCATCACCTCAATGCCACATGACAACGTTAAATTAACATTGTTAATTTATAATAAAAGTAAAAGGTATCCTGTCATTTCACAATTTGAATTTAATTGTAGGGAAATATTATAACAAAAAACAATATGTGATATAATATCATATGGTAATAAAAAGGAAACAGCAAGCACACTATCTTACCTTACTGAGTTTAACCCACAGGCCGTGGTTGTTACAGTATTCTTCTCCTCTTGTCCAGATGCAAGCACCTTTCTTCAATTGAAATTTGTATTTCGATAATTTCTTGCTGTGATGACTACTTTGGGGGCTTTCATAGACAGACATGATGGTTTTTCCTGCAATCCCAGTAGAAGCTCCATGGGAGGCAGCGGTAGATGATGAATCCTTGCAGATTTTATAGCACACTTCTTTGGGGACATAACACAAACTCTTGGGTACCGACTCGCCCTCCTTGAAACTCTCAATGCACTTGTTGAAGAAGCGGATCTTGCCCAGCAGCAGATGAGGATTGTTGCTCAGAGACATGGTGGTGAAGATGAAGGGGAGCCAGTCAGCAGTTCATCATTGTCACATTAATACCACACCACTGCAAAAAAAAAAAGAAGAGATTATTTATGAAACATAAACTTTAATAAACATCCTTCAAAATATTATCTATATTATAGAATTTGTGAGCAGACACAACACTGAGCCCCGAGCCGAGGCATCAATGACACTGCTGGGAAAGACATCTACCTCTTTGCTATTAAATTAGCATCAAAGCTATGCTGTTGGAATGACTTTGTAAAAACATGCATAATACAACAGCAATAGGATAGTTTTTTTAGATAGGTCACTGCATTTTGACCGAGAAGAAATTTGGCAATTGGCTTTATCTTAAGATTGTAGTCATTGTCTGTAGAAACTGTTTGGTTTGATGAAAATAGACATTTTCATTGTGTACGCCCTGTGCCATGAAAATGAAGCTTTAAAGTTAAAATTTATAGTCCATCAGGGCACTGTCTTATCAGTCCGACCCACTCAAGATGAATTTGGAATGTATGTGGCCCCAGAACTAAACTGTGTTTGACACCCCGTGTTAAAGTGTCGAAGAAGTTCCTTTTACGATTTTAAACATTCTGGTTTAAATCAATCAAGGAAGAGCGTTTCATTGGTCTCCAGCACATGGGAGTAAAGTTCTTGAATTTTTGTTACCAATCAATAAAAATTGTGAAAAAGCCTTTTTTTTCCCCCTTTTAATTTGAAACTAAATGTTTTAGTTTGGTCAGTAGGAGACAAATGAAAGCTGCAGTGATGTTGGTGACGCTGCAGTGAATAACAGTGACGTTATCAGATATTTTTGTAGGACATGTCTTGGCTGTTGCAGCGGTTTTAATTTGCAGACGGTCCCTGCACACTGGCGCACAGCTGGCCGCTCATGGAGATGTTATTTCTGCAGCTCCAAAGACTGATACAGTTGACGAAACTGAGCTGGTTGCATAGTATCTCGTCACACCGATGGGACGGAGGCATCAAAACGATGACTGATGATGAGTCTGTTCAGGGCTCATCGATGCAGGAAGTGTGAATCTCGTGCCAACTTGACCGAAGTCTGCATCACTGCGTCATGATACTTAATGAGTCAACTTTTCCCATTCAAACTCGCCGCCCCGTTTCTTCAGCCGGTCAATTTAAAGGGTCCGATCACTCGGACGACCACTATATTAACGCACAACAATAATGAATCCAGTCGTATGTTTTAAATGATGGTGTTTCTATATTTCAGATCTTCCAGTCTCTCAGCAGTTCAATCAAAGTTGTCGTTAGTTTATCTGCAGTGGGCGGCTTGCCCAGTTTAAGACAAGTCATGCCTTCTCAGGAAAATCAAACGCTAGTCTTGTTAAAATCTAGATTTGTGCGGAGAAACGGCAAACAATAACGTACCTCCTCTCAGTTTGAGTTTCTCTTGACGCTGGACTCCTCCCGACTCCCGACTCGACTGGTTCCGTAAACGCGGAAGCGCAAATCGAACTTTGATCCTTCTTCCCTTCCGTAGTTGCGTCGTCGTCACTTACTGGTATAAATAAACAATATGGAAAGAAAGAAAGAAAGAAAGAAAGAAAGAAAAAAAAGAAAGAAAGAAAGAAAGAAAGAAAGAAAAAAAAAGAAAGAAAGAAAGAAAGAAAGAAATGTTGGACACAAGCACTGGGAAAAGAACATCCCATTTCTATGTGTATCAGTCATTTTATGTATATATGTCTTGGTGTGTATAATTTTGGTATGGATTTAGTAATTTTGTGTACATGTATAATTATTAAAATAGATTTAGTTATAAGGGGTTTTATATAAATGTGTATCTGTATGGGTGCATGTCTTTATCTATCTATCTATCTATCTATCTATCTATCTATCTATCTATCTATCAAGTCAATACATAGTAATGCAACATCTTTACATACCTGATATTGTTCCTTCAATCACATATTCAATGACAGTGTCAGGACTATTCAATTAATGTACAAGATATTCAAAATATTCAACAGTTGACTCACAGTATTCAAATGTTATGACAAAAAAGGGTAAAAAAAAATTCAGATTTGAGGAAAGATGAGGAAAGGTTCAATTGGTATAAATACATTTGCAAACTACTGTAAATTGTAAAAAAAATAATAATATATAGCTTATGGATGAATAATGTACATTAATCACAATAATTCATAATTTCTAATTATATTATGTATATTTATATGGAATATAAATACAATATGTACCAATAAGACATACTAAATATTATAGTAGTTATAACTGAAGTTTCTTGTTTTGGAGCTTTTTTCCCTCAGTTTTGTTTTAATTGTGCAAATTGTAATTATATCAATCAAAATGTATGAAAACTAGTAAATTGGGATGTGAAGCTAAATACAGATGTGTGACTTTCTCAGTATTACTGTTAGTAAAGGTACTTATTTACTGTAAATATGTAAAGTGGAAACTGAGTTGTTCATGTCATAAACTCCATATCTAATATTCAACAGCCTAATCAAATAATGGCTAGAATGTTGTAAAACTGTAGAGCTAGTCAAACAAATAAAGAGTTTTCATGTGATAGAAATTTATTGTGTTAAAGTTCAACAGTGGCGAATAAAAATCACAAGTACAATCACTAGTAATTTTCCACTGTAACTTTGATCAGCGCTGATTCTTGTTCCTTGTGGCTGGAAAGGTCACAGTCAGCGTCGTCCTTGTCTTCCTTGTTTGGGTGTGATGAGCCATTCACCATGAGCAGGCTGCCGCCCTCACTGTTCTGCAGAAAGTGCTGGAGCCCGTCACCCAGAGAACCACGAAGGGGCAAATACTGTTTGTCTGTGAGTTGGTGAATCTCAAGATCTTCAGCGCTCATCCTGTAATTATGAAAGACAATTTACTCTCAAATGTACTCAAATTTATGGGAGAACACTACTGCAACAAGGAGAAAGGCATGAGTAATAGGCAAATAGCTGATATTTTCCAAGACAAACAAAAGTGTCAGCTGGTAAATAGAGAAAGTCTATTGCAGGCGTGTCAAACCCATAAAGATAGGTCACACCCTGAACAGGTCTTAAGTCTACTACCAGTCTGACATTGCATTTTCGAGTTGTCAGTTAACCTCTAACACATTTTTGAATTGTAGAACGTAGTGTGTCTGGAGAGAACTCATGCACAGGGAGTACATGCAAACTTTGCAACAAAGGGGCCCGAGCCCATTCTGCATAAATCTGCAACTAATTAAAAAAAAAGAAAAGTTGTGAAACAAAATCTGAGCAAATGGATTTAAATGTTGATTCAGACCTTCATCATAGTCTAAAATGCATTATCTTCCAAAATACAATGAAATGTAAAAAAAACAAACTAAACATCTCTCTCTTTTTCTTTGATATTAATTTTTCCTTCAAAAATGCAACAAATGATTACAGTTTGTGCTTCATTTGTCAAATCTGAATGGTCTGAAAATCTGCCAGCTATTGTGTTTGTAAAAGCCTGTGAAGTCCTTGCTTGCATAGATGTGTGTAGGTTTCAGTGTACATGTGTTCACAAATTCAATGTCTAATGCTGTTTCTCTTGCAGTTAGGTAGCTCGTTTTCACTGCTGAATCACTGCTCTACAAACTCGGGTCTCAATGTTGTGTGAGGTCGGTTAATCTTAATCAAACAGTGCAGTCCTCTGTGGAAAAATGACAAGCAGGATTAACTTTTACTGAAAATTTAAAGATATATTACACCCACATGCATAGTCATTCTGGAGTCAGGCCTGCAGCCCTGTTTTAGTACATGAACTGTGTATTTGAACTTCCCTGGCCTAGAAGTACAATGAGTTATTACTGTATCCTGGCTAATAGTTGTAGCCTCCAAGAGGTAAATGCAGTAAAACCTGGGAAATGCTGCAGAAGCTGCTCCAGTGTCAGTGGGGACTGGCAGAAACGATGTCAGAGTAAATTGAAATAATTCAAATTCTGATGTCTTACAATATATTACCCAGTAAGCATAATACCCTGCTGGTTTTGGACTTGAAAAGCAATGGTCCTACATACAGGTACAATTCTAAATTATAATTTAAATTGGAATGCATGAAACTCGATTTGAAGGCTTTTAGTCCTCAAAATTGTGAATCCCTAAAGGCGGCATTCAGGCCTGGTCTGGGGATGTTTAACTCCTGCAACCAGAGTTACCTCTTCAGTCTGAAAGTTTACCTCATGTCGAAGGTGGATCCTTTGAAAGCCGGCCTGAGGGTCTCAGCAGCCGTCGACACAGTGTAAGGGACGGAGAATTTCCTCTGCATCCAGTGTTTGTCCTTCACGATCGGAGCCAAGTTCTGGTACATGTCGTCCACAGCCAGCATCGACACCTGACGGAAGCAGAAGCAAAAGTAAGTCAATCCCAAAATGTCTCTGATGGTCATTTGTGGTGGCAAATCTGAGGCGAGGAGAAACCTCAATGTTTCGATCAATCAGTTGGTTGGTTTCAAAGTCATCATCATCTTCACCGAATGGATTGATTATCAGCTCTCCCACCTACAGAGCAGAAAAACATAGTCACATGGATGAATCAAGGAAAATATGAGCCATCTAAAACCATGAAGATTACTGATCTACTCGCTGTCCTGGGGGAAACTCCTGTTATATTTTTTTGATTTTCTCTTTCTCTTATTAATCCAATAGCCCCTGACCCTCGAGCCAATGTCTCCAAAATGGTCTCTGATTACTGTGAACTAAAGAAACATTTGAAAACATTTGCAAAACATTTCTTCTAAATTGAATTTTGTTGTTGTGATGCTTTGTTTTTTTTCTGACGCGTTTAATCATCAGTGTATTTTTTGGAAAATGAAATCCTACAAAACATTCATTTAAATATGTTAATCTGAAAGCAGCACAATGAATGGTGAAAGTATATTTTCTCCCAATGATATGAAATCAAACAATCGAAATGTAAACTTTCATAAGTTCTCTAACGTGGATGAAGACGCTACCTTGAGCCAGCCGGTGTAGAAGAAGAACTGCAGCAGGGTGAAAACTGGAACATAGATGTCTATCTTGTGACCGCTGTATCCCTTCTCTGGGTTGAGAAATTGTCGTCCGATCACACAGAAGGCAAAAAAGGAGTAAACTGCAATGGTTACGACCTGCGGAGACGAGCAATAAAAATGCAGGCCGTTCATATTTACTGTTACTGTAACTTCAGTGTTAGAGTTTTTTTCCAAAGCGTAAAAATACCTGAGTATAAACCAGAGGGATGCTTATCCAGTCATAGTGGAACAACAAGCTGCACTTGCTTCTGTAATTGTTGAGCTCCTGCAAACACAGCTCATACAATTACAAAGAGAGTTTATTTTTTGACATATATCATGTGTAAATCTTTAACTAAAAGGCAGCTCACGTCCATCAGCAGCCTCAGAGCTATGTCGTCCCTCACTCGGCCCTCCTCTCTTGCTCTGGACGCCAGGTTCGAAAACCAGGTCAGAGGCATCCAGTACTTGTTGAAGTCCGAGTGCAAAGACTCAAACTTTTTCAGCTCATGTGTGGTCATGAACCCTACAGACAGAACACACACCTTCACTATTTATTGTTAAAACTCTGAAACAATGTTTGGAAAGAGCAGAGCTTTAAAAATCGTTTTTTGTTGTTGTTTTTTTAAATGACTGATGGAAAAGTTTAATTATTCTATTCTTAAGATATACACGGTGGGAGATACATTTTTTTGCACCCTTGCAACAAGCACATATTCACTCGAGTATTTAGTTAAACAAAATTTTCAAATATTGATAATTTTGGATCAATATTTGATTTTGAAGCCTGATGTGAGTCACAAATATTATTGTTGATCATTATTAATACCAGAACAACAGAAATTACTTATCATCTAAGTGTATAATTTATTTTTTTTTCTGACCAAATGTAGTTATTCTCATCATTTGACTGGGCTTTGTTGTTGTATGATTAGGTTAGTCGATGAAGCTTTTGTGTGATGCAGAGACCGTGAAGCACTGTTTTTCCTTACCGGCTTCCACAATGTGCTCCAAGGTTGGGAACCGCTTGTGAACCCTCGTGCTAATAGAGCGCAGGATGAGGACTGAAGATAAGTTGGCATATCTCATGAGGGTCCGTCGCAGCAGACGGCCCCTCTCATCCGCTCCGTGGACGTTCCCCGAGACCACCATCATCAGATTGTCAGGCAGCGGGAAGCTGGTGTACTGACCCCACCACCGATTAAAGGCCATGGTCACATAGAAACCTGGGATGAAATGGAACATCACATTAAAAGGTTCGTTAGAATCAGTTAGATAATCAGTTCAAAATGCCAAGCTGATATAGTAGTCAACACCTATGAATCAGGCTTACAATGACCAAAAAAAAAGGTTTTTAACAACTGGATTTATCCACAACAGCAAAACAGAAAGCTGTATGTTTTAGAAAAAGTGAAGACATGAGCTCACCGATGAAAAGAATGAGAATACAAAATAGAAATTGCCCAATGAAAAACAAGAAAAGCAATCAAAGCTCTACATTTGGTTGATTCAGCTGGACAGAGACTGTTGGTTCAGTCTTACCGAGCACAAACAGAACAGGGATGAAGTTGGTGTTGGTGAAGCGGTCACAGTACAGGGCGACACGCTCAAACAGATCCTGCTGCTTTGGAGTGAGGATAAACCTGTGGAGCAGGTTAAATATCAACGGCACTGCAGGGTGGTGAAGATTGAATGACGGATATCGATCCAGTTACCTGTAATAGACACTGAAAAATAGATAAACTCCAATAAACACCAGGAGCTCCTTATACAGCAGCCTGTAGATGCTCCCCTTCCACCTGAAGAGGAGCCTGGTGAAGCCACCAAACCTTGCATTGGCCACCTCCAGACTGTAGGACACCGTCATGTTTGTTCTGTTTTGAATCCTGCAGTCCTGAAAAGAACATTTGTTCAACTGAGTCTCATTTTAAACCTCAGTGTTATGCCGTCATAAGCTCACCTTTTAAATTTATAACCTGGGAAACCAACAGCCTGAGAGAAACACGCCTACAGCGTGAACAGAAACAACCTCTGCTTCCATCAATCTTGGAGATCAATTCATCACTTTTCATTTCAGTGATCTTTTAACTGTGACATGTTAGTGTGTTCTGGTAGATGGTTTCAATTTGAAATAGAATGTTGATAATTATAATTTTTCTTCCAATTTTATTAATTAATTTTTTATTTCATTTTATTTATTTGTTAGTCCTTATCCGGAGAGCAATAAGCACTTCAACTGACCAGAATGTATTGTAATATTTAATCAGATGTTTAAGTGTTGGTATTTTTTTTTTTACATGAATTGTTATTGAAAAAGTGGATTAAATTTAGCTTCATGGACGGTAAACGTGTTCAAATGTGTGCCTTTTCCCAAAAATCATTAAAAAAAAAAACAACAGGCCATAAAAATTTTACTTCATTGACTTCACTTTCAAAATTAATTAGAAAAAAATACCCTGAATTCTTTATGTAGCCAAATATTTAAGAAGCACTTTTGATGCAGTTACAAGTGCTGACGATGCCATAAACTGTTTCACATAGAAAGAAATCAACATAAAAGTCAAATGCACACAAACAAGAAATAACATCCACGCGGCAAAAAACGGGGTTCCACAAATAAATGTGATCCTCAAATACAGTTATGATATAAAATCCTTATCTATAACTTTTTGAGCATAATGTTTTAATCTACTAATTGATGACAATCTATTCCATATAAGTGAGAGAAAATAGCCTTTTGAGACAGGGCAGACGAGTCCACACTCTCACAACTGTGGGACAAAGAGTTACCAACTCACTGCAAATTGTAGATTTTTGGACTGTTGGAGGAAACCCAGCCTCACACAGGGAGAACATTTAAACACTTAAACTTCAAAGTAGAGAACCCAAGCCCAGACTGGAACCAGAGACTTTGTCAAGGTGAGGGAGTTGTGCTAACCACTACAGCCCTGTGTGACTCGAGTACAGAATAGAAACGGTCTGAGACAACAATGCTGACCTCTGCATTATTCTAAACTGTAAATTATATTAGTGGATGATAATTGCATTGCACTGTTTGTGAGGAGGATTTTAAGTGTTTTATTGTTTTAACTTATTTTCTGTTTATATTTTGTGTGCTATATTTGAAAACCATTTGTATGCCTTATGCAGCACTGCTAGGAAATGCAGTTTTACTAAAACTGCCACTGACATGTATTATGAAGTAACAACTGACTATTTAAAAAGGCGATTCCTCCTCTATCTCTCCCTCTCATGCTTCACAGATCTCCAAAGTACTTTGGACCTGTTATCTCAGGAGATATAATGCTTCTCCTCCGACCATCAAATAACACACCCAGCTGGACAGAGGCTATTGAATCTATTTGACAAGCGATAACAACAGTCTAAATAACAGGCCTTTCAGATGTGTCATCCCTCCTGTCCCTCACTCTTTGTTACCAACTCCTGCAATCAGCTCACTTGTTTATTTTTCACATCGTTACAGCAGTCTATTGTAAATCTTTTACATTTATGAGGCCATGTATCCTCTGGGACGGCAGCCACTGTCACACTTCCCTGTTGTCAGCAAGTGTTAAGCTGGTGATCCGCATTGTAGATTTACAACCAAGAGATTTTTGTCCCAGTTGGCGATAGCTTTGGTTCATTCCAATTCCTGACACGAGATGGCGCTCTTGTAATTTGTAACTGTGCTTCCAGCCTCTGCCCTGAGGCGTCACTGTCTGAATTTATCTCATAAACAAAGACATGCAAACTCTCCCCTGTTGACAAGAAACAATTAGTGCAACATCTGATATATTTAATACTCGTCTGTCGTTTTTATCTATAATGGTTTGACATCCAATGCAGCCACTCTCTACATACCACACAGCATATTTTTATGAATTCGGTTTAAAATATGTGTAATCAAATTTTCTCTTTCCATTCAAATGTTATTAAAATGATCAAAGCCAAGTTTTATAGCTGTTATCTTCGGCCCTGCCTTCTCTATCAGATCTACAGACAATGGGTGGTCTGTAATCTTGTTCAGGATCAAACATGCTCCCAGATTTGCATCCATGGATACTTCAGCTGTTTGAGCTCACTCATTTCCTGGCCTCTGCCACTGGATCCACTGGTCCGGGCTAAGACTTCTGAGAACAGCACAGAGACAGACAGAGAGGGAGAGCGGCCTGTGCTGATTGTTTCAGTAACCCAACGCTGTAATTACAACTTCCCACGGTGAGTGAAATTAGAGCTCAAAAAGAAAAGTGGGATTTCAGGTAGCTGAGGCCGGGCTGGGTCATTGTCAGGGCAGAAAGAGCCAGGAGGCCATGGAGGAAACTCAAATACAAAAGGGCCTGAAGCTACTTCTCAAACATACAAAGACCCGTCAATACACTTCAGTTTGCTATTCACCGTGATATTAATCAACATTTTATGGCAGGAAATGATATTTTATTTGGTCCCAACAACATTTTGCATACAAAAACAAACCATGTAGTGCATCTTCCTATTAAACTTGATGTGCTTTTATCACATTATCACTTTTGCTTGAGACAGATGATCAATTAGTTTGCATTCTTCATCATGAAACAAAAACTTTATATACTTTTTATCATTATGAACATTTCAGCAAACAATTCATGACAAATTTAGCAAAATGTGGTGAAGGTTTTAAAAAATCTGACTTTTTGCTCAGATTAAGTTTTTTCCTTAGAGATACAGAAATACTACTACTACTAGAAATACATCATGAGAATGCAAATTTGGAATCTATGTGTCAGAAATGATCATTGTTTGGAAATGATCATTGTTTCTGTAGCCTATCCAAGTCCTTATAGCATATTTATATTAATATGGCGCCACAGAAGAACATGACAAAAAAAACTTGTGTGATTATGTTACAGACTAAATGAAATTTTCGTTGCAGTATTACACACAAGTCAGTTATTTACGCCACTGAAGCTTGTAGCAGCAAGTTAAATTTGATCATTTCACAATCAAAATTAGAATCACTTTATTAAGCCTTTGGGGACATTTTCTTTCCAGGAGTTGCTCTTAAGAATTTTAAATCAAAACAGCAATAACATTGATTGAAAAAAAACAAACAAACAAACATGTGCATGTCTGCATTATGTTCGAGCACAAACATCACATTACAGCTATTTATGTCAGGTGCATTGATAAATATCAGTCACTCTAATAAACACGAATTTCAGCAAAAATCTGGGTCTTTACACAAATTTTCCGATAGTCAACTAAACTGTCAGTGTTGCGGAACAAACTTGGGATGTCAGTGTTGCAACTATTCAGAGTCAGTAAACTATTATTAAAAAAGCTTAGCAGGTATGGAAACAATAATTTAGGACAAAACAACTTAAATTATGGTTCAGCTCAGAAAAAAAAGACAAAATACAAAATTCAGTTATTCATGTGTGTTATTTTTTTAAAACATTTTTATTAATTCTTTTTGGGTTTTTTGTTGTTGTTTTAACTCAGACACTTTGGGGTTGAGAAACAGCAAATGACACAATGGCTGATGAGTAAAGCTGAAATGGAAAAAATGAGAAAACCTTTCTGGACAATGACATCTCCCTTTACTTCAATTCCAGGAAGTACCTCACCCTTCACCGCACACCCTCTGTTATTGAGCACAACCCAATTAGTTTTCAAAGCTCTGAAAGTGTGTGAGTCTGTGTTTTCCACCCCTGAGATAACAATCCATCGTCTGCGTCCTACACGTTCACAATGACCACGAAGCTCACTGTTGTCTCCTATGTAGGTCTCTTCCCCAGTTCACTGAACCGGCACTACACAGATTATTATCTCAAACCAGCTTTCATCAGCATTTACACTCGTCTCTCAAAAGCATTTTTAAAAATGAACATACAGTGTGTGACACATTACACCTTCAGGACACCTAAAAAAGGTCAGACTTCTTAAGTACGCTTTACATTCCACATTTTGCTTTGAAATAACTGAGAGCATAGCGAACAGATTAGTCACTGAGGAGCACCCATATATCAGGTTGGGCAGCTCCAGTTGTACAAATTTAATGGGAAACATCACGTGATCCAGTCAGTAACAAGTCAAACTGGAATGCATTTAACAATCACAATAGGGTGAGGTAAAAAAAAAAAAAGAAAAGACAAAAAAAAGGGAAACACAACTACCTGCAATAGTGCTTAACAGCATAAGCAAATTCAGAATAAAGTAAAATAAATGACTGTGTCTTTAAAACTGCATTTTTTCTTCACATTAAAACACAAAACAAAACAGCAGGCCTCCCTTTCAAACAGTCGCTGCATTTCTCAGGTCCCACAGGAAAAGCTGGGGATTAAATCACTTCCCCTTACATTGTGATACCTTTGAGGTCGCTCCACACTGTCTCTGTATACAGAAAACTTCCCCTTTTTGTGACACACTCACAGTGTCTCTCTTTAGTGCATTTAAGACAAACATTTGACAAATCTGCAACCAAATTAGTTAATTTTCTTCCCACAAAATAGCTTCATGAATCTCTCACATCAGTGCATGACGTATAAATGCTGTAAGTGTAAAGACAGACATGGCCGCTGCATTATATCAATATACCTGACCATTTTAAGGAATATCACCATGGACGTGATAGAACGTTGCAGATCTTCTCATGTAACCCCCCCAAAAATTTCATTTTTACGTATTTCCCTCAATGTCTAATGGGTTTTTTGGTTTTTTTTCAGTTGATGTCATGAGAGATCAACGTTCTCATACTCTCCGTGGTCTGAGTCCTCCAGCTCGATACCCGGCACTAAACTATAATATTCAGTGGACTGAGTCAGGTAGGCTTTCTCCCTGTCAGCTGAGTCTTTCATTACTTCTGTCACGCTGACAGCGTCCAACTCTGTCTTACTGATCCCGTCCGGCTCCTGTGAGCCCCGCATCCCCTCTGTGGAGCTGGAGCAGCGTGAGGAGGCGTGTGGGAGAGACTCCACAGAGCCCAGCTTGATCTCTACCTCTTCATAGATGTCCCTTGTGCTGCCCAGGAGGGTGGACGCCGGACGCAGGAACAGCTGGTTGTTCAGGATCCCCTCTTTAACAGAGTCTCCAGCTTTACTATGTTCTGTCGCCAGAGGCAGCTGCTTGATGAAATGTTTTTGACCGTTGCAGCCGGCACTGGACGCTCTCTTTTTTGAGCTGCTCAGCATGGACATTTCTTTCTTCTTCCTCTTCCTCCCGCAGCACCAGCAAAGCAGCAAGGCAGCGAGGATGATGAGGGGGAGCACAATGAAGAGCGCTGTGAGGGCAGCTGGGCGACACACATCGTTTAGCTTCACCGACCATATCGTCCTGCCAGCCAGGTGCCGGGGAGTGACGCAGGTCAAGTTCCCCACCAGATACTGCAGACTGGTGGTCCGGTTGGCGTGCTCGCCAGCCTCTAAGCCTTCCCTGAGTGAACAGGAGCAGTCCCACAGGTTCCCATCCAGCTCCAGCCTCTGAAGACTGGACTTCTGCAGTATGGAGCCATGAAGGGAGTGGAGCTGGTTCTCCTGCAGATACAGTTCCTGGAGACTGTCAGTGCCATGGAGGAAACCTTCAGGCAGCTCCTGAAGCAGGTTCCCACTCAGATCCACCTCCATTAGACGAGGCTGTCCAGAGAGGAACTCCCTTGGTAAGGTTGTTAGTCTGTTATGACCCAAATAAACTCGCTGTAAAGCAGACGCCTCGCTGGCATTGAAATCAATGGAGCTGATATTACAGCTGGAGAGATCCAGTGTCTGGAGGTTTGTCTCACTGGTAAACACAGACCAGTGCACATGGCTGAAAGTGGAGCCGGAGTAGTTCAGACAGCAGACGTGAGCAGAAATCGCCGAGGGCAACTGGGACAAAACCGTAGCTGCTGGACAAGCGCATCCAATAACCGGCTCCGTTTTCACCAGCAGTGTGAAAATTAGAAGGATATTCCAGCGGAAAGCCATCTCTGAAAAACAAAACACAGCAAGAGACAGATGAAAACAATGTGATTGTATCACTAAAAAACAAACAAAAAACTACTGCAGTAGTGTCCTCTGCTCCTTCATCCTCCCTGCCTGTCCTCTCAGTGCAGGAAGGGGGACTATATGTCAGCCAACAGAGATGTACATATGCTTCTCCGAGGACTCCCGGTTGCTGAGGATCGTCACAGTTGGCATAGTGACTCAGAATCACTGGGGATCAGGAGTCCAATGTTTGGCTGTAGGAGAGGAAACAGGTGCTACTACAACGCTCACGTGACGATTGTGTTTCGTTGACAGGAGAGCTGCAGGCAGGTCCAAGAGGAAGTTCATCTAGATTCTACAAGGACTTGGACCCCTTCATATCTGGATTGATAAAGAAACATCTGCGCTTACTTGTGCAAATGCAAACAAATCAATAAACCTACCCTTTGGAA